>NC_141993.1:24587841-24894627 GCF_049901715.1 Pseudonaja textilis
ACATACATACATACATACATACACACACACACACACACACACACACACATATATGAGAGACAGAAGTTGGATGATAGATGATAGGATGGATAGATAGATAGATAGACAGACAGACAGATAGATAGCAATTGACAGATGAGTGTGCATGAGTGATGGGGGAGCAGAAATGCCCACTTGCAAGTCTTTAAAGGAGTGAAAAGGATTTTCACATGCAAATGGACCGAGATTGGCTGCAGGAGCTGAAGCCTGAGAGAAAAGGAACGACTTAAAAGAGCTAATACTTACGGTAAGAAAACAGTGCTACAAGCTTTAGGAATACGTACATACTACTAGAACATAGAGACAAGGAATTTGTAGAGGAAGTAAGATGAGAAGAGTTGTGAACTTATAGGACTAGGAAGATGGTAGAACAAAACACGGGCTTAATTTTGTACAGTTCGGGGTGGGGAAAACTAACGACAATCTTTGTGTTTTGCGTTCTGTACCTTATTAGAAAAATCTCCAACAGGATGGACGAGATCCTTCTTTCCCATCGGAGCTTTCCCTTCAGGGCTGTTCTCGCAGACATAAAACCGCGAAGCCGCCCTGATCTTTTATTTAAAGGAACTCTTGGAACCGCAATCCAAGCACACAACCCAGCTCCAACAAAAACCTCCACACGATGCCAGCTCAATTTCGACGCCGGGCGCTTCTTCGGGCTTAAGGAATCATTCGCCGCCTGCCCACAAGACCAAATCGGCAGGAGCAATCAAAGGCAGAAATGCAAAAGACAACCCTCAGCAAAGAAGAAGAAGAAGAAGAAGAAAAGTGCCTCTATTATTATCCGTCTCCTTACCTCATGACTGCAGGTTTATTATTAGGCGTGGGAGGGGGAAAACCCCGATGGTTCTCCTTTTCCTTTTTTCCAGGAATGGCGATCAGGGTTTTCTTTAAATTTCACACACACACACACACAGAGGATCGGCTGCTTCTCACGGCCAGCCGTCTGGTCAGAAAGAAGTTGGGAGGGGAAAAAGGGAAAAACGAAACTTAGGCGATCCAGTGAGCTCAGGAGAAACGAAACTTCAATTCTGCCCTACTGGAAGTAAAGTGTGGAGCAGAATCGATTTCCATTTCTTCTCATTCCGCCGTTGTTAAGGGGGTGACGGGCAGGGCAGGGTGGCTTTTCCTGGTTTGGGGTTAAATAAGGTTAAGATTGGCCAATAAATCTGGTCAAGTTTAACACACGACACTCCGTAGAACTGACGGGAAGGAATAGACGCGCTGCTTGCATTTGTCTGTGTTAAATACACGGGTGTGCGTGTTTATTGCACTGTACATCTGGGAATATGGCTGAAGATTTTTGGGGGGAGGGGAGGTGTACAATCTAAATCAGGGGTCTCCAATCGTGGCAACTTTAAGCCTGGCGGACTTCAACTCCCAGAATTCCCCAGCTAGCAAAGCTGACTGAGGAATTCTGGGAGTTGAAGTCCACAAGTCTTAAAGGTTAGGGTATCCTGCTTGGGTGGGAGAGTTGGAATAGATGATCCTTCCAGCTCTGTTGTTCTGTATCTTTTGTGTATCTGTTGCGTTGAACAGTCAAGGCCAGAAATGCAACAACCCCTCTACCCCTTCCCTTATTAATTCCTTCCCTTATGATTGCATTCTGTTAGCAGGGTGGAATGGAAAGCAACTGAGTTTCCTAAAAAATTGCCAAGCTCGATTAATCTACTCAGCCGGGTCAGAAGAAAAGAAAACGTAAAAAATCCATAGCTTTGGGAAACTGAAACGAAACGAAACTTGGTCAGGCTGAAGGTAAAATCTGGAGTGGAATCGGTGTCCATTTCTTCTGGTTTTTTGGTATTGCTGAGGGGCAGGGCAGGGCAGGGCTGGGCAGGCTGTCTTTGTATGTTTCCCAGTAAAGAATAGTAAGGGTGAGTGGACAAATCTTGCCAGGTTT
Source organism: Pseudonaja textilis (assembly GCF_049901715.1). Classification (NCBI taxonomy): domain Eukaryota; kingdom Metazoa; phylum Chordata; class Lepidosauria; order Squamata; family Elapidae; genus Pseudonaja; species Pseudonaja textilis. Next base: position 24,589,781 of record NC_141993.1, read on the forward strand.
AAGACACGGCACTCTGTGAAACTGACAGGAAGGAATTAACACTGCTTGTTTATCAGCTGTGTTAAGCAAATAGAGGACTGTACTATATCACATATCTGAGGATTTTTGCAGGCTCTCCCAGATAGACTCTAGACAAGTAACTCATCCAGGAGTTGTAGCTCTATCTTTAATATCCCTTGCACCTCTGTGGCACAGTGGTTAGAGTATAGTACTGCAAGCTACTTCTGCAGCCAGCTGCCTACAATTTGGCAGTTCAAATCCCATCCTTCCGAGGTGGATAAAATGATTGGTGGGAGCAATTTGCTGATTCTGTAAACTGCCTAGAGAGGGCTGTAAAGCTCTACGAAGCTACATATAAATCCTTCATCAAGTGCTATTGCTATTTATAGACCAGGAAATGAAGGAGGATCTTTTCTGAAACATTTGCCACAGGCCATTTTTTTCAGGGAGCCCAATTAATTTTGCAACAATATAGACAGAGTTAACCATAGTTTCAGTTGTGGGAAATGTGACCATCCTACCTCAAGCCAAGTCCAAAAATTTCAGGGAATTTCTAGAAGCCTGGCAGCCTGACAAATCAACTATCAGTAGACACATAGGCATTAACAACTTCTATAGACTCTGCAAGAGACAACCAACCAACCAAAAATGGAGCCAACAGACCCAAACACCTCTCCACCAGCAATCAGCACCCAGATGAGCATAGATTAACTCCAAGGTTAACATCAGACCAATAATCAAGTAAACAATATCCCAATCAAGAAACTGCCAAAGAAGCTGCCAACAGTAAACAGCCTAAACGAAGAATCTGTAAGACCAATGCCATCAGCAAGTCACCAGAAAATAAACTGACAGCAAACCAAACTCCTTACTAGCACTGGTGATATTACCTACCTAATTCGGGTAATGAAATGTCTGCAAGAAAGCAAGCCTCAAGGACCCCTCTTTTTAACCCTGGACTACAAATATTCTTTATTGGTCTCTAACTAAGGGCCCTTCCTCCTGTCTCCTTGGTTTCTTCATTCTGAGTCGGTATTGATGTTGCACCTTGAATTAAGATGATGCCATTGAATGGAAGACAAGCAAACTCAGCCTGTCTGGAACAAGGATGTAGGCTCAGCTCCAGGATTACTATGACGTTCCTCAGGAAGAAGTCCAGCAACAACCATTCTTGGAGAGGAAAAATGCAATGGAGTGAATTTTGATCCTGACCAGATTGCTTTTTTGAGGAAGATTCCAAAACAGGCTGAGGCTTTCGCAGAAACCACTGTGGCAAGTGCAATGGCTGTGGAAGGAGACCTCTGGTGCCAGGATCCCAAATACCAGCCACTCTGTGGTGGCCACTCATGCTGCATTTCTTTAAATTTGCTTGGAATCTAGTGATGGCAGACCTCTTGGACCTGACATTACTTGTGTGTGGTATTAGTAAAGATAAAATAGAATTTATGAGTTGCGGGCAGATGCTGACTTCTAGGGTGAAGGCTCCAAACTCTGGACTCTTGTGGAAGATGATGTTCATTTGCTTTGGGATCTACAAGCCCAAGTTTGAAAGCGGTGTTACACAAAGTGCTGGATACCTTTTACTGAATCATTAAAACAGCCGTGTCTTTTTCAAAGCTTGAACAGCTCTGGTGTTTATTACCTATTCAATTTAGTTCACCTTCGTCCCCCAATCTCCCACTGATCGAAGTTTCTTCTCAGTCACTAAAATCGATCTTAATAGCCAGAAAGCTAGAAATATGCACAAAGGAGAATGGACAAATCCACATTGCAAACCAGGAACCTCAACAACCTAATCCCTAAATGTTCAGCAGAAGAGCAATTCTTCAAAGGTAGAAAAGAAATGACCAATCTGATTTTGAGGGGCAGCACAACGGCTCGAATAAGTTGCTGGTTAAAACATAAAGAGGGAAGAGAAAGAAATCAGGATTTTACACCATTTTGTTGTTGTTATATTTACAAAGCTGAATTTAGGCCTCCCTAGCTCAAGAACACCTCTGGAGAGCCTGAGATACTAACTTCTACATCAATGGCTCCCGAACTTTTTCACTCCACCGCCCCCTTGGTGCTACAAACTCATCCTCAGTGCCTCCCATCCAGGGATGGGATTCAAATTCCTTAATAACTGGTTCTATGGGTGTGGCCTAATTTGTGGGTGTGGCTTGGTGGTCATGTTACTGGGTGGGCATGGCTTGCTGAGTGGGCATGGCTTGGTGGTCACATGACCGGGTGGGCGTGGTTTGGTGGTCATATGACTGGTGGGTGTGGCCAGGTGGCCATGTGACTGCCAAACCAAATATAAGTGGTCCTCGCTTAATGGCCGGTTGCTTAGTAAGTGTTCTAATTTATGACTGACCTCCCCAGAGCTACTTGACCTGTTTTTGGAGCTTTGACAGCCATGCGCGTGCGCACACACACACACACACACACACACACTCACTCCCCCTTCTAACCTTGCTGGACCAGGTGGTTGGACAAGATATCTCATTCACTTTCTCCTCCCTCCCTCCCTTTCTTTTTCTTTCTTTTTCTTTCTGTCCCTTCTTTCCATTCCCCCTCTTTCTTTGTCTATCCTTTTTCTTCCTTTGTGTCCCTTTTTCTTTCCCTTTTTTTTCTTTCTTCTCTTCCTTCTCTTTCTCCCTTCCTCCCTCCCTCCATATTCCATTCACCTTCTCCTCCCTCCCTCATTCCCTCTTTCTCTCTTTCCCTCTTTTTTTCTGTCCCTTCCATCCCTCATTTGTCTATCCCTTTTCTTCCTTTCTCTCTCCCTTTTCTTTCTTTACTTTCTTGTCTATTCCTTCTCTTTCCCTCTTTTCTCTCTCTCTCGCGTTCCCTCTCTTTCCCTTTCTCTATCCCTTCCTTATTCTACCTATTTTCTGCCCAGGAAGGCGTGGCCTAATCTGTCAAAGGCCCGGGCTAATCCTGCATCACCCCATTTTCCCTTTCAGAGACCCAGCCCTTAATCTCCCCATTTCCTCCCCCACAACCACCTGTTTTGTCATCCCACAGCCATGACTTTACCTTCCTCTCGTGGCTGGCTACCAGGGAAGGCAAGCCAGGGCTGAGCTATTCTTGTCGCTGGGCTCCCCGCCAGCCCATGTTGCCCTTGTCACAAATGCCTGCAGCTGCCACTGTTTTTTTCTGTGTAGCTGGACTGCAGCCCCACCCAAAAAAAACCACGGTAACTGGAGTTTTTTTTGCAGTGAAAATTACCAACCTCCTGCTTTGCTCTGCTTTTCCAATGTGCCGCTGCGACCGCATTCTAGGCGCCGCCCCACAGGTCCACCCCATTGAGCCCACTGCACCAGAGGGACTTCTCCAAGCAAGTCTGAGCGGAGTGGTGCAGCAGTCAATGGTTGAGCCTTCATGGCCGGTGCTAGAACGTGGCAGCAGTGGCGGGTTGGAGAAGCAGAGCAGAGCTGGAGGTCGGTAATTTTTGCTGCAAAAGACCTCCAGATGCTGCGTATTTCAGTGAATCCAGCTGCACCGAAAAAAACACATGGTGTCTGGATTCTTTTTGGAACGAAAATTACCGACTTCTGGCTTTGCTTGCTCTGCTTCTCCAATGCCATCAGCAATTGTTGCGCATGCATGTGATGTCGCACCTGTGCAATAAGGACTGACTGGGCAGAGAACCAGGGTTGCCATCTGGCCGTTTTTCAGGCCAAATTCGAGAAATCTGGCTGTATAGAAATCTGTTTGGCCGTGAAAAAAAATGTCTCCGGCCAAATATATTTGGCTGGAAATTTGGCCGTATGAAAGTTGCTTGGCCATGAAATCGAAATTTTGGTCGAATACCGGTTTTCAGTACAGTATATTCGCATGAAAATGACTGTCAGATCATCTGAAAACCTCTGAAAGACAACGCGATACAGGCCGAAGCCTTCTGACTGAACAGTGCTGCGTAATATAAGCGGATGTTAATATCTCAGTATTGGATTGTTTTCTCGCAGTGAGAGGGTTTGTTTTTTTTACAGGTGAGGTGTGAGGAAACTCTTGGCATGGCAACAGGGCAGGAAAGCGCCCGTGCGCTGAATCAAAGAAGCGCCGCACACGTTTCCATCCCCTTTTTCTTCGCGCCTCTGCCACGAAGCGGAATGTGAGAGTGTCATTGCGCACAGGGGTGCGAGGAGCATTTCTTTTTAGTGCCTGCTAAAAAGTGCCTGAGTCTCTGATTTCACAGAGAGGTCACTTCATGGGAACAGGAGACTGGCCCCAAAGAAGCCTCTTTAGAGATTTATGGAGATTCTCAGTCATCCAGCTTTCCAAGCGGTAGTAGCGGTTATTTGAAGTGAGCTGCCTAGCCTGGATGTGAGTAAAGAAACGCAGAAATTCCCATGACGTCACGTTGTCGAATAAAGACTATTTTTTATGATTTGATTATTTAAAAACAGTTAAAAAAACAAAAAACAATATATCCTCATGTTATATTGCATAAAAAAGTTTGGCTGGAAAATTTGGCTGTGAGAGAAAATAATCTGGCCGAATTTGGCCATATTTTGACTTGAGTTTGGCCGCAGAGCCAAGCTGCGATCTGGCAACCCTGCAGAGAACGGAGGAACGGGCAGAGAGGAGCAGGGCCAGCCAGGGGCCCATTTTACTGGTTCTCCAAACTACTGAGAAAAGTAATGAACTGGTAGAATCCCACCCCTGAATTGCTCCTTGTGAGGGTCCACCTCCAGCACTGCCCTGCCAACTCTTAGCACCCCCCTGCCGGCCCCCTTGCCTCTTAGCGCCCCCCTAAGGCAACCCATTTTGGGAACCACCGTTCTATATTCTCTTATAAATCAGATTAGCAATATCTGGAAAGTGTTTATGGCATTAAGCAAATTTTAATGTATGATTCCCTTCTGGACAATAAAAAGCAGGTTTTGGAAGCATATTTGTGAGTGTATGATGAACGTTCTTTGATTTTCAATAAATTTGACAGATGGGGAAAATCAACTGGGAATTTTTGATGTTGGATAGCTTTTTAGGGAAAAACAGGAAGGTTTCAAACTAATTAATTACCCAACAAATTATCCCATCACAATCAAATTTTGACCTGCTAACTGTGTAGGTGTGGGTACAGGATATATGCAGACTCATAGGTATACATTCTACTATAAACCTCTTTATATATAAATCAAGAATTAAAACAACCACACTCAGATAAAAGTCAATCCCAATCACCATATCAAATATATGTGAGTATTACAGACATTTCTTGCCAATAAAACTGGTGCAAATTTATTACCAACTTATGTTTCCCCAGGAAGAGGAGTAATACGGTAGCTGTGTTTTGGACATTATTGTACAAGCCAGCATCCATGCTTCTATGAATTACGTAAAAGACAATCAACTCTGTGGCTTCAAGACAGGAAATCGAATTATAAACAGAAATAAATCATTGCAGCAGAACTCCAGGCCTGCTCAGGCCTATTGGGAACTTAGATTCATAAGTTCCATTGGCACGATGGGGTACCAATTTCTTGAATGATCTTCCATTCCAATGTTGTCACACTAGTACGAATTATTTTCAGGTCCTTTGCAAAGGAAACCTCTGAGATGCCTCAGCCTTTCAAAGTCTGTTTTTATCTGCAAATCCAAATCTAGGTAAAAGTCTTGGCGTTGTTATATTTTTTTTTTCAACAAAAAAGAGGCAAGCCGCATTGTCAAACGTGGATTTTCAAAAGTTCCTTGCAAACAATACTGAGGCACTTTGACAGATTTTTAGCGATCTAAAAAATGACATTCGAGTTTACTGCGCCACACCTTTTGAACCATTTCTGCGTCCTGTTTCAGTGTCTTTCTTTCCTTCTTTCCTTTCCCTGTGAATACAAATTGTTTCTAACACTGAGTTCATTTGCCTCACACCACAGTACTGGGATCCCATCACAATTTACAAAATCACCATGATCACTGAAGCCTTTGTTTACTACAGGCTTTTTAATTTGCTAGGAAGACAGACCGTTTCTAAATGAAAATTCTGTTTATTCCTGCCTCCCTCTATTGGAGGAAAACAAAATCAACTGTGTAGCAGACTTAGCAATATCTGTTTTAGGCAAAAGGGGAGCATTAGTACATCTGTCATCTTTTGCTGTGGCTGCTTGGCTCCCCAGCCAACAGTTCTTCACCTCTTTGATCCAGTTCTCCAGTTACCAGATAAACTATAGTTCCATTTGTCCAGCTTTCTTGTTTGGCCAGAGTGTCTCTGCTCCCTGGTCCTGAGGATGTGGGTGTGATCTTGGCCAGTCGTGCGCAGCACAACAGTGTCGAACTGAGTACCATAGAAAACCCACAAAGCAGGAAAGATGCAGTGTAGTTGCCAGTTGTATCCACAAGCCAACCTGTAGGTAACACAAAAGATAATTCATGTATTTGGATTAGTTCACATACTTTTGTGGACCAGGGTTCGTTGGCAATCAGCTAGCTGGGTTTATACAATGGAAATATGCTTACGGTTTACACCAGAAATCATGGTGTACAAATAATAATAGCATTTAGACTTACAACATTTTACAAGCCTCTCTAAGCTGTTTGCAAAGTCAGCAAGTGGACCCCAACAATCTGGGTCCTCATTTTACCCATTTTGGAAGTATGGAAGGCTGAGTCAACCTTGAGCCGGTCAGGATTAAACTTCTGGCAGTGAGCAGAATTAGACTATATTCTGCGTTCTGAACACTGTGCCACCGTGGCTCATAGCTAGAATGTCTTTCTTTCTAAAGCCTAGCAAAGTGTATATACCTAGCCAGCAGGTCTTGAAAACATGAGTTTCTTTACTGTTACCTTTGCAATAAAACCCCATCCTAAGTTATTAAATGACACATCCATTCAATTCAAAGGTTATACATCCATTCAACTGGCTCAGATCCTGTTACTCTTTGAGAGGGCACTTAAGATGGATATTCCCTTGGATGTTGGGGTCAGGGTATTGATGAGCATGTCCTGCAAGGTATGACACATCTTGGGGCTACCCCAAAATGAATGTTATTTTGTTGGGACTTTTGTTTCCCTGTCAGTGGGACTTATTATATTCTGTTTTTATTGCTGCACCTCACCTCCCACCCCCCCCCACACAATTTTTGCAAGTTGAGCAGCCTTATAAAGACCTTAAATGAATGACTAAATCATGTTGCAGAATCAAAATATTTCACTCCTCCATTCCATCATGTCCAGATTTCTTCACATTCCTAAGAGACAAAATCTCTCTGGAGGAGGAAGGAAAAAACCTTCAGCTGCAAAGGCAGAAGGTTATGTTAAAGGGGTACCATTCTCAGCGTATGAGTGAGCAGAATGGGGGACACGGTATTGTGATTTAGAGACAGTCCTTTCAAAGATCTGTAGGTCCCGAGCAGAGATGGGACTGTAGTGTATCCTTTCAAATAGAGACTCCATCACAATCTCTGTCCACCATCTTGCTGGTTTTGACCTCACCTTTTCCACAGCTTCTGTCTCTTCTCATTGATCTCTCATTAGAACTACAAATCCCATCATCCTTTATCGGGCCCTGTACACAAGGAGCATGCTGTTCTGAAAACTGGTGATTAGTACCTGACAGTCTGCCGATTCCGCTCCCTCGTCTAAATGCTTCCTTATATAACATAAACAGCAGGAAAGGACCTGCTGAATCAACATAATTTAAATGTGATACATACGTCTGATTATCTTGGCACAGTTTCAGGGGCTTGGCACAAACATTTGGCTTAATTTCCTTTTTGGAAGAAAAGGAGGCATACAGTATAGCAAGCCTGGACCGTACATTAAAAAGATTATGAAGAAAAGAGACATATACAACCCTTCCCTTCTTTCTATAATAAAAAATGGGGATGGGTCTTCTCCTTGACTTGTGTGGCTTTCAAGCCCTGGAGGAGGTTGGGAGTGAAGGAAAGTGAAGCAAACAGAAACAAGTGGAGACATCCAGGAACAGCTCTGAAGGAGTTCTTTAAACCATAAAAAAAAGACTTGCCTGTTTTTACAATTTGAAGATTAGACTTCTCTGGATTGCTCTACTACTTCATAGATTCAGAAAACAGAGTTCATAGAGTTCATAGATTCAGAAAACAGAAAATGATCTTGGCAACGAAAGTGTCAAACTATGGTAGTAAATAACAAAAGTCTATCCGTAATATTTCAGATTCATCAAAGCCCTTGAACTACCGCTCACAGAGGAGCAACAATATTATTCCTTTCCCGTATTTTCCAGGTTGCTGAAGAGAAGAGATAAGAACACTCTGCCCTCTAGCGTTGAGTTTATGAAAAAATTACACCTTTCATTGATTTTGCCCAAAGAACTGAGCATCAGTCTGTTTGGGGATCTGTTATTTCATGTGTGTTCGTTTATAAATCCATACTGTCAATTGTGTGTTAGTTTAAAGATCCCCATTGTCAGGGCTCCAACAAATCCACCCTCATTCAAATCAAAAGTCTCTCGCTGCATCACAGAGAAACTATGGGTTTAGTTGACACCCATAATATATTCATGTAAGTGTAGGCAGCTTCAGAGATTCATGGGATCCACAAAGATCCTTCGGTGGTGTTCAGAAGGCCTTCTGAATTCTCTCAGTATGTTGGTGAAAATCTAAGATGGAATTGTGGAGAATACTTTCAAGTTTCCTTCTTAGTTCTCAAAAAATGTGGGATGAGACATTCATGGCAACACTTAATTCAGTGGGGATAGAGATGTATAACATACTGATGATACCTCACTTGTTGGGGACATTCAGACTCACCGAGTGGCCTCATGTAAGATATTAAAATAGAGAGGAGAAGCATTGAATCCTGTGGCACCCCCACATAATAGGGGCGAAGGACAGGATCTCTCCTCCCCAAACATCACCAACTCAAATCCAGAGGAAAGGAAGTGATCCAGCACTACACACTGTGTTCCCATTCCCAAAGTATACCATGGTTGATGACACTGAAAGCCACTGAGAGGTCAAGTAGGGAAAGGATGGCAGTTTGAAATCTAGGTGTGCAAAATAATAATCATACTTCATATATTAGATAACTGCCCCAGGCTCTTGGCTGCTACCGGTATAATCCTCTTTCTACATTGGATTCCAATTGATTTAGCAGTTTCCCACCTTGTCCTTCTGACTATGCATAGGAACTTGTACCTGTGGTTTTTATGGAGTGCTTTCATCTTCTCTTCCAAAGTTTTTTTTCATTCCTCAGCTGGGCTCTTTCGTTTGCTCTCTCTTTGCAAGGTAGGAAAGCCTTATGAGTGGATCCCCTTTGTTGAATCTCTCTGAATGCCTGCAAGCGTTTAATTTCACCTTCTGGCTCCTGCCGCCATCAAACTTCAGGCACAGATCAAAAGCTCCTTTGATGGCTATGCTCTTGATTCCTTCATTGCTCATCTGGATATGACACTTCAAGGTTATTTTGGTTTTCCCTCTCATCAAAATAAGCACTGCTGCATATTTGAATGATTCGGTGGTGATATCAACAATTCTTGCATGTAGCAAATATCTAACCAGCACTCCATCCTCACGTCTACAATTCAGTTTGGTTCTCTTCTTTTCTGGGACACAGGCAAAACCTTAGAACCAAATATTCTCATGTGTCGTGATCAAAGCTGGGCTTTCTTCCATGCCTTAGTTTATATGACAGTATCTCAGCACCTTGACAGGGAAGCTGTTTTGCAGCTAGATAACTTCATTGACTATGTCTCATGAGGAGGAGAAGCAATGGATAGAAACTAATCAAGGAAAGAACCAACCTAGAACTAAGGAGAAATTTCCTGAGAATGAGAACAATCAACCAGTGGAATGCCTTATCTTAAGAAGTTGTGGGTGTTCCATCACTGGAGGTTTTTCAGGAGAGATTGGACAGCCATTTGTCCAAAATGGTATATTATATAGGTAATTCTCATTCAGTTTGGTGCTCACAGGAGAATGGCGGAATAGCAGGTGTCAGATTAGGAAAAAGGGAAGCCTTTTAAGAGCCAGACATTTATTGGGAAGAGAAAGCTTCACATGAAGGTGATGGTTGGCAGATGAAATGGCTAAAATAGATTTAGATAGTTCTAGTGGCGATTGAAGATGCACTGATAGAGATACTATGGTTTTAATCCAGAAAACTAGAAAACTACAGTTTTAATCCAGGAGAGATACAGTTGACAGAACTGAATGAAACCATATTTGACAGGTGTATATAAACAGATCTGTATATTATTCTGATTCCCTCCTCTGTACTGACCTGCAACTGGTGGGCTGACCAGGTAAGGGACTGCATGAAGGAAGTAAATCATTCCAAGGGCGGAGGATAAGGAAGCAGTCCCCACGACATCTGCTGTCACCACAGGAAGTAGAGTGATGTAGGCTCCGTCAAAATAGCCAAAGGTGAAAGAGAAAGGCAGCAGGAGTGGAAAGCTTTGGAGAACCGGAAGGAAGAGGCAACAGAGACCATCCATTGCCACTGCAAAGAGGTAGCAAACATAACGGTACTTCTTCAGACACCTGAGAGGGAACAGTCAAGAAAAGAAAGGAGAGAGTTAGTTGTGATGAGATCCTCTTTTTCCAAGGAGGTGGAGGGGAGGAGGATCCTTCGTGGTCTTGTGGTTCCACCTTTTATTCTTTTTTCATATGTTTGGACTTCGGGCCTATTCAGATCTTTTTTCTCCTGCCAGGCTAGCTATCATGTCATCCGAATAAAAAGCAACAGCTTCTTTTCAGGTTATACGCTAACACTAATTCGTAGCATCTTTTTCTTCTTCTTTTTACAACCCTGTAACCTCTTTTATTGGGTTGGAGTGGGGGCAACTGAAAGGAACTGAGTGTTTACTGGCCGGATGCCCTTCCTAATACCTACGTGGAGATAGCAACGGACAGTTTCTCTTTTGTTGTTTGGCCAGGGTGGGCGTGGCTGGGGTGGGTGTGGCCAGCTCAATGTCACTCGTGTCAAAGGCGCCTGTGCTGGGCCAAGCTCCAGTGGCAGAGGATTGCAGGAGGCCACCGCAGCCAAAAACGGAGCTCGGGAGCCCATTTTCGCTGGCAGAGGCACCCCGGGCCGGTCCTTTGCTGTTTCTGGAGTGGCCCTGTGGGCCAGATCTAAGCACCCCATGAGCACCCCTGTTTTAGAAGAAGGTGGGAAACATTACATCAGAAGGAGGGAGAAGTTGAGGATGACTATAGGTTGGGCCCACAATGGTCTGAGAATACTACAAAGGCTGCATCACAAAGAAATGACTTCTGCAAACGGCTCCTCTGTGCAAGGAGAGCATCCAAGTGCTTAGTGCCTTGAACCATCTCCTTCCCCTGCACAGCCCTCTTACCTTTGATCCGTGAGCCATCCAAAAGTAATATTGCCAATGATGTCAATGACTCCAAGGACAGACATGAGAAAAGCCGCCTGTTGGTGGCTGACTCCAACACTTAATGAGTAAGGCACCAGGTAAACGAAGAGTGGACTACAGCCATAAGCCATGAATAAGATGGACACTGCAAGCACCACAAAGTCTGGGGTCAGTACAAAGTTGTACTCCTGCTGTGAGCAGCGGCACACCCACTTGTGAGACCATAGCTTGATCGCAGGGGAACAGAAAGACCACGCTTTGAAGGCTGGCTTTGGCGCTTCCAGCTCAATCTCAGAGAATTCCAGCATGTTCTTGTGGTCCTCTTTTCCTGCAATTGGCCTCATTAAGGCGCCACAGACACAGAGGTTCAAAACAAAACCGCCCAGGATGAGCAAGGCGCCGCGCCAGGAAAAATGCTCAATCAGAAGCTGGACCACAGGAGCCAGGATGAAGGTCCCAATGCCGCAGCCTGACATGGCGATTCCATAGGCCAGGGCTTTTCTCTTGTGAAAATAGTTGCCTACCATGGCTACGGCTGGAGAATATGAAAGAGCAAACCCCAATCCTGGAAAGAGAACGACACACACACACATATACACACACAAGCAGAAGATAAATTAACTGCAGCAATCAAGAGGGATTGACTAGTGAAACTCTGTATGTTTTTCAAAAAATATCCTTCCTATTTTGCATTAATCTGCCTTTTAAAATATCTTTATACTAATTAAGTTGAAACAAGAGTGAACTAGTCGTCAAGCCCAAAACTGAACATCTGCATAGCCATTTTATTTAGCCCAAAACTGAACATATGCATAGCCATTTTATTTAGCTTTATTATATATTCCTTTTCTTTCTTTCTCTTTGCTAGGTATGGTGGAGAAGGGTTTCGGGATTGCCACATTCATAAGGTGGGAGGAATGGAGATAGAGAGTACAGTTTAGGCTAGGTGGTTCTTCTTCCTGTGGGAACATGAACTGACCCGGCTGAGGCCTTGAGGTGGAGATTGATGACACTAGGCAACATTGATTTACTTCTATTGGAGAATGTGACCTTTGGGGCTGTTTCTAACTTCCAATATTATGTGGTGTAATTCCAGATTGTGTCAGATCCGGAATTACAACAGACTTTGACAATTTGATGCTTTCCTAAATAAAAGAAATTGTCTTGGAAGATGGACTTTGTTTTTTTTCTTTTTAAATGGATTTCATCACTTGGGAACCTGACACTAGTATTTTTGCCAATATTACTCCTAAGAACCAGCATGAAGGCAGTATGTTTTTCTTGGTTTACTGATCTAAGGTTAAAAGTCCAACTTATATATCACAGTTGAAACCTACTATTCCAAATATCTTCTATTAATCTGTTTATCTAAGATACCAATCATTAATATATCTAAAGCTTTGGGTTCCATAGATATTTTATTTCTCATAATACATCCCATTAAGAAATCCTCTATGGCAGGAGTCCCCCAACCCTTGGCCCGCGGTCCACTACTGGGCCATGGCCTATACAGAACCGGGCTGCATGTATGGCGAGCTGGTGCATGTGTATGTGTGCGCAGCTTAACGTGCACAAATTGAGCTACATGCACTTGTGCATGCACCTCGGCCTGCCGCTCTCACCGACCAGTTCCCCTCTTCCCTTCGCCCCCCCAGCTGGGCCGGCAAGCGACAAAGGTTGGGGACCACTGACCTATGGATATTTTATAATGTCACCAGTAAAAAGAACAGATGCATTTACAGACAATGCTTCCAACTAAGGTTGATGGAGAAGTGTTGGCCCAACACATCAAACATCCATCACAACACATGATTTTTGTTCTTTGTATAAACAGGTTCTTGGCAGCATTTCTGTGCCATATTTTTGCAAAATTGTTGTTAAATAGCAGGGGTCTAAGCAGTAAGCTCACATCACTACAGCTACAATGCAGGCTTTAATAAGTCAGCAATTTTAGCATAAACATTTCTTCTGTCTCATTTTGAACTGGGAGAGAACAATGGGATGCTTTAGTTTTGTTCTGTTTTTAAAAGGAAGGTCTTGATTCATTGGGAACAAGACTCTGGACAATACAGTCTGCTACAAGTAAATATAGTCAATCAACCATTAAATGTTAAGCCTTCACATATACCCAGGTGAAAAACAGGAAACCTAAATTTTAAATTCAGAAATTAAGATTTCATCTCCACTCAAATGTGAGTATTATTTTCCAGATCTAATTTTAATTCTATTCCAATTTTCTTTATATTCCTTTGCTGGTTTTGTTAAAAGTATCCATAAAATCTCTTCTCTCCTTAAATTCTTTCTTGGATATCAAGTCAAAATACTTTTATTTGGGCAATTAGCCAGCAAAAAACTGAAGAGTAAAATTACAACTGTCCCATTGCTTTTTGATCAATAGGATAAATGATAATACAGCTAGTTTTACAAGTTAGATTTTAAATATCTAAGATAACTTTCTTGAAGGTAACTCCCACTGTATGGCTTTGTATAAACTTTCTCTCTTACTTAATTCCCAAACTGTAACAGGGACATTACAGTAACCTAATCCAAATATCTAATGCAATGGCCCCCAACCTTTTGGGCACCAGGTTCTGGTTCCGTGTTTTTCCATGGATCAGAGAGGGCGTGGTTTCATGTGCTGCCTGCATGCCATGGACCAGTGTCAGTCCACACACTGGGGGTTAGGGACCCCTGATCTAATGTACTCCAGTTGTAATCCTAAATAAATAAATTCAAGAATAAATTCCACTGAATGCAGTTGAACTGCTTCCTAAATTAATGCACAGGATTACACTCCCATGCATTGTATACTGCAGGTAACAAAACAACGGCTCCCACTAATGTGTACGTAAACAATCATACCCGTGCTAGAAATAATACCTGTAAGAATGCCCAAGGAGAGGTAAAGGTGCTCCAAAGTGGTGGCGAAGGAACTCAAGATAAATCCAGCAGATGCCAGGAGTCCTCCGAGCATGATTCCCACTTGACTAGAGACATGATTGCTGATGAAACTCCCGAGAGGAGCTTGAAATGAAAAGAAATAGCAATAGCACTTAGACTTTTATAACGGTTCACAGTGCTTTTACAATCCTCTCTAAACAGTTTACAATGTCAGCATATGGCCCCCAACAATCTGGGTTTTCATTTTACCAACCCTAGAAGGATGGAAGGCTGAGTTCGAATGGGTGGAGAAATATAATTCTTATGTTTAACATTAAATTGATTTTAAAAAGGGGAGCATCTTTCAGAAGGCAAGTTTAATTTCAAGGCAATTGGAGAATACTGGCAAAGCTTTAGTTTCACATGGACAAAGTGACCCACAGAACCCTATATCAGTAGGGTATAATGGTTGTATGGATGGAGTCAACCTGGGGAGACATAGAATCAGGGTCTCCCCATAGCCATGCAGCTCACTGGGCACTGGTGGGATTCAATTTTTTTTACTATCAGTTCTGGGGGTGTGGCCAGGTGGGTATGTGACTGGGTGGGCGTGGCTATGTGGTTTCCCCCCCCCCCTTTTTGCATCACCTATTCCCCGTGCCCCGTTTTTTGCCTACTGGGCCTCAGGAAAATACAACAGTGAGAAGGGGGGGATCGGCTATGCCGCATGATTCAGATTCACTAGAAAGCAAGAAATCTGATGATTTTCTGCTTTCTAGCAAATCTAAATCATGCAGCAGAGCTGATTGTTGGAAATACTGGTTTTGCTGAACCAGTAGCATTTTTTTTAACTATCAGTTCAGCCTAACCAATAGCAATTTTTACTACCGGTTCGGATGAACCGAGTCAAACTGTCACTGGGTGACTCTGAACTAATTGTTCTTCATTCAATGTAGAAATAAAGAAAAGAAAAAAGCGTGTGGAGAATTATAGATACACAAAACTGAATTCCTGGAGGAAAGTCAAATTCTAACTGTAATCATTAAAGCAATTACAGATAGTCCTTGACTTATAACCACAGCTGAGCCTAAAATTTCTGTTGCTAACCAAGACAGTTGTTAAATGAGTTTTGCCTCATTTTATTACCTTCATTGCCACTGTTGTTAAGTGAATCACTGCAGTTAAGTTAGTAACACAATTGTTAAGTGAATCTGGACTCCCCATTGATTTTGCCTGTCAGAAGATCACAAAAGGAGATCATGTGACCCCTGCAACTGTCATAAATATGCCAAGCATCTGAATTTTGATCACGTGACCATGGGGATTCTGCAATGGTCACAGATGTGAAAAATGGTCACAAGTCACTTTTTTCAATGCCGTTGTAACTTTGAACGGTCCCTAAACGAATGGATGTAAGTCAAAGAGGAAGGTTTTTCTCAGGTCCAAAATAATTCACTTTATTTTAGCCTTTTCCAACCTGGTATCTTTCAGTTGTATTAGGGCTGAAATTCCCCAAATTTCCAATGAACAATTCTGGGAACTGAAGACTAAAACACTGAGTTAGGAAAGCTGAATTCGATAAAATCAAGAGCTGAGTCCATTTGGTTCTAGTTATTTGGGACCAAGCATAAGGAGGTTATTCATAATACAAAACACAGCAGAAGTGTAAGCATTGCTGGTTGGAGGTTTGCATCATCTGCCATGTAATACTGTACAGTACATAAATACTAACCACACAACATAGTAGCACAATCTACAATGGAATGGATCCAAGCTGTCCGGGCATAATCTTGTGCAAAGTAAGTCTGGAACTCCACAAAAAATATTGAGATACATCTGAGGAAAGGGGGAGGGGGAAAGAAAACTTATCATTGGATGCAATACCATCACAGTGAAACTTGAAAGATTAGATAGAAATTGACCGAACACCTACTAAATCTAGAACTAAGCCAAAATCTCTAAAAAGATATCCATGTTTAAAGATATGGTGATGGTATCTCTTCAGCATACAAATCTTGCAGTCTACAGTATCTGCAAATCCAGCCTCCTTATCAACCATCATCCTGAGATAACAGCAGCAACCAACGTTTCCCTAAATGCAATTATTTTCACACAGATTGACAAGCGTATCTAAATTTAAGAACAAGGTTTACTTTGGTGAAAAATAGCTCATCTTTGAACAATGGATTCACTTTACGACTGCCATGTTTGTTTTACAACCAGATTTGCTCAACGACCACCAAAAATGGTTGTAAAATGAGGTCAGTCAAATTATGACCCACTTTGTCACTGTCATGACTTACAATTTAAATTGCCAGGCTTAATTATGATTGTAAATCAAGGAGGGCCTATAATGATGAAACTATGCAGTGCTAGGAGATTTCTGTCATTAGCAGGGAAGGCAGAGGTTGAGGTCTTGTTTTTAATGTTATAATTATACAAAACAAATAAATGGAATTTAAGTGATGTGACTGGAGAACTATGATAAGAACAGAATAGATAAATTCCAAATTTGACCAGAGCAACGTGAGGAATACAAATAGCAAAGGAATTCGTCTTCTATATTCAGGAAGTGCCAATCCTGCCATTTGACAAATTAAAAGTTACATGTGTTATGGATTGGGGAATACATATAAATATATATTTTAAAACAGCAATCGTCATTGTTTAGACTTCATTGTTGTGCTTCCAATATGAGAGGATGTATACTAGGGTGGTAAGTTCTATAATGATGCTGTCAACTTCGAATCGAATCTGGCAGAAACCATTTTTCTACTCCTCAGTTGCCACACAGAGGGGGAAGGAGGATGAAATATGTTGCTGGACAAAACACAGAACTTTCTCGTGGGAACCAAAGTAATCTCTACAGGTGGTAGATAAAGACAGGGAGGAGTGCCTGGAGAACTCCACAATTAATCTAATTGGCCAACATGACCTGGGACTTTTGGGGAGGGAGTTATTTCCGATTTTAATTATACCGAAACCACAGGAAACATTTAAAGTTGGTTTTCCATTTGATTGTGCCAATATGATGTACCCAATAAAGAAGTTCTTAGAGGAAACCCCCAGTGTCAGAGTTCTGATTTGCTTGGGTTCGGGATCTTGACAGATAACTTTTACCCTTGCAACATTACCCAGGGGTCATGTGAAAATAATTATAGTCATAGTACTTATTGTGTTCAAGTGGAAGAGTAACCAGACACTAAACAATATTGTTACCAGTACAGGAAAATTACTTGGTAACTGAATAGCAAAGGAATCAGTCATAGTCGTAACTACTTGAGTCTGAGCACTGGCGTACAGTTTCAGGTACAGGTATTTTTTGTATTTGGAAGCAATAAGTACAATAGAATGGTTAATTAAATTTTATTCCAAGGCAGTGTGAGAAACAAGGAAAAATAATAGAGTACAGCTCATAAAATATATATTTAAGAAACAATAACATAGTTTGTCTACTTGGAAGGGCTGATAATGTCTGTTCATCTAGGCCAAGGATAGAGGGAATAGGGTATCTGATCAATATGTCTACCTGTCCTTGCCATGAAATATAACTTATCCTTGACTGTCTTCACTTACCCTATGTCGAAATCATGGCCATGGCAAGGTAAGGAGTATCTTATTAATAGGCAAGGACAGAGAATATCCAGATTTTCCATACCAAGGACAAGATAAGAAAGTTAAAACAAAATAAATATTCAAGGTTTGATAGCCTTTTGCACTTGTGGCAGCTTCATCACTTGAGACTTTCAAGAAGAGATTGGACTGCCATTTGTCAGAAATGATGTAGGGTCTCCTGCTTGGGTGGGAGGTTGAACTAGATGACCTACAAGGTCCCTTCCAACTCTGTTAATCTATGCGGATCTAAGTTGCCAGACTTTTTACCATAGAAGAATTACTCTCAACAGTCAGCCCTCAAGATGAATTGTTCCTGTGGCTGAGATTCTTGGAAATCAAGATGAAATGCCTCCAGTATGGTCAGCCTTAATTCAACCTGTGGCTCAGAATCCTCTTCAAGATTAATCAATTCCACCCAAATGATAGATAAATTACAATCAATGTGTAACTCTATTTTTAATTCATTTATTTTTATCCCTCCTTTATTATTTTATAAATAGCAAATCTACATAATACTCCTCCTATTTTCCCTAAAACTAGGGAAAATTCACCTGAGGTGAATTGGGCTGAGAGAGTGATCTGCCCAAAGTCACCCAGATGGTTAGATATCTAAGGCAGGACTAGAACTTACAAGGCCTTGGTTTCTAACCAGGTGCCTTAGCCACTGGACCAAACTGCCTTATGGTAAATTATTCTATGGTTGTAAGGTAACCTTATGGTAAATTATGAGGCAATTAAGGTTCATAAAGATACTGGCATAATAGTTAAAAGATTTCCAGTCTGGACTTCAATATCGCATCTCTTTTTATGAAATTATATGAATACAATGAAAGTTCAAATTAACAAATTCCAAGCAGAGCTGACAAGAGTGAAGTCAATAATTGATAATTCTCGTGAACCCCAAGCTGAATGCAGAGAAACTTCAATTCAAAAATAAGTAAGGAACTTACATCTGCATGATAAAGCTTCAATTAAACTACAAGGAGAGCTGGCCAGCAGAAATGTAAAGATATTCCTACAAATAAAGAGCCCACAAGCTGTCCGCTTCTCTTTATTTTCATCGTTAGAAATTATCGCCCAGAACTTTGAAGCAAAGAATAAAATTAATAAAATAGAGCAAAATCTCATGGCCACTAGGTTTACCTGGTCACAGCTCGAGTGCAGATCGTAACCAGGAAGCAGCCAATCACAATCATCCATCCCCATCCGCCATCGGGAGGAGAGGTACTTGAACGTTTCTTTGCCGCAGCCATGTTTGATGAGGAATTACTGCTTTTTAAACTGAGGTAAAGTTAGTTTAAAAAGATGATTGCAGAATGTACAGGAAATACTACCTGTTACAAAGATTGTTCAACATCTGAATTAAGGAGAACAAAAGAAAAAATAATATCAAAGGTAAAGGTGTTCTTCTAGCTCCAAGGATTGCAAGATGAAAATTTGACACATTGTTGGAACATGATAGATAAATCTAGGTAAATAGATATGTAGATAAATCAAGAGTCCCACCCAGTGATCTAAAATGTCTGATTTGATTTTACTGACTGATCTGAATTGACATAAGTATTGAAGCCCCTCAGTGGTTTACAAACAAAAACAAAACCTAATTTAAAATCACAATTTTAATGGCAGTGAAAAATGCAAGTAAGTAAAAAAACAATAATTAAAATCAAGAGTTGAAATGATATAAAAACCTGTATGAAATATGTGCTGTAATGGCCTTCTTAAAAGCTAATGAAAATATTATACCTCTTATCTTTTCAGGTGAGCTTGGATGGCAACAGAGAAGGAGGATTTCTATTCATTGTCAGATGAGCTTCAGGTAATCTTAACGGTGGTCTACAAATATTCTCAGTAAACATGGAATATCATATATTTTCTTAAAACAGCTGTGATGGTGCAGTGGTTAGAATGCAGTATTGCAGGCTAATCTGTCAACTGCCAGGAGTTGGATCCTGACCAGCTCAAGGTTGACTCAGCCTTCCATCCTTCCAAGGTCAGTAAAATGAGGACTCAGGTTATTGGGGCAACACGCTAACTCTGTAAACCATTCAGAGAGGGCTGTAAAGCACTGTGAAGCAGTATATACGTCTAAGTGGTATTGCTAATGCTAAATAATCTGAACCTAAGCAATAGAGGACTTTTAAAATATTGATCAGGACTTTAAGTATAGAGATGATATGGTCTCTTTGTATCCTTCCTAAAACTAAACTTTTGTTATCAGTTGAAGCTTTCTGTTAAGAGACAAATGTTGAGCAGGGAGAGGGGAGAGGGGCGTGTAAGACTAGAAGACCTCCAAAGTCCTTTCCAATTCTGCTATTCTATTGCCCCATGTAAACCTCATTACTATAGTCTACCCTGGAAGTTGCCAGCACATGCGTCATAGCTTTATGATTATTATCTCCCAGAAAGGAATGCTGTTGACATACCAGAAAAGCTGATCAAAGGTGTTCATGTTCATTGCTTTAATCTAGGAAATGAGAGAGAGTTCTGGATCCACAAGCACTTAAAAAAATGCATACCTCTTCCTTCAAGTCCATTCAGAACAGACAGATCTACCACTTCTTTGAAGTTATTCACAAGAGATACCTCCGTCTTATTTGGATTCAATGTCCATTTGTTATCTCTCATCTAGTCCATTGCTGGCTGCAGAAAGGCATTTGGGGAACTTGGCCATTTTCTGAAGAAAATATAGACAAATAAATCTGGGTATCATCAGCTTCTAATCTCCAGATCACCACCCCCAGCAATTCCATGCAAAGATTGACCTACACTGGAAATAAAATGATCTTTTCCAGTTTAGCATAGTGTATAGATGTAATCTGCGTGATGCCATGATTACTTCTTACTGCTAGAGAAAGGGGTTTAGGTCAGAACATATTCTCATACGCTCACAAAACTGCATTCCCCAGAATCTTCCAGGAAAAGGTAAGATAAACTGATTAAAAACTTCTTCAACTGATCTGCTAACATAAGGGAGATTCCATTCTATACCTTACAATGGATGTCTCTGCATTTGCAGAGCGACCAAAGTAGAAGACCTGGCTCACATCCTATTTGATTTTGCCTGCATGAGAGGGTGAGAGATAGTACCTTGGTTTATATAGCAAACGAATGACCCATTGGGATCCCCATATCAAAACAACTTACCTTATGTGCTGCCAGAATCTGAAAATAACGTTTAACACAGCACAGTTCTTAAGCAAAATGGCTCATTTGAAATCTGCATACGTGGGACTGATTGGGGTAGATTGTAGGGGTGACACCAAAATACAATTTTAGCATATTTTATCTATATTTTAAATTATTGTATTTTATTCCATTTTCATCTTAGATTGTATTTTGTTCCAATTTCATTTTAAATAATATTTTATTCTAATTTCATTTTAAATTGTATTTTATCCAATTGTATTTTATCAAATTTCAGTAATAATTTGTTTGGAATGCTGAGTTGTCTGGAACTCTGCACTTTGATATGGCCCAAGGGCTAATCAATCAATCAATAAAAATATGATACCTGCTAACAAGTAACTAATATATATCTCAGAACAAGAGAAACAATGTCTGAAGCAGAGAATACCATCCTTGACAGACTTAAAACCTGTATCAATTCTTTTAGAGTTTCCTCTGGAAGTTCAGGGGTGTCCACAATGGAGCAGGGAGGGGAATCTAAAAAGACAATATGGCAGCCCAAAAAGGGCATGGCTTTGAGTGCATATTTTTTTAATCACCCTCATGGACCCAGGAAATGCAGAAAATCCTTTTAGGCCATCTATCTTAATAGCTCACAATGCTTTTGAAAGTTATATGGCTTCCGCCCCTTCCCTGCAACCTTCTGAATTAAATTAAGATTTCAAACAAATACAGAAAAAACTGTCTGGTATGTGTTTCAGTTTTTCTTGGAGACGAACTTAAAATGGCCCAGCTGCAGTCTAATTAGCTATTGCACACATAGTATTCACGCTGACAAGAATCAGAGGCTGACCCATCAAATGTCATCTGATGCCATCTAGGCTGAGACTAGTTTCTCTGTAAACAATCACAAGTTACTTAAGAGAAATCTGCAGGTTACCATTTCTAATTAGTACTGATTGAAGATGTTCTTCCATCATAATTACCAAGTTCACACTAGGATTGTGTCACGCTATAAGAGCTTCTCACAGAACCAGGCTATATGTTGGTAATCAATTTACGTTATGGCCTTTGCCACATTGGAGCTAAAAAATCAGCTGTAGATGTTTGGCTGGATCCTTGGATTCTACACAGAAGATCCCTTAATACTCGTGTTTTGAAATATGCTTGATATTTGCTGGACAACATGGACCTACTCTGATGCTTCCTAGCCCTGCCCCACCGCCATTTGCAGCCCCCAAAGCTCTCCGTGAACATAAGGTAGCATTAAGGTGGCAAAATGGTCACATTTCTACAGTACAATTTTCTGCCAAAAAGAAAACAAGGGTGAGAGAGCCTCAGGAGCTGGCCTGAGATTTCCAGACTGGTTTCTAGAACAGGGGTGGCAAACTCAATTTCATTGAGGGCTGCATCTGGTTTGTGTTTGACCTCGGGGGGAGAGCAGAGTGGATGTGGCCAGGGTGGGCATGGCCAGCATAACATCACTTGTGTTGGGGGGCACCTATGGTGGCCCAAGTGCTCTGCCAGCGAAAACGGGGTTCCCGAGCTCCGTTTTCAGCTGCGGTGTCCTCTTCCAGTACAAATGGAGCTCAGGAGCCATGCATGGCCCTCACAAGCTCCATTGTCAGCTGGAATGGCCTCCCTCAATCCTCTGCCAGTGAAAATGGAGCTCAGAAGGACCCTCACAAGCTCCATTTTCGCTGGCAGAGGCACTGCAGGATGGTCCTTCATCAATAGATTTAACAGATAATCAGAGTTGGAAGGGACCTTGTAGGTCATCTAGTCCAACCCCCTGCCCAAGCTGGAGACCCTACGCCATTTCTGACAGATGGGAGTCCAATCTCTTCTTGAAAGTCTCAAGTGATGGCGCTCCCACAACTTCCGAAGGCAAAGCTGTTCCATTGGTTGATTGTTCTCACTGTCAGAAAGTTTCTCCTTATTTCCAGGTTGAATCTCTCCTTGTTCAGTTTCCATCCATTATTCCTTGTCTGGCCTACAGGCACTTTAGAAAATAGCTTGACCCTTTCATCTCTGTGGCAGCCCCTCAAATATTGGAAGACTGCTATCCTGTCTCCCCTGGTCCTTCTCTTCACTAGACTAGCCAAGCCCAGTTCCTGCAACCGTTCTTCATATGTTTTAGTCTCCAGTCCCTAATCATCCTGGTTGCTCTTCTCTGTAGAATAGATTTCTCTATTTCCAGGGCAGCCCCGTGGGTCACATATAAGCACCCTACAGGTGTAGAATAATGAGAAATGCTAGGGATTGCTAGGGCCATACAAATAATTTGGAGGGGTGCTTTGACTGGAAGACATCAGCCTTTGCTTCATTTGTATGGCCATTCTCGTGGAAAATTCTTCTGAGTATACCCAGGTAAGGGCAGTTAACTTCCAGAAATTTCCTGGTTACAAATCAGCACTGATTCAATTCGAGTTACAAATAAGAGAATCGAAGAAGGCACTTCCAATGACCCAATTCAAGTGTGCGGTTTGAGGGAAAAGCAATTCAATTTGACATTTTGCAATTTGTCAGAAATAGGACAAATTAATCTTGTCCTATCACAGGGAAGCATTTAAACACTGTAGCTGCTTCCTTTGCGGGGTAGAACGGAATGAAAATAGATATGATGCAAGGCATTTATCTAATTTTATCTTGATTCTGTCGAGGTTGCACCATGTAATAAGTTTTTCAGGCATTTTTTCTTCAATTTACAAGCAGAGATAGCAGAGTGAAGGGAAGGTCAGCACCACAGCCATGAAATTTCCCCTTGAAAGGGCCAACATTTGCTGAATCACAGCGGAAAGCGTCCAACTCAACTTGAAAATAACAAATCTAAAAAAATGTTCAGAAACTAAGCTCTTATTTTCCCCATTTGCATTTCTGGAGAACTGGACTTACTGCAACACTGGTAAGTGACAACTGATTTAAACATGCAGGTAATTTGCCCTTGAATACAGATAGTTCTCAACTTATAATAGTTCATTTAATGACCATTCGAAGTTAAATGGCATTGGAAAAAATGACTTATGAACATTTTTCACACTTATGACCAGTCATCCCCACAGTCAGATGATCAAAATTCAGATGTTTGGCAACGGACTCACATTTATGACAGTTGCACTATCCCAGGGTCATGTCACCTTTTGCAACCTTCTGACAAGCAAAGTCAATGGAGAAACCAGATTCATTTAACAACTCTGTTTTTAACTTAACAACTACAAGTGATTCCCTTAACAAATGTGGCAAGAAAAGTTGTAAAATAGGGCAAAATTCACATTACAGCTGTCTTGCTTAGCAACAGAAAAGTTGGCCTCAATTGTGGTCTTGAGTTGAGGACTACCTGTATTATGGAGTACCAGTAAAGTTAGCCGATATGGCTTTGGTGGCAAGCAAACTGGGTAGGGCATCCTGGGAAATATAGGTTTTTTGGGTCAGAATGACTCTTGATTTGGTTTTGTGAGACAGAACAGCATTGCTGCCCCTGTTTACAGGGATTTTCTGCGGTACTAGAAGGATTGGCACAGCTGATTGACAAGTTCATCCTTTCTCCTTGAAAAGGCCAGTTCATCACTGGCAGGACTGTGTTGTCCCATTCTGGCATTCCTCTGTAGCTCAGTAAAAAAGGCAGCAAAACTCAATGAATTTCAGTGCTCAGAAATAGAAAGACCACAGAGAACCAGAGTGGCGCAGAGAATTGTTAGTATTAGTTGTCCTCTTTTCTTTAAACAAAAAACCAAAAAGACAGTTGACCTGTCTTTCTTTCTTAGGGTGGCATGGTAGCTCAGCAGTTAAGACACTGGATTTGTCAGCTGGAAAGCTAGCAGCCCATGTTCAAGACCCAAATGCCAAGCAAGGGGTGAGCTCCCATCTCACTCAAGCTCCTGCCAACCTAGCAGTTCAAAAACATGAAAATGCGAATAGATCATATCACTTCGGTGGGAAAGTACAGCACTCTGTGATGTCACGCTGGCTACATGACTGCAGAAATGGCTTCGGACTCTGCTGGCTTAATGGCACTATCAGTTATAGTTAGAAATGACTAGCAGAATAAAATCTGCAGGGACTCCTTTACCTTTTTACCTTTCTTAAAAATGTAAACATTTTGGCCAGTTTTCACCCCACTCAAGGACTAGCTACTAAATGGTAGTGGATTAATCCTATTTTGTCCTAAAGATTCATGCCCTGTTTTTCTTAATCCCATCAACCTGGAGCTGAAGGTCTTTCGTTTTGTTGATAGGCTGGCCCAGTCTGAGTCTGCTTTCTGTCTTTAAGAGCACGTTTCTCCATTTCTCCCTTAGGGGAAATATTCTATTCTGCCTCTTTAATATTGCCAAAAATATTTCATTTTTCTGGCAGGGGTGGGGTGGGGTGTGCGGCTTCCCACACCCCATTGATTTTGCTTGTCAGAAGGGTTGCAAAAGGAAAACACACAATCCAGGACAGTGCAACTTTCATAAATACAGGTCAGTTTTCAAGCATTTTAATTTTGATCCTGTGACCATGGGGATATGGCAATGGTAACAAATATGAACAACGGCCACAGGTCACTTAGTGCTATTGTAACTTTGAATGGTCATTAAAGGAATGGCTGTAAGCAAAAGCAGAAATACCTGCATAAGCAAAAATGCCTTGAAACAACTTCAAAATCAATCAGACAGTTAACTGCTTCCTATAATAGTTCTCCTCCTTCTGATTTACCAGCTACCTGAAAGTAATTCAAAAAATGAAGTTTGGTGAGCAGATATATAAAACCCAGTAGCTACTAAATGGATAAACGCTTAAGTGAAAGAAAAAGAACAATCAGCAAGGGGCAACCTTAAAGGTAATTCTAAATCTGTGTTTTGGCTCCTCTGTTGCTTAGGATTAAAGAGTTGAAGAAGCTTCTTGGATGAGAAGTGAAACGTCTTCAAAGGAAAACCAGAAAGTCCAGTTGCCTCTTGAAAAAGCACCTTTGGGACAATCATGATCTGGGTGACTGAGAATCTCCATAGACTTTGGATTAAATATACACATTTGCAAATTTTTGATAAATAAAATCCAGTGGGATAGACACGCTAATACATGCAATTTACTACCCATTTGTTAGAGGAGAAAGCAACGCATGTTAACAGGATTTTGAAGATTAAATGCACAGAAATGTTGACATGTTGGAAACACCATTACTTGCTTTGAAGCCGTTACTTTTAAGTTTACCTTCTGGATCAGGGCTGCAAAAATCCAGATGACCAGCGGATGACACAAAGAAAATGCCCACTCTTTGCTATTTATTGTTCATCTGATCCAGAAGCCTGATCAAAGCAACTATTGGCTGCCCAACCTTTGACTGAACAGATTCCCAAATGAATAGATGACGATGTAAACTTCATGGAAATAAAGCCATTACTCTGGCAATAGTTCAAGGGAAATAAACTTCAAGGCTTGACTTTGATAAGAAATTCATCTTGTATTCAGAAGAACATATTTCCAATTATTTTCCTGACGTTTTTTCCAGGTTGGGATGAGGGAAGGAAATTTGAGGAGAAAATCGTTCAACAAACTTACTTAAAAACTTCCTTACTTGATATCCTCCTGCAGTTAACAACTGAAAACGACAACAACACCCCCAGGATGCCTCTGCTTTTTTCCATCTGCCCTCTTGGATACTACAGGGTTTGGGCCATTTCTAGGTAAAATTTCACATAGGGAAATATTTCTTTAATTAACTTATTTACCTCATGCCATTTTTTTTTTACAAATAACTCAAGGCAGCAATCATATCCAACATATCTTCCTCCTATTTTCCTCACACCAACAACCCTGTGAGGTGAGTTGGGCTGAGAGAGTATGACTGGCCCAAGATTACCCAGATGGCTAAGACAGGACTTGAACTCACGATCACCTGGTTTCTAGGCTAGTACCTTAACCACTGGCCGAAATAACAAGATATCACAGAACTGGATAGAGTTCTTTGGGAATTTTTTCTAGGACAGCCAGAGATGCACAAATTGTGCCTGTTTACTGTCTACATCTGCATAACATACATCTCCCTGGAAAGAAAGCAAATAAACTATCTTAGGTTAGCCTTAGGTGCTGAGATATATATATTTTTTAATAGTAGCAGGTGGTTATCCAATAGAGAGCCCATATACTTTACCTTCTACAACGTAATCTTATCTTGAGGGAGAAGACAAGTCTTGGAAGACAGCTTGTTTTCCAAGTTATATAATTCGTTTTTTCATGTTATGGTGAATCATGTTTCACTCAAAGTACAATAGAGTAACCAGATCTAGATCCACAATTCTTTACATGGATTGTGCCAACCTTTTGTAACCTGGTGCCCTTTAGAGCTATTGATGGACTACAGTTTCTAGAATTCCTAGGTAGTATCCAGAGAGCTCTGGTTCCAACATATTTGAAGGACAACCAGGATGGGAGTAGGATATTCCCTGTCCAAGTATTCTCCGCTCTGATATGAAAACTTCCCCCAAACAAGTGATTTTTTTTATCAACTCCATATATTTGTGGCTCTAAACCACTTTAACTCGTTATTAATACAGCTTTGCTATGAATACATTTGCCATCCATCCATGGCATACATATTAGCATAATCAAATTCCTAGCTAAGATTCTTTTATGCTTTGTAAATATCACATAATTCAACAGCATACACAAGTGGTGAGAACCAACAGAACAATAACCAAATCAGCATCATGTAGAAAGAAAAGAAATAGTTGCATTAATATGATTTATGAAATGGGGAAGGGAAGGGGAGGGAGGTCAGTACAAATGTGTCTTAATAATATTTGGTTATTAAATAATTTGCTTAATTCAATATATTTATGAAACATGGCCCTCTTTTGCAAGCTGTCATGTTCTTTCAAAAGCTGATGGATCTTTTATCCAAGAGAAATTTACAGATCTAGTCCGTACTACCAAATCCATGACACGGTACTCAAGCCAGGAATTCAATGCTGAAATTTTGATGGATTCACATGCTAAAATTTAAACATTTTCATCAGATGTTTCTCCAATAATTTTACTTTCTCAATGAACTATATAAAAGCAAAAGGGCCAGTCTGGTGAGCAGAATTATGTTCCTGTAGGACTCTTCATAAAAAACAATTTAGAATTATTTTAGCATCCCGCAGGAAAGACAGTGAAACTTTCCAGGAAATTGAATTTAGACAAAGGAACAAAGGACGTCACTACCAGATTTCAATCTAAATTGTTGAAATAAACTGTATTCATCTATAGTTACTGCAAACACTTTTGGTGTTATTATTAACTCTCACTGAGTTAGTCAGCTCACTAGCACATACATGTCTACCTTGGCACCAACCAAATGTTTTTTGAATGTCTATGATTCATGAGGGAAAGCTGACAGAATTCTTTCTGCATTTTATTCCTATTTGACCTCAGTGTTTACAATCTGTTCAACCATATTTAGTATTATCTTTCACGCATCTGAGTAAATTAGTGCCATTCCATAGAATGCCACTATGAATGCTATTAGCCTTATATTAATGCACTTCAAGTATTGGGTTCTCTGGTCATTTGGAAATGTCATCCTGATCTTTTCAAGTTCACAAGGTTAAGTTTATGTGATTTTTCCCAAAGATATTTTTTGTTTTTCCTTGGAGACATTTCGCTTCTCCTGAAGAAGCTGAAAAAGGAAAAACGTCTTCAAGGAAAAACAAAATCCACTTGCCTTTCCCTTTGGGAAAATCACATCAAGAGTTTCCTCTTGAACTTGATAACAGTCCAATCAGCCCCACCCCTTCTGGAATTTTTAACTGAATAGGTATTTTGATAAAGAGCAATGCCAAATATGTATATATCCAAATCTCAATGTTATTGATTTTTACTCTCTCTTGACTATCATCACTGTGGTTCTTCAGTGGATTTATGAGCTCAATAAAATCAAATATCCAAATACGGAGGCTGTTCAGCCACAAGAATCAGATAAGAATGCTTAAGAATCTTTGAAGAGTGGTTGCATTGGAGAACGTCTATTTGAAAGGTGCTGCCAAATTTGCCACAATAATTATGAGATTTGGTTGGATGGTGGATTCAACAATGCAAGAACAAATCATAACACTGACAGAATTCCTTTTAACTAAGTTATGAGATCACCTTGCTTAAAAATTACTATTAAGTGTGACAATTCTATGTGTGATTCTTATGCAGGATTCTCTTCTGTTCATCCTGAAGTTGCCACAGCTTTTCATAAAAAATAAAATGGGTGGTTAATTTCTAAAGGTTTTCTGAAGGTTAAAAATGATATCCATTGTAAAATGACCATTATAAGAACTTAGCTGCTAGATTATAAAAATAAAATTAATCGTGTCATAATATTCCCAAACTACAATACTCTTCTTCAACTTGGTGCTTTAACTCCCAGCCCTCAAGGGACTTTGTGTTGTTGGGACTTGTAGGCACT
Source organism: Pseudonaja textilis (assembly GCF_049901715.1). NCBI lineage: Eukaryota > Metazoa > Chordata > Lepidosauria > Squamata > Elapidae > Pseudonaja > Pseudonaja textilis. Next base: position 24,619,099 of record NC_141993.1, read on the forward strand.
AAACTCACAGACAGCTGGAGGGCCCCAGGCTAGAAAAGACTAGCCTTAAATATAGTACAGGTAGTGCTCAACTTACAACAATTCATTTAGTGATTGTTTGAAGTTACCACGGCCCTAAAAAAGTGACTTATGACCATTTTTCACATTTATGACCTTTGCAGCATATCCCTGTGGCCAAAAGACAGATGTTTGGCACCTGAGTCATATTTATGACATTTGCAATGCCTTGGGGTTATGTGATCGGCTTCTGACAAGCAAAGTCAATGGGGAAACCAGGTTCAATAACAACTGTGTTACTAACTTAAAAACTGCAGTGATTCACTTAACAATTGTGGTGATAAAGGTCGTAAAATGGGGCAAAATTCACTTAGCAAATATTTCACCTCGCAACAGAAACTTTGTGCTCAATTGTGGTCGTAAGTTGAGGACTGCCTATTCTGAGTGAGCTACTGTACGTTGTGACGTGTTTTGTAACATTTGTTAGAAACCATAATAAAGTAATGTTCAGCTTCTAAGCTTCCATACAGTATTTCATGTTGCAACATTTGTAAAAGAAGGAATAAAGCAAATATTTTTACCTCAAAGAATTGGAAACTGCCAAGATAGGCCTTCATCTGCAGATCAAAGCAGAAATGGAAGGATACTTCTGTAAAGAAATGAATATAAGATTGTTGCTTTTAAAGAGTATTTACAAAGACACGAGCAACAAAGAATGCAGTTTTGATTATGCAGTCGCACATGCTCAAGATAATTTTGGAAATGGATTATCAACTAACTTGGTAACCTATAATTTTTTTCCACATTTACGTGTAATAGCCACTTATCGAAGATCCACACACCCAATGTTTATAAAAATGTGTTCCGAGAACAGAAATAACATATTAGCAAGGACAATTCCAACATCATTTAAGGTTTGAAACCAGGGTCATCCTAGCAGCCTAGATATTGTGTCTTGATTCACACATGACACTAAGGCAAGGTTTGTTGAAAAATAAAAGTTGATTAAAATAATCTTATTAAGTCATAATTTGACAGATGATTTCTATACTGTAAGAAGCTAAGCTGAAACCAATTTCTTTTTGCACACTAGGATTTAGTGAAGTGTGTGAATCTAAGCTTCCTGTGATCATGGTTAGTCAATGAACTATACAATTGTTTCAGACTTCAAATAATTTGGAGCAAAGAAGATTAACACATGGTAGAAGGGAAATCAAATAAAACATATCCCTTAGGCATCACATTCTCTGTGTCTGAAAACCTGTTTTGATGGGGCAAGATCTTTTTTGTCTAAGTATGCAAAACTATTGATCCATGTCAATCAATTTTACCTAAGACACCACGAAAAGCTTGTCAGAACAAGTGCTAACTGAAGGTAAGCAGTGAATGGTAATCCAGCTTTTATCATACTAATGTAGCCTATTAAATTAAACGAATCAATCAACTTCTAACCCATCTTGGAAATACACATTCTGATCAGCAGGTTCAGTCAGCCCCAGCTGGCACCCAAGAAACTTCACCATAATTTACCATTTGCCAAGTCAAGATGACAATCATCTATTATCACATAATCGCTTTAATGTGTTTAACAGTTTTCATGTGAAAAACTGTTGGATTAGCTTCATAAATCTGCTTAGTAAGTGAGGCTAAACTGATGAAATTCACTTTATTATTAGAGGCAGTCTGTTCTCAGGATATGCATGTCACTTGATCCTCCTGGCTAAACACACTTTCTATGGTACATAATCTGTGCAATCTTTTGAATCAAAAACAAATGTACACAAGTGGCATGTGATACAATTAAATCAGTTGCCATTCTAAAAACACCACTTTTTTAAAAAAATCAAGAGCTGTGCCAGTTAAGGGTCATGGACCAAGACAAATACTCAGGACATGGGAAGGATAGCACTGACTCTCCAGAAGGACCAGGACTTTTGTCCCTTGAGAAGAGGTGAGGACATTCCGCAACTGCAATTTCTAACACTGAATGATCTCAGATCTTACATAAAGTGGACCAAATCTACAAGTGGCTCTTTTCACAGAGGTAGCTCATATATCTCTATGTGGAATGCATGGGAACTGCCAATCAAACTTCAGTAAAATGAGCCCTTCCCTGGGGGCAAGTTGAAGTGCTTCCCACCCATCTTCAGACTGGCAGAAAACAACTTCAGCATGAAATCTGACTCCATTGCTGACCTCTAACATGCCTCTATTTAATGCCAATCCTTTAACTTTCCTCCAAAATAGTGGGTGACAAAATGTTACCCATCGTCAGGTTGCCCTGTGTAATCTCAGTGCAACCACTTCTCCAAAAAAGGCCAGCTCTGCCTTTACAATCCAGCAGAAAAGAAGAAAAAAAACCAACTGATGACATGCATTTGCCTTTTTCCACTCCCTTAACACATCGGCAGTTTTATTTAATGTATATCTCCTCTTTATTATTATTACAAACATGGCAGTGAAGATATCCAGTAAAACTTCCTCCTCCTATTTTCCCCACAAAAACAACCTTGTGAGGTCAATGGGCTAAGAGAGCACAACTGGCCCAAAGTCACCCAGCTTGCTTTCAGGGACTAGAACTCACAGTCTTCCGCTTTCTAGCCTGGTACCTTAACCAGTCTAAAACAAAATTGTTCTTAATGAACTCTTGTTGCACAAAAAAAATCAAAGGTCTTGCTCACCATTTTTTGCTTTATGTTTAAAGAGGATTTTGTCATTCATCTTAATAGTCTTGGGTATATGCCTTTCTTCTCTTGGGGGTAGGGCACCTTTTAGAGAATTCTTGCATATCAGCAGCCAGTGGTTAGCACATTATTAAAAATCGGTTGGGTTCCTGTTGTAATGTTTTAGTGTGCTTATTAAAGTGCTTGAAAATGAAAGTTAGGGATGAGCAGTGGCCATGTTTCTCTTTATTGGCCTTTTTAAAATCAGGATCTCCATTTTTTGAAAATAATTTTGATTCTGTGCATCTGACTTTGCTGCACACTAGCATACTACTTTTCAGCTGAGTTTCCAAGGCTGTACCTTGGATTTTCAAGGATTCTGAAAAAAACATAACCCTGCTTTTTAATTTTTTTTTACCAATCTTTTTGGAAACATTAACCTCTGAAGTCCAATGTGGATTGTTTTGGCAATCTCCCACTTGTATGGATAGATGAAAGGTCAACATTTCTAACAGATCAGAAATCAATTTTAACATATTTGGAAAAAAGTATGGAGCTGGGTGCTTTCTCTTTAGCTCTCTTGACAGCTAATATAGCTTTAAGAATATCTAGATTCTTTGCCCTCTCCAAATTATACTTTCCCCCAATCTAGATGATTGGGAAAGGTTACTAAAATGGATCATTACTATTATCCTAATTTCCAGTTTGTTTATTATTGTTAAATCCCCTATTCCCCTTGTTATTTCAATTATTCCAGCATTATAGGCAATAATGAGAAATCAAGTGAAAGGAAGATTTTAATTGATTCCATTCAAGGTAAACGATCGATTAATCTTGATAATGCTAGAGGCAAAATAAGCATGTGGGGAAAGAAAAGTATGGATCTGTGCCCCTCCAGCTGTTTCTGGCTACAATTCCCAGCACCCACAGCCAGCATGCTAATAGCGAGGAAGCTTGAGTAACATCTTGAAGACCACAGGTTGCTCAACAGATATTTTCTTATCTTCATGACATGGAAAAGGTCAGTACATTGGCCTGGGTCACAGGTAACTCTAACTCTAAATGCTTGTTAATAGTATATGAAGGAGACATGCTTGTATGCTCCAACTTCTCTTCTCTTTCAGAGTATCTACAAAAGGCTTTTGCTGCCCTGTTCAATGAACTATAGTTTCTGTCAGCCTCAAGATCTCTTCGGTTGCCTTAACTACTATCTATCTCATTTATTTCTCCCATATCTTCTCTATTGCTAGCCTTAGTTTCTTTCGGCTGTCATTAGCAATGGGGGGAGGGGTAATTGTGGGGGGGAAGAGAGCTGGAGGTGTTTTGCATTCCTTTACTGTGGGCAGAAGAAGGAGGGGGTGTATGATTTCTTCTTTTCAACTTTCATTTCCTTGCTAGCCTCTATCCCTTTTGCGCAGCTGTGAAGTCTTATCAAAATATGTCAAGGTCAACGGACAGAGGCCTCATCACCACCTGAAGATGCCCACATGATCATATTCAGAACTTTTAATTGGAAGAGACTTCTGAACTTCGGGGGGTGGGAACAATTCCATTTCTTTGTATGTGTGATCTGCGCGCCAAATCCTCAGTTTCGGAATTCAATTTGTAGCTTCCTTTTCATCATCCAGTAAAAGAACAACTTTGCTCTAAACCATGGAGTCTGGGTATTTCTTTCTTGGATTTTGAAAGGAGCACACACTGACAGTTTCTCTTAAGAACAATATCAACAGTGATTTTGTAAAATAAGCAAAGGAACAACTGCCATCATTTGAAATTGGTTTGTTGCACTCATCAGATTTCGGGCTGGTAGACACATTGCATTCGGTCCTAGTGTAGTTTCTTGGCTTAACAGAATCCATTATTTACTTCTATATGCTGTGTAAAGTCACACAAACACAACCTAGTTGTTTTAATGTTTTAAAACTAGCATAGATCGGTGTCTGAACCCAAACTTTGTTCAAAGAAGCACCCAGCAAGAAAGAGAACCCAATACTTCAAGTCCAAATTCATTCAAATGCATTCCATCAGCATTAAACCAGAGTTCAACATTATGTGTGGAAGATCATTCTCAGTCAATTCTTCTTTTTTCCAGAAGGCAGGGCAGAGAAGAACAAAAGAATGTTCAAGTCTCCTTGTTTTCCTTCTGTTTTTACTTACAAGTCTGAATTGTCAACGATGTTCTTTTGCGGGTATATCAACTTAACAGCCAATAGTTGCCAATAAGAACCTTGTAACAGAGGCAAACAAGGGTGTGCTACACTACTTCAGGATTCCTGGCAAATTTTTATCTGAGTCATGAGCTAATTGCACATCATGATTTCCATGTAACCTGAAACACTCTCAAGCTCAAAAAAGGATTAAGCCAGCAAGTTTATACATCGGCACAACTTTCTCCTATGAATGCTGGGAACTGGAATCTATTATTTATTACTGATCTCTGCAATACTGGAGTAACATGACCCTCGCTTGTCAGTTAGGCAGGGCTTACAAATATCCTGTTTCAAGCACTTATTCGACTTTTTCAAGACCCCACTTGCAACAGACTTTTGTGGGCAAATGTACTGAATGATTCAGAGTATATGAGACCACATAAGCCTAACACTGTGGTATTGCACCCTTGCCATGTTTATGAATGACACGCCTATATGAAATCCTCCCACTGAAAATTGGACTAAAAGAGGCAGGTCTTTGCCAGCAGCTTCATGTGGACAGATAAGTTGGATGAGTGATGAGATGAGAATCCTTGAGTAGATCTAATGACCAGACAATGGCTGAAAATCAAAACAGAGGGGAAAATATCTGATTAAAAGAAAACAGATTTTTAGCCTTGCTTTCTCCTGTTACAAATCAAACTCTTCCCTTAAATAGCCTGACAAGTTCCTTAAATAACCTGATAGCTGTAGGTAGGTAAATAAACCAATTAGCACACCTCTTATTGAGCCTATCAGGTAGTCCTTGACTTACAACAGTTCTTTTAGTGACCGTTTGAAGTTATAATAGCTCTGAAAAAAGTGACTTATGACCGTTTTTCACACTTATGACCATTGCAGCATCACCAGGCTCAGGTGATTTACATTTGGATGCTTGGATTTGGATTACATTTGGATACTCACATTTATGACGGTTGCAGTGTCCTGGAGTCACATAATCTCTTTTGTGACCTTCTGACAAGCAAAGTCAATGGGCAAGCCAGATTTGCTTAACAACCGTGTTACTAATTTAAGAACTGCTGTGATTCACTCAACAAATGGGGCGAAAAAAGTCGTAAAATGGGGCAAAACTCAACAAATTTCTTTCCTTAGCAACATAAATTTTGGGCTCAGTTGTGGTCGTACGTTGAAGACTACCTGTCATTGTATACTAGTCGTTTATAAATATTTTACATATTTTTATACAACATGGTAGCTGTGGATATATTAGCTTTGGGTTTTTTTTTCTGTTTGGCAAAAAAGGAAAACATTTTTAAAAATTGGGTGGGGGGGTATTAAAGAAGATTTGTACAATTGATATATGTGCCATAAAATTGGTGTTGAATCTTACCAGTCACATATTTTTTTCCCATGACAATCAGACCCTAACTTGGTCTTCCAACTGTGCAATTGTTGCCACAGTAACTGAGTCCAGGCACTTTGCTGCTGGTCATCCTCTTCTTCTCTTTTCTTCCACCTTTCCCAGATTTAGATATGCTCGATAAAGCTTGGCCTTCGCACAATATGTCTGAAATATAATACTTTGAACCTGGTCCTTTGGGCCTTGAGTGAGAATTCTGGGTTAATTTGTAATAGTGATCTGTTTGTTTGTTTCACTGTCTACAGTATTCTCAGGAGTCTTCTCCAATCTCAGAGTTTAAAGGTGTCAATATTCTTTTTCCCCCCCCCCCCCACCTTTTTAAAGGCCAACTTTCTCTTCGATAAAGTGTCACCGGAGATAGCATAGACACATCCCAGCACCTGAATATTTTTTTTCCAAAGCTTTCATAATTACTCTACCAAATGTTAGTCAATGGCAAATTCATTTAATTGCTTCTTCCTATACTATTGATGGTAGATCCTAAAAGGCAAACGCTATGTGCCATTTCAGTATAATAATTAGCACCGTTGTTTGTTTTTAATATCAAGAAGCCACCATAACTGATTGAAAGCATCCTGTCGTATTGTATTATTGCTTGGAAGCATTACTGTTTCGGTTAGGAAGGCTGCGCAGAGTGGTGAAGAAGACAGAAAAGATTATTGAAAGTTCACTTCCTTCGACCCAGGACATAGCATATAAGCGCTGCTTAAGCAGGGCTCGTAGTATTGTCTGGGACGCATCCTCTCCGCGACTGGCTTTCTTTATTACTTCCTGGGAGGAGACTTCGCGGTATCTGAAGCAGAACAACTAGATTCCGTAATAGCTTTATACCATATAAAGCATGGGTTTCAAACTCAAGGCTCGCGGCCACAGGATGCTTAAATCTGGCCTACAGGGCCACCCTGGAAACAGCAAAGGACCGGCCCGTGGTGCCTCGGCCTGACGTAGGCTGACTGGGTGCTGATCTACAACTTGGTGGTGGCTGGCAGAGTGCTGTAGGAGGCTGTCGCAGCCAAAAACGGAGCTTGGGAGGGCCACACACAGTTCCACAAACTCTGTTTTCGCTGGCAGTGTTCTGGAGGCTTCCTTCTGACCCATGCACTTTGCCCTCCTACCTCTGACCACACACCATGAGCAACCTGATCAAGGAGAATGAGCATAGCAGCAGCAGCCACAAGGAGGAGGTAAGGGAAGCTGGGCACCCCCTCAGAGGGGCTATGGGGTCTCGGTGTCTAGGCACTTGACCTCCGCTGACTAAGGCTCTGGACAGCCGTCTGGGGGTCCTCCATGTGACATGAGAGGGATGGCGAAGCTCCTCTGGAGGATAAGGATTTGGCCCTCTCTCTGGTCTCACCTTCCTCCACTGGAGACAATGGATCCCCCCAGCCCCACCCAGGCCACCACAGGCACCCATGACACGAGTGATGTTGAGCTGGCCATACCCAGGGATGGGATTCAATTTTTTTTAACAACCAGTTCTGTGGGCATGGCTTAGTTGGTGGGCATAGCCTGGTGGTCTTGTGACTGGCTGGGCGTGGCCAACTAAATATCACTACATCGTGACACGAATCTCCTCGCCTGGCCTCTCGTGACTGTGGGGATGCTGCAACAGTCGTAAGTGTGAAAAATGGTCATAAGTCACTTTTTTCAGTGCCACTGTAACTTTGAATAGTTACTCCACAGAAGCAAAGTACCAGCAAAGAAGGGAAAAAAACTCCAGAGACGTTCCTGAGACAGGAAGTCTAGTCCTGCCAAGAATGTAATAAGGATTAATGGAGAGACAGTTTCTGTAAGCAACACCAGAATGTTTCCTTACTGCCTTCCTTACAGGATTAGGCCAGTAATTTCTTCTAACAACCGGTTCTCTGAACTGCTTAGAATGTTAACAACCAGTTCTAGCAAATAGATGCGAACTGGTAGAATCCCACCCCTGGCCATACCCACCCCAGACATGCTCACCTGGCCCTCCGAGGTCAAACACAACCCTGATGTGGCCTTCAATGAAATTGAGTTTGACACCCCTGATATAAAGTTTGTTAACTCTCAAGACTCTTTTTACCACTATGTATTCAAAATGGATGGTGATTTTATATATGTATGTGTGCGTGTGTGTGTGTATATGTATAGGTATATGTTTTCTTTAGTTTTTTCGGGTACTTACATGTATGGCATTCGGCTTTGTTCGGGTATTTTCCCACGTCATAGTAGTTGTGCTTTTGAAGTTGATGATGGCAGATGAAATTCTGCTGAAATGTCGCTACAACTTTAAAAGCACAACTACTATGACGTGGGAAAATACCTGAACAAAGCCGAATGCCATACACGTATGTATGTATGTGTGTGTGTGTGTGTGTGTGTGTGTGTGTGTGTATATATATATATATATATATATATATATATATATATATATATATATATATATATATATATATATATATATATATATATACATACATACATACACACACACACACACACACACACACACACACATACTCAGACCAGGCACCAGAATTCCATTTTTCAATGTATGCCTGTGTATTCACAGAAAAAAAATGAAAATAAAGGTTATTTTATCTTAAATAAAACACAACCAGTACAGGTAGTCCTTGACTTACAACAGTTCATTTAGTGACTGTTTGAAGTTACAAGGGCACTGAAAAAGTGACATATGATCATTTTTCACACTTATGACTGTTGCTGCATCCCCATGGTCACATGATTTCCATTCGGACGCATGACTATTGCTTCATATTTATGACAGTTGCAGTCTCCTGGAGTCATGTGATCATCTTTTCAACCTTCTGACCAGCAAAGTCAGTGGGCAAACCAGATTCACTTAACAACCGTGTTATTAATTTAACGACTGCAGTGATTTACTACACAAATGTGGCAAGAAAAAAATGGGACAGAATTCAATTAACAAATGTTTTACTTAACAACAGAAAATGTTGGGCTCAATTGTGGTCATAAGTCAAGGACTATCTGTACACTGCAGATAAGGGGATACATTGTTGGAAGGCTTTTTTTCACATCTACCTCCAAATTATTTCCAACATACTAGGTTCCAAATTGAAATGTAGTTAACTTCAAAGAAATTGACATCTTACTGTACATGCTAGCTCTCTTCAGCCATGCTCTCTGGGGATACTGAGAGTGATACCTTCATCTGGAAAGCATCACTCTGGCAAAGAAGACTGTCCTTCAAATTAGTCCCCCTGAACTCAGGAGCGCTTGCCCAGAACGGACACAAACAGTTTTTCAAGAAAAACAAAAGTTTTTTTTAAATCATACACTGCAAGGTTATCATTCAAGGATACAGAATGTTCTGTAGGATGCAAATCCTTGCTGCATATACAACTTTACTGTGTCCTCAGATTCCCATTTATAAGGTTACCTTGAAAAATTCAAACTACACCCAAGTAATTTCATTGCCGTCCTCACTCTTGCCTCTGATCCCCCTTTGAAATCCTGTTTTGCAATGGAAAATTTATTTTGCTGTGCAATAGTATTTATGGTGTATTTTTATGGATGATTATTGTGGGTTTCCTTTTTCAGCGTGTCATGCTGTTTCTCAATCTTTTTTTTTTAAAGTTCATTACAATTTTGTTACCTACAGGTATAATTTAGAACCAGTAACTGTAGCTTTTTAAGTAGAGTCTTTAATGTATACCATTTATTAATTCAGTGATCTTCAACCTGTGGTCTGCAAACCCCTGGGGAGGGGGCTGTGATGTCATCAAAAGGGGTCCACGGAGGCTTGAAGAAATGTTATGATTTAAATTTTGAGTTAAGACTTGGAAGCCTGGCATGGTCTGCTGCCAGAAAAGGTATTTAAAGAGAGCCCATAGTAAAGAAAAGGTTGAGAACCACTGTATTAATTGACATGTGCCATCAAGTCAGTATCAACTTTTAGCAAACACATAGTTTTTCTCCATAATGGCACCTATTGCCACTTGCCACTTAATCCACTCATCATGCCACTAAAAAAGTAAAGCTGAAATATTGGTAAAGTGCCTTACTGAATGCACACAGATTATGTGCTCATAATACAATTCTCAAGAAAATATTACTATGGGTTTTATTTTTTTAAATAGCCAGTTTAACTGCTTCATATCAAGTTGAACACTAAAAGTGGAAAATAAAAAATAGCAAGATGAATGATGTTCAGAAAACACAATATATGTTAAAATTTCAAGTAGTTTGTATTATATTAGAACACAAATAGGTTAGGGGTTTGTAGGAGGAGAAAGATATCTAACATGAAAGAAACAGATTAATGTTTCAAAATCTTGACTGCCTCATAATTGTCACTGTCTGCAATAATCCCACTTGGATACGATTTTACAAAAGTTTCCTAAACATATCAGCCCTTTTTCTGATACGATGGAGAACAACAAGCTTCTGACCATAGCTCTTTTCATAACGAGAGGAAGAAACAGAAATTGTCCTGTAATGATAATGAATCTTAAAGTATCTAACTATCAAATTTGGATGAAAACAAGGAGGGCAATGCAAATATACAATTTCTAATTTCAAGAGTTCCAAAAAGCATGTTTGGATAATGCTTTCACTGTCATTGCCAATGGTGAAAAGCAAAGCTTTAAGTTCTTTTAAACTCACTGTCAAGACGGAAGTCAAGGATGAGGAGGAAGAAGAAGAACAAGGAATGTTGAAGGAACGGAGTGACTGGGTTCACATATGATGATGCTAAGAAATGAAATGATTTATTTGGTTCTGACAAACCCAACAGACAATCAATACAGAAAACAAGCTATAGTTCTGAATTATATGTAATCACAGCCAGACTTCATTCTCCTTAATATGCAGCCAGGTAAAAAGCTCCGAGAAACTTACATTTGTTTCCTCTCTTATGACGTTTTGGTTAGCCTTAAAGAATTCATTGCATATTTTGAAGTGTTTCTAACAGACCATTACGTCTGTCTTTGCATTCTTATTTCAAAGTCACCAGAAATATCCTACACCTACTCAATAACTGATGTTTACAAGCCAACATTAAACCTGGACAGGTTCTAGGTTCATCTCAGAAGGTGTTTTATCACTATCACAGAACTGCTATTCGTTCATATGAAAAGCACCAAAGCACTTTCGTAATAAAAAAAATAGTGACATCACTGTTGTCTGGGGGATACTCAGCTAGGGGCTCCATTTCTGTCTCCGTTAAGTTGCCCACCCAAATTGTATCCACTTACCGACTCACATCTGCCCGCTTGTGAACTGCTAGGTTGTCAGGAGCAAGGGACAAGACTCCCAGCCTACCACACAGCAGCAACTGGGTCTTGAACACGAGTCTGCCAATCATCAGCCCAGCATCCTAACCATGTCCTAACCAGAACAATTGCTAAACCACAATAGTTTCGTAAATTTCCAGCACTGCTGGCATCACACTTCAGAGGCAGTAGCGTGACCTGTGTGTGGTATCATAAAGGAAGGACTGTAATACAGTTCTTTAACTTTTCATAGCTATATACCCATAAATAGAAAAAAATATTGAATCAGACAAGTTTGTCTCTTGGTGCATTTATGAACAGTTTGTGTAATTTTCTTGGCACCAAGAAGGAAGCGATTGGCCTTGATTTCTTCCAGAATGTTTTGATGACTTTCCATCTAATGTCTACTCCTACTATTTCCAGTCTCCCATGCAATCACACAAAAAACCCAGCGTACCTTTCAAGATTAGCCAAAATTAGTTAATGTTGCTATCTTGATGGGCTGAAATGTGACACACAAGAAATTGTGTAGGGGTTAGACTATCAGATCTAGGCTGCAGAAAGCCATTAAATGGCAGGAAGTTATGTTAACTCCATGACATCTGGTTGTTGATGGGATTTTTGCAGCCCCATTCAAGATGGGCATCAAGACATCAATGCATTATTTAATAACTATGTTTAGCATGTGAAGGACACAAAAACTCATCATTTTTCAATCCAAGGAAAAGGGTTTTAGAAGACGAGAAAATATACGGAAGGGAACAGAATATTGTGAAGATGCTGAGGATATGTGCAGCTGTTCTCTGACACTCAAGAACAAGCTGGGACATTCCAGAAAAGTTACAAGCAAGTCAAAGGTATAATATTAACCATAATGGATGTATTAAGATATTTGAAATTTAATAGTTGGAGCAGTGAAGGATTGAACAATGAGTAAGAACACACAGTTGTAGCTAATTGATTGAAGAGAACTAGCCACTGCCTTAGGGAATCTGAGCCGTGATTGGTTGCTGTGAGTGAAAGGGGCTGTTTCCTTGTTTCCCGCCTTTTTCTTCTGTGTGTTCTCTGGGATTTACCTCATGCTGTGTTGATTTACCTGACAATGTTATTTGTCTACCTTATTTACTGTAAATATATTTATAACAATCTTGAACTACGTCGCCTATGGTTGGACTTAAGCATAGCACACAAAATTATCTGCTACAATGTCCTACCAGTCAATGACTACTTCAGCTTCAACTGCAACAATACAACAGCACACAACAGATACAAATTCAATGTTAACCGCTCCTAACTTGACTGCAGAAAGTATGACTTCAGCAACAGAGTGGTCAATGCCTGGAATGCACTACCTGACTCTGTAGTTACATCCTCTAACCCCCCACTCCTTTAACCTCAAACTATCCGCTATTGACCTCATCCCATTCCTAAAAGGTCTGTAAGGGGTGTGCATTAGTGCACCATCGTGCCTCCCGTCCCTGTCCTATTGTCCCCATTTATTTGTACCTATTTCCTGTATTCTTACTCATGTTTATACTTATACCTATTATCTTGTAAGCAATTAACAAATAAAATAAAATAAATAAAAATAAAATAAATAAACATGCAGAAGTGGCCTTCATCCTGCAGTGGATAGACAATGGCATAAAATGATGACGATGACGATGATGACAACGATGATGATATAAAACTGCATCTCTGACTCCATTCGAATACCCGGCTGCACAATTCTCTGTCAGGACGTCAGATTCATATAAGCAATTTTGGCTAGAATTTTTTCCTCAGAATTTCATTTATTTGAATGTGTCCACTAGCTGGCTGCCTCTGAGATTTTTGTACCTATGCTACGCAAAGCAACTAATATTAAACTAAGGTCTTGCAATCTATAGGCAGCACGTTACCCATACAGATCTATGACCATGTCTCCTTCACAGTATTTTACAAGAGATTTCTTTTTAATAGGTTATTTGTCATTCAGTTACACTTAAATGCCTTATTTTATTCTCTTGCAACTGACTTGCCCAACAACTTTTTGGTAGAAAAGCTCAAAATAAGTTTTACATTTATCTATTTTTTAAAAAAATGTTTATTTTTAAATTGTCCTTTTGTTCCAGCTCTTTGATCACAGCTTTTTTTTTGTCAAAGGAGCAGAACTTGGCATGACAGAGTTCATTCTCCCTGTTAATAAACATCCTTTTTATTATCATCGTTCTCAGTTTACTGGCTAGTGAGTGTTCAAGATATGAACTCTCTATCCATCCCACATGCTAGGGTTAAGATGATGGTGTCATATAAGGACATTTCCAGAACAAACAGAGTTGTTGCAACCACAAATTATTAAGGTGGATCCCCAAGAAAGAGATGGAGCAAATCCATGAGGATTTCTGGGACCAGAATATTGAAACCCTCTCCCATTCACATATGAACTTGGCCTTTATTACTAGAGCCCCATTTCCCACATGGAAAAAGACACAGGTAATTCTTCATGGGTCTGAAGATGAAGGTGGACAATTTTATATACACCATAATAATCAACAACAAATATTGAGTCCATGTATGCCTTTGCCATCGACTGTATTCATTTGTGTTATCTTCTCAAGAGATTTCAACATTTTGGTCTGAAGCCTCTCTCCTTTATGACTTTAATAAAACACAGCCCTAAATTTTCCTGGTTTTCTCCTAGCCTGGAGCCTTATAGATATGTTTAGACTACACTTCTAAAAATTTCCAGCTGCATGACATCAAGCTCAAGGAAGGCTGAGTTACTTTAGTACAACTTTAGCACAACGTTGTAGGAAATTGGAGCAACAACAAGAATGGCACATATGCCTTGCATTTTGCTAATTTTTGAACAAACTACACTGAAAATTCAAACAAGGGTAGAACAGAATAGGAATAGAATTCCTCATTTAGTGACCATTCAAAGTTACAATGGCACTGAAAAAAGTGACATGACCATTTTTCACACTTATGACCACTGTATCATCCCCATGGTCACTTGATTTACTTTTGGGAACTTGACAACTGACTCACATTTATGATGGTTGCAGTGTCCTGGAGTCATGTGACCCCTTTTAGTGACCCTCTAACAAGTAAAGTCAGTGAGGAAGGCATTCACTTAACTGTTTTACTAATTTAACAACTGCAGTGGTTCACTTAACAAATCTAGCAAAAAAGTCGTAAAATGAGGCAAAACTCACTTAGCAAATTTCTCACTTAACGACATAAATTTTGGGCTCACTTGTGGTCATACACAGACCTGCAGACACACAGAGACACACAACACAAAGCTTCCATTGTACAGAAGTTGAAGCAGGACATAAACGAACACGGCTGCTTCCTAATCTGTTTCCAGAAACTAATCAAGGCAGGGTGTTTGGAAGGCACTCAACAGTGAAGCAAAAATTGAGGCAAAGCCATTTAAGGTCAATGCAGTTAGCTTTGTTCCATCACTTATTTAATAAAATAATAATAATAATAACTCCCTGGATCCTTTCCATTACCTCATGATTACAGCAATGCGCAATCATAATATTAAAAAAAAATACTTGTAGTTGAAACCTTCTTTCTTTTTAACATTCCCACATGTTTTCATGTATAGAGGAGGCCAGAAAAATAAGCAGCAAAGACAGGAGTTTCCTATTCATTAATTTAAAAAAAAAAGGAGAGATGATTCATACTATTTATGTCAGGCACAAATACAAAGTTCTGTTTTTGGACAATTGCCAATTGGGCAATCGCATAAGAATTTTGACTTTAAAAGTAAGCATCATATTTCCAAAAGTGGGAAATATCCAAATAAATGTACTAGCAAGCTTTAGAACAATCAAAACCCAATTTAATCAAATTAGGTTGAATTCAATTGACTTGAACCCCAATTTATAGTTCTGGAGAGTCCTAGATAGATGTTTCAAATTTGAGCCATTCTGTATCAGTAGCAATAGCACTTAGACTTATATACCACTTCACAGTGCTTTACAGCCCTTTCTAAGCAGTTTACAGGGTTAGCATATTGTCTCCAACAATCTGGGTCCTCATTTTACCAACCTCAGAAGGATGGAAGGCTGAGTCAACTTTGAGCCAGTGAGACTCAAATTGCCAAACTGGTGGCAGCTTGCAGAATTAGCCTGAAATACTGTAGTTCGGCATTCTAACCACTGCACCACCATGGTTCCTCTTCACCAGGGGTGTCAAACTCACGTCATCACATGACGTATCAGGACTTTTCTCCCCTTCGTTAAACCGGGCAGGGGTGAGGCCAGCACGTGACACATCCGGCCCGTGGGCTGTGAGTTTGACACCCTGCCCTACACAAATTCTGGTTTCAAATCACTTCTTCGTTAGAGAAAACAGAAACACACCCCTGAAAGGATAGAACTGCTTTGTGATGCAAGGAAAATTCTCATTAAAAGAATATAGCTTTTTAAAAATTATTATTAAGCTGTGGAACTGAGAAAGAATTACAAAGCTACATTGGCCAGGCTGCATTTGGATACCGATAGTGTTTGCAAATCCCTTTTCTATGCACTTATATATAGAAATGACAACTTTTTATTGTAGGTCATCCTACATCATATTTTCATACAGCATATTTTGGAACAGGTGATGGAATAAACACACCCCATTTGCGACTTATGAAAGCAATTGTTTTTAAAACTGCATAGGCATATTTATTTTATTCCTGAAATGAAAAAAAATCAGAGTTGATTTCCAGAAACATTCCCAAATTATGAGGATGGGAAATGGAATTTAAAATGTTTTTCAAAGCCTCATATTACTGTCTTATCATAACATGGCTGGGTGGATGCATTATATATTTTAAAATGCACACCTTTATGGAGGTATGGTATTTAGAACACAGCAGTCTCTAAATAACAACACTAAATCATCAGCTGTTACTAATTTTGCAAAAAAAGTTGATTGTAAAATAATTAAGGATGCCAACACTGTAAAGCAGGGACTTATTTTCAGAAAATAAATTTCAAAGAATGGACGTGCATTTTATAACCGATGGTTTACTTATAATGAAGGCAAATGACTTTTACAGCAGCTCATTAATCTTGCCAGGCTGCATTAATTTCATTGTCTGAGTAATTTGCCAACATTAAAGGAAGGGTTTCTTCACTGACTCCGCAGGGAAGAAACAATGTACTGAACTAGTAGCAAAAGGTGACCCACGCCAGCCTGCTTGTTATTCCAATCAAATCATTACAGTAAACATCTTTGTGTCAGCAAAGTCACTCAAGTGCTCTCATGAAATTTTTAGAATAATTATACTTGTGTTTCTTTCCAAACAATTAATCACCTTAAAAATGTAACAAGTACAATTTAGTCTCATTTTCAATGGTTATATAAACTTTTTGATACCCGCTCATTATCAAAAAGCTGTCCAGGGCATGTACAGAGGGAAAAAAAATCCAAACCATAATATATACCATGTTTCTCCAACAATACGGCCTCCCCCAATAGGAAGTCCCAGCATGTTTTATAGGCATGAAATGAAATTAAGCCCCTCCCCCCAATTTAAGGCCTATTTTAAAATATGCAAAATGGGGGGAAGGGCGGGGGGGATTTGCCATTTGGAGTCCCTCATGGGCACCCATGCCTCGCCACCAACCTCCCTACTTTCACCAAATACTTTTGCTGCACACCCGGGTATGGTGCTGCCTGCGTTGACCTCGGCGTTGGTGGGGCACTTCGTATCAGGAGACCTTCCACCACTGTTGCTTTCACTTCTCCCCGTGCCGCTGCAGCGTTTGGCGTAGCCACACGGGGCTGGCCAGGACTCCTCCCTGCAACCGGAGCCCGGCAGAGACACTCGGCTTCAGGCGCTCTTGTTGCCACCTTCCCAGGCATCGTTTGAAGGCAAAGCCCATTCTTTTAAAAACGCCCTACTACGACAAAGCCGCCCCTGCCCAAGAGGGCAGCCCAACCCCATGTAGGGAGGCAAATCTCCCGGGGCCGCAGCGCAGGATCAGCCCACCCCGGGAGAAGCGCTCAGCCGCTGTCCCTGCCTGGCGCCAGGCACAGCGTGAAGAGCTTCGCCTGGGGCGCCCAGCGCAGCTGACAGGAGGGCCCTCCTGCCCAGTGGCGGAGCTCTGGCCAAGGCAGCGCGCGCCTCCCTGCTGGGCCCTCTGCTCATCCCACCAGGGCCACGCCGGAGCCGGGCGGGTTGGGCAGAGCCAGGAAAGCAAGCTGCAGGTGCACGCCTGCCTGCCAAGCGAAAGAGCCGGGCCAACCTCAGCTTGGAGAAGGGAAAGCAACGGTGGCAGAAGATCTCCCAATACAAAGTGCCCCACCAATGCCGAGGTCAACATCCAAGCCGTCGCCGCCCGCCCGCCTGCCCGAGTATGCAAGGTGGGGAATTAAGTCACCCCCGAAAAGACAGCCTAGCCGTTTTTTCAGGGCTCAAAAAAAAAATAAGACCTGGACTTATTATATGAGAAACACAGTAGATAATACATTATAAACATAACATTCACAGCCACTGAGGCTATTGGAGTCCTACAAATTTTTAAAATGGAAAGCTAAGGCCGCAGTTGTAGAAATCCTTCTTGCTTCTAGTTCAATGTACAGCTAACAAATTTAGCTTACAAAAAACACAGAGATCCACTAGATGGCACTAGACAGAATTAGATTTTTCTAAATCTCTTTGGTGCCCCAATTTCTGCCATCCAGTTTTAGAACTCCGAGTTTAATGCAATATAGGAAACTGTTGCCTTCTCTGAAAAAAAAAAAAAATCAAGCCTTGCAATCTAATCAACACAACTAAAATGCAGGAAAAGGTCAGCCCTAAGCCTTTCAAAACCAAACACAAAATCCACAAGTGGTGTCTCTTTTGTGTGTGAGCCAAACAAATGCAGTTGGATAGGCCCCGTTGACTTTACAGCAAGGTACGCTCTGTCCCTCATTTCGTGAAATTATACTGATAAGATGAAAACAGTGTATGAAGAGCACAGTGGCCTCTGAAAGGTCAGTTGTTAATTTGTCCATCTTGAGGACGACCTCCAGTACTAGAACAGCTGCAAAGAAAAGGTTTTCCATCACCAGTTTCAAGATACTCTTAACTGCAGCAGGAGCTTTTCTGGGTAAAAAAATTTGTCATATACCAGCTCAGCTCTGTTTTCTTCCCAATACTCCTCCTCAGCAATAGCAAAGGAAGTCTCTCGCTTTGACAAATGACTTAAGGAAGAAGGCTTGATACTCCCCCAGCTTTTCATGCAGACCTCTGCAAGTTGTACCTACCAAATGTTCCTTTTTTTGGCCAAACTACAGACAGGATTTGAAGAGCCATCCTCCTTCGCTTGCCTATGATCCTCCTACAGGCCAGTCCTGACTTTCCTCTGTGTGGAACAACATTCAGAAAACCATTTCTCCTTCTCCGTGCCTTTCTTCAAACAAAAGTGGCCCTGCCTTCTATCCACCCTGCCGCTTCTCTCTTTGAAGTTTGCTCAGACAGCAAGAATGCATGAAGGGGAAGGAAAGGGTGGTCAACGGGGAGTGTGAGTGAGGCGCAAATTCTTGACTATAAACAAAGAAGGCTTCTATCTATCATACTGCATCCTCAACACAGGGTAGCTGCCTGATAATTCTTCATCTACACAGACAATAAACTTTACAATTGTAATAAATCAGTCTAAAACTAAGGCTGCCGATTTGTACTCAAGTAAGGCAGTCAAGGCAAATGTCTCCTGGGGGAATAAACCTTATTAAGTCCTTACTTGAATGAGATCCAGGAATGCCTGTTTGCTTCCAGCGGATTAGGAAGTCTAGTAAACAGTTTGAAAATTTGTAGGACCAATCTGAGCATAGATTGTCTGGGATAAAATCTAAAATCAAGTTAGTAGCAAGAGTTGATGTTAACTTGATGACAATCAATCAATCCATTATTGTTGTTGTTGTTGTTGTTATTATTATTATTATTATTATTATTATTATTATTATTATTATTATTATTATTATTATTATTATTGCATTCCTGACCATTCCCTGATTCAGGGCAGTAATTCCTATCGCTAGTTCGCAACTTTAAAATGTTGCCAAGGACAGAGAGTTCATGGTCCTGTTGAAGGTTCCCTCTGAACAAAATATAGCAGCTATGTCTATACCAGTGTTCCCAACATGGGCCCCACGCCCCACGGGGGGGGAGTCAATTTGATTTTTAACAGGAGCAATTTGAAAAAGAGCTATTAACTGAATTTTTGAAAGCCCGCTAATTGTTCTTATACTGTATATTTGTGATAAAACAGCTGTGTCTCATTTACCTATTGCTGTCTTTGTTAAAGTGCATTTCCTAGGGCCTGACTGAAAAGGATATCCAAGCTGGCAGGTGGATGGAGCAACTGCCATCCAACCAGATGTGTCCCCACTAAGGATCATGGGACTGGCAGCCTCTCTCTCTCTCTCTCTCTCTCTCTCTCTTTCCTGTGGGCTTTGCTGCTGGGTGGTTGCAGGGAGAACTGCTCTGTGGGGAGAAAGAGTGGATGGCTGCTGGGGGAAGCCCAGCAGTGAGGATACAGGACCAGGACCCAAGTTTAAGTAAGAAATCGTTTGATTTTCAGTTATTTTTAGTCTGTGTGTTTCCCAGGCTGTGTTTTACAAGACTTTTCCTCTCAGAGCAATCTGGGGCTGAGCCACACATGCCTAGGTACATTTTCCTGGGAGTAAGCCCCATTGAAGACAATGGTACTTATTTCTGAGTAGACATGCATAGGATTGCATTGTAAATATGATCTTGAAGTGAGCTCAGATTGTATTTTGAATTTGTTAGGTACCTTTATTTTAATAGGTATAGTAATTAATATGCTCAAACTATTACAGAAAAAGCTTTCTTTAAAGTTATTTTATATTTATGCATTTCAGTTTTCTATTGTGTTTTGAAACTTTATTTGCTGGTTTTTCATATTTCTTCATACTATTTTTTTTTTTAAGATACTCAGTACTTCTACTGTTTTTTGTTCTTTTATTTTTCTCTTGCATGGATGCCCTGTTCTTTGGAACCTTGTTTAAACCAAGTTAATGGCCTTTTAGGCTTCTTCCGCGTGAGTAGGAGTTCACTTTTTGAATAGTAAGAATTATACGTCATGGGGGGGGGGGGAGCATCAGGATTTTAGAGATGCTTAGGTGGGGCATGGCCAAAAAAATGTTGGGTTTTTCTACATAAATGGAAAAAAGTACGTCCATCTTACACCATTCTTTAATCACCTCAAGTTTATGCAAGTGAACCAAGAAGAATGAGATTATTAATTTTTCTGAAGGTGCATACCAGCACTATGCCTTAATGTCTAAACCAGCTTTCCTTAACTTGATGTCTTCTAAATATGCTGGGAGTTTGGCTGATTGTGGGTTTGGGGAGTCTAGAGTAGCAACATGCAACTGTATGCCATATAGTACTAATTATTATCAAGTTCCATGCCACCCATTAAAACTGAGGACCAGTTTGGTAGGAGGTTAGGGCGCCAAGCTAGAAAGCAGGAGATTGTGAGTTTTAGTACCACTGTAGCCATGAAAGCCAACTGTGTTTTGGGGTTATTCACTCACTCGCAACCCAACTCACCTCAGAGGGTCATTGTTGTGGGGAAAACAGGAGGAGGGAGGTGTGTCACATGTTTGATGTCTTGAGTTATTGGTAAAGCTAATAAAGGCAGGATACAAACAAAATAAATTTAGAATTCATAATTTTAGATCCCAGGGACCATTAACTGGTTCTGTGGGCGTGGCCTGATTTGTGGGTGTGGCTTGGTGGTCATGTGACTGTCTGGGCATGGCTTGTATGTAAATATTATACATATTTATATAAATATTGAATTTTTTATAAAAAAAGAGCAACTTTTACCCAAAATCAGGCAAAGCAGGCAGGCAGATTGAGTTGCTCACAGAATCATAGATTCATTCAGAAATCTATCTATTTGCCATTGGCTAGCTCAATCTGTCACATAAAATTTGCTTGCAAGCAAACTCACAAATTAACTCACAACACACCATGCATTTAAATATTGAATTTTTTATTTTTTAAAAAGAGCAACTTTTACCCAAAATCAGGCAAGGAAAAGCAGGCAGATTGAATTGCTCACAGAATCATTCAGTGATCTATCTATCTGACATCGGCTAGCTTAGTCTCTCAAATTTGCTTGCCATGAGTTGGCACTGAATTTGCTTGCAAGCAAACCTTCAGTCCTAAGGGAAGCAGAGCCAAAGATCTAAAGACTAGCTAGAAAGCAAGAAATCCAACCATTCCTGCTTCCTAGCTAATCTAAATCTCCCAGCACAGCAGAACAGATGATGGTCGGAAAAAGGAAAAATAGCAATTTTAGCAGGCAAGTTTGCCAGATAAGGAGTCAGTGGGTGGGGAGCATTCCTGCGGGCCATGTGGGCAGCGCAGCCTTGTGTTTCTGCGCAGCCTGGATTAATTGCTTTGGGAGGGTGCTCTGGGGTTGAGATTTCTCTGCGGCCCACCAAAATTTTCTCAAGGCCCACCAGTGGGCCGCGCCCCACTGGTAGGCAACCACTGGTCTAGAGTGTTGTGCTAGGTCTGCAACCTTAAACACTCAAAGAGCCATTTGGACCCATTTCCCACAGAAAACAGCAGGAGCCACAAAACCTGGGTGGGCGTGGCCAACTCAACATCACCCCCACCCAGTCACATGACAACCCCCTCCCCACGCCTACCCAGTTTTTGTGGCTCCAGGTGTTTTCTGTGGGAAATGGGTTTCTCTCTCTCTCCTTCCTTCCCTCTATTTCTGTTTTTTTGTGTTTTACCTTCTCATGCCAGGCGAGGAGTGACTGGGAGGGGAGGCTGAGGGGCGGGGCCAGCCAGTGGTGGGATCACCCGACAGGGAGCCAAAGCAGAGGGCCCAAAGAGCCGCATGCGGCTTCAGAGCCATGGGTTGCTGACACCTGTGCTAGGTCAA
Source organism: Pseudonaja textilis (assembly GCF_049901715.1). NCBI lineage: Eukaryota > Metazoa > Chordata > Lepidosauria > Squamata > Elapidae > Pseudonaja > Pseudonaja textilis. The sequence continues at coordinate 24,641,470 of NC_141993.1, forward strand.
TGCCAGTGGCAGTGGACCTTTTGAAAGATAAAGAGGAAGATAAACTGGGTAGGAATCTGTAATCTCCTACCTGATGAACTACAAAACCTTCAACCAACATAACCAGCAGCTGGAAGATATAATTCAGCGACACTGGATGGAGTTACCATACCAACTGTCTCAGAAAAACGAGGGAGAGCCCCTTTTGGCTCCAAATTTAGAGGAGGGCTATCCCAGCAGGATGGTTTCCGGTGCTCCCTCTGGATTGCTGCTGATCTGATTTGGCAACCTTAACCAGGATCTTTGGTTGTAGATTTCACACAGGCAAAGTTTAACTTTGCAGCACCACCAACTCAGACCACCGGATAAGAATGCAAGCAAGCCAACTCTTCATAAACTGCTCAAACTATCATTCAATTCCTTCAATCCTGAACCACTCAAGGTTGAGTTCAGCCTTCCATCCTTCTGAGATCTGCAAAAGGAGGACCCAGACTGTTGGGGGCAATATCCTAAATCTGTAAAACCCCTTAGAAAGAGCTGTAATGTCTAAGTGCTATTGCTATCAACCATTACTTAGAAATTCTGATCTCAGTTTTGGTCGTAAGTGGAGGACTAAAAGTTGTGGGAGCTTCATCACTGAAGGCTGTCAAGAAGCAATGGTGTAGGGTCTCTTGCTTGGGTGGTGGGGGTTGGACTAGATGACCTACAAGGTCCCTTCTAACTCTGTTAATCTAATCTAATCTAATTTAATCTAATCACCCTGCACTCACTTCTGCAAAAACTTGTGAGGCATACAAGCTGGAGGAAAAGTTTTCTCTCCCTCTGTCCACTTTCATTCCTCTACACCTCTCGCAACCTGAACCAACCCCCAACTGTCCACATTCCCACGACTCCCTCGAACTAAATCATTTTGCCTGGCTCCTTCAACTCGGGAAGGCTACCAAAAACTTCGGCACTGTTAGAAGAGCCATAAACCGCCGGCATCGCATGTCCCCTCGTGGTCACGACCACCTATTGGAGATGCCGCACCTGTTGCGTTTCTGCCCTGACCCTAAAATGGCGGGGGGGAACAACCCCGCCGGTAACGAGAGGAGCGACCCTTCCCGCGCTTTTTTTTTTTTTGCTAAGCGTTAATTTCGCCCTACCTGACAGGCGCCCCCACAGCCTCGTTTGCAGCGGGCTCCGTCGAGCCTTCAGCAGCGCCGCGCAGCCGTCTCTGCCCTGGGAAGGGAGATGGGAGACCGGCAGGCTCAGGAAGAGGCTCCACCTTGGAGGCGCCTGCGAAGCAGCTGCCGGCCGTCTGGGGTCGCGGGATCAAAGTAACAGTGCGAAGGGCTGGCCCATCCCTTCCCTCCCTCCCTCCCTCCTTCTGCCCGCTAAGGCTTATTATTCGGGGGCAGGGATTTCCAGAATAGCAGGGGTGGGAAACGCGCCTGAATCCGGATCTGAGGCGGGAGACCTAATTGCGAAAGGGGCGTTTGGGGAGCAAGAAGCTCCGAGGAGGAGGACGCCTTAGGGCTCGGGTGGAGCTCGTTTGATAGTCCCCGTCTGACTGCAGCCTGAACTCGCAAACTGATCCTAAAAGGCTCTTGCATCGCGTGGAGGGGGGCTTGTGCATTTATGTTCCCCGGAGGTCGGGCTGAGCGCTGCCCGGGCGTGTCGGGAAGGAAGTCTGCTAGAAGAGCGGCCATCTATTTATAAGGTTCCAGGCCTTAACAACAGTTTCTTTAGTGACAATTCAGAGTGACAACATCGCCGAGAAAAGTGACTTATGACCGTTTGTTCACACTTACGACTCGTAGTCAAAATTGATCAAAACAAATGGCAACTTCAGATCTCAACAAATAAATGCTCTATTGGCAAAAAATAAATAAATCAGAAAATAAAATACAGGCTGAATAGTCAAGACCTTGTTGATGATCCAAACTCTGTCAAGGATCTTGGAGTACTCATCTCTAATGATCTAAGTGCTAGAGCCCACTATAACTACATAGCCAAAAAGGCATTAAGAGTTGTTAACCTAATCTTAGGTAGCTTTTTCTCTGGTAATATCACACTACTAACTAGAGCATACAAAACATTTGCTAGACCAGTACTTGAATACAGCTCATCACACTGGAACCCACATTACTGATCTGATATTAACACAGTTGAGAAAGTCCAGAAATATTTCACAAGAAGAGTTCTCCACTCCTCTACTTGTTGCAGAATACCTTATACCTTAGACCTAGAAAACCTAGAACTACACCGCCTTCAGTCCGATCTAAATATATAAAATCATACATTGCAATGTCCTACCTGTCAGTGAATACTTCAGCTTCAACCATAACAATACAAGAGCAAACAATAGATACAAACTCAAAGTTAATTGCACCAAACTTGATTGAAGAAAATACGACTTCAGCAACAGAGTGGTCAATGTTTGGAATTCTCTACCTGACTCTGTGGTTTCTTCCCCAAACCCCAAAAACTTTAACCTTAGACTGTCTACTATGACCTCACCCCTTTCCTAAGAGGTCTGTAGGGGGCGTGCCTACCATCCCTGTCCTACTGTTCTTTTTTCTTATACGTATCCATTTCATAGAATCATAGTTATGTTTATACTTATACCTGTTATCTTGTAAGTGATTGATATATCAAATAAATAAATAAATAAATAAATAATTCAAAGGCTTGGCAACCAGCTCATATTTATGACTTTCAGTGTCCTGGGGTCATATGCTCCCCTTTTGCGACCCTCTGACATATTTGTGGCACTGTGGAAGGGCATATTCTTCTGCAGTTAGTTTTCCTTTCTTTTGGAATATGAGGGAATATGGTGGACATGTAGTATAGATAATTCTCCACTTACAACAATTCATTTAGTGTCCATTTTTGAAGTAACTATCGCTGAAAAAAAGTGACTTATGATAGTTCTTCACGCTTATGAACATTGCAGCATCCCCCATGATCATAATATGAATGTTTGACAAGTGATCCATATTTATGACTGTTACAGTGTCCAGGGATCATGTCCAGGTATCAAGGAAAGTCAATGAAGGAAGCCAGATTCACTTAACAACCAGGTTACTGACTTAACAACCGCAGTGATTTACTCAGCGAGTGTGGCAAGAAAGATTGCAAAATGGAGCAAAGTTCACTTAATGACCATCTCATTTTGCAACATAAATTTTGGGCACAATTGCAGTCGTAAGTCAAGGACTACATGTACAAAGCTGTGCAAGCTAAAAAGCAGACCTTTAATTGATTTCAGGTTCTTGCTTCGCTTGATCTTCTTTATCGAGGAAGAAAGTGTCTCTGAGCATATTTTATTTTTGGTTTGGTGTTGTTTAAACACAGTATGTTGACCCAGGAGATAAAATAATTTCAGTTGCTCAAGGTGGATGCATTGTTTTCCTGAAGGTAAGCGGGAGGGTAAAAGCAACTGAAAGATCAGTCAGTTCTTACTACTAGTACAGGTAGTCCTCCATTTATAACAGTTCATTTAGTGACTGCTCAAAGTTAAAACAATGAGAAAAAAATGAGTTAATAACTCACTTAACAACTATGGCAAAAAAAAAATCATACAATGGGGCAAAATTCACTTAATTGTTTCGCTTAGGAACAGAACGTTTGGGCTCAATTGTGATCATAAGTTGAGGACTACCTATATTCAGATAGACTGTTCCTGCTTGGAATATTTAACTCTCCTAATCAAATAACACTGCATTCAATGTTTATCGTGGTCTCTCTAACTTTATTCTCAACTCAATTTGGCTAATGGCGGCCTACCTTAAGAGCTGAAATTTATGCTTAATTGAATTCTAGTGTTTAAATATCTGCACCAGAGGTGGGATTCAGCAGGTTGACCGCTTGACCTTTGTTACTTACTCATGTCTTGACTCTGCTGAGGTCCTACTCGTCTTACTGCAATTGTACTAATGTTCTTGATTCACTCAATTTAAAATTGCAATCAAGTCAAAGAGTGTAGCTTCCAGACCAACTTGATTCCAGAATTCTGGGGAATTTTTAGATTAGGTTAAATTAAATTAAATTAAATTAGATTAGATTAACAGAGTTGGGACCTTGTAGGTCATCTAGTCCAAGCCCCCCATCCAAGCAGGAGACCCTACACCATTTCTGACAAATGGCAGTCCAATTTCTTCTTGAAAGACTCCCACAACTTTTAGTATAAGTAGTCCTCCCTTTACAATCACAACTGAGATAAAAATTTCTAGACAAGGTGGTTGAATCACACCCTTTTTAATGTCCTTTTGGACATAGTTTTCAGCAATCACTGCAGTTGTTAAGTGAATATAGCTTCTCCCATTTACTTTGTTTATCCAAGTCAGTTTTCAGCCAAAGCACACCCATTGTGAAGCACTGGTTTGCTTAATGACTCCAGCATTTGCTTAATGACCACCATGGTTGCTTAAGGACTGCTACAGGAAACATTCTAAAACAGGTCATGTGACCAACCCATTTTATGAATAGTATGGCATATGACCATAATGGGCAGGCTCAATTATGCGAGCACTACTTGAATGGACTCTCTGCTGAAAATGGATAAAAACGAACTGCTGATTTTGGAATTTATTAATTTAAAAGTTTTGTTTATAGGAAGAAGAGCAAATTTGATAAGTATGGCAATGGTATGTAATGTTTGGAATTGTGGCAGAAAAGATTTGAAGTTGCTTCTTTAGATATATTTTTCTTGCTTTTTTGTTGCCACTTTTTCTTTTATCCTTTATAAACTTTTTCCCTCTATGTTTCTCTTTCAATACTGTTTTTTATAAAAAAAATTAAATCCTTTAATAAAAGTTATTCATAAGAAAACTCTGGAAACACTAAATAGGGATAAAAAACTTCAAATCCTCAAGATAAGTGTTAGTGAGCAGAAATAACAGTGAACAGGGGAACGAAAACAAACTTAGTATGTGTGCGTGTGTTTTCTTTCCAATTCTCCTCTGAGAAAGGAAACGATGCTTTTGGAGATGGTAGGCTTTCCAGCTCAAAAACCGTACTTTTTTTTAATACCAGCCCGATATTGGGAAAATGTTATTTATACTGGACTTCATTCGAAATGAAAATGCTTATTTAGCATATATTACAGAAACCTGGCATGGGAGTGTTTGTCCTATTTTGCACACCAGCATTCCTCTGAATTAGGTTGGCAGAGACGTTGCATCCATTTATTGGAAGTCTGTATTGTTAATCAGATATTCCAGCCAGCTGCCTGCTGATTCTGAGTTCAAGCTGGTGTGTGCCTTTGGGTCAGGGCACAACGTAGGAAACTTCTCCCTGATTGATACAGATTTGCCAGACTCTTTTATTACGCTTCTCAGTATCACATTCCTGAAGCAAAGGAATGAGAGCTCTCAGCAGTTAAGTGACTTTTCCTTAAGGTAATCAAGATTATTAAACTTGCAACATCATAAAGTAAATGTTTAAAAGAAACCTGAAACCCCAAATGAACCAGCATTCTCTGGCTGTTAATTCTAGAATATCCCCTCCACTTCCCTTTTTTTTATATGCTCTGCTTGAGAACTTCTGCACTAAATATCTTCTTAAATTGTACAATACGGCCTCAAGCACAGAATGTCCTACCAAGAGAGGTATATTGGTGACATTTCTAACATGACTCTATTATTATTATTATTATTGTTATTGTTGTTGTTGTTGTTAGTAGTAGTAGTAGTAGTAGTAGTAGTAGTAGTAGTAGTAGTAGTAGTAGTAGTATAAAACTTTAGGTTGGACCCTTACAATTGCTGTGGTCCTGGAAGACTTGAGGCCCAGAAGTCTAAGACAGGGGTGTCAAACTCAAGGCCCGTGGGCCATATACAACCCGTGGCCCACGGAGATGGCCTGGAAAGAGCAAAAGACCAGCCCGCTGTGCCTCTGCCTGCAAAAATGGAACTTGCAGGGTGCCGCATGCGCCTCCCCCAAGCTCCGTTTTTCCTAGCAGAGGTCTGCAGGAGGCCATTGCAGCCGGAAAAGGGGCATAGGGTGTGTGTGCGTGTGCACAGCCTCCCTGGGCTCCATTTTTTCTGGCAGAGAGCTATCAAAACAAACTAAAAACAAAACAAAAGGAGCAATGTTTCCCCTTTTGTATTTGAGCATGCAAGAAGGGACAGGAAAGGGGAAAGGGAAAGAAGGAAGACAAACAAAAAGAAGGAAACATTGGAAGGAAGGAAAAATAAGGAAGGGGAATGAAGAGGGAAGGAAAAAGAAAAGGGAGGGAGGGGCTTATAATGAGAGGGAGGAGGGGTCTCAGGTAAGTCCTGCCTTAGCACTTGGCCACCGCAGCTTCCCCTGACATGAGTCCCATGTCACGCCCATCATGGCCATGCCCACCCACGGCCCTCCAAGTTCAAACATAACCCTGATGCGGCCCTCGATGAACTCCAGCTTGACACCCCTGGTCTAAGAGTTGGATAGAGATACAATTTTTTCTGTCCTCTTGCAGTCCTCCCCCGTCACAAAAAGCCTTCTATAGTCCTTCTGAAAAAAAGTGGAACATGGAGATATTTTGATCAGATCAGAAGAAGACTTCACCCCTCATATGATCTCAACCACAGTGGCTACGATTTTCTTTCAAAATAGAGGAAGGGGATTAAAAACATCTTTAGAAGAGGTATTAACATATTTCCATGAATTCAGAGGAAGGCTGAAATCAAGGTCTCTAGTCTCTGAATTCTGTTTACCTTTAGAGCTTTGTGCTCTAGCTTCCTTTCATAAAGTTATTACATTCCCAAAGTTACATTTGATTTTAACAAAACAACATCAGTGACAACTGATCGGTGAGTTATTGTCTCACTGATTAATGGGCTTTCTAAGGGCAGCTTATAAATTGAGCAACTGTGTCCATCTAATGCAGGGGTGTCAAATTTGCATCATCACGACAGCATCATGATGTATCAGGATTTTTTTCCCCCTTCGCTAAACCGGGTGTTGGCGTGGCCAGCACGTGACACATCCAGCCTGGGGTGGGGGGGGTGCTGCGAGTTTGACAGCCCTGATCTAATGGTATATTTCTAATTTGATGGTTACGCTCCAGCTAGTGCTGGATGCAGATTTTGTAATGAACTGTCTTTCTTCCACTTGGTTTCATTTCATAGGAAGCAAGAAATATAACTTTTTCTCTGTTTTGATACACTTTCTGATTTTTTTTTTTTTTAAAAAAATGTGTTTTAGAAAAGAACAAATATGGCTTATTATTATGGTTGGTTGCACAGTCAGCCACATGCATAGACTGGATTTGGCATCTTTATCCACTTGTTTCCCAAGAAACTCTGGGATAGGTAGATGTTGTTTGGTCATGCTAAAGGTATTGTCACAGGATGTAAGTTGCACCGTGTAAAGTTGCCGTTTGCAATTGATTGAATTGAGTGATTTTGTCAATGTCAATAGCGTTCAAGGGATTGCTCCAGATGTTTATTATTATTTGAAAATATTTTGATAGTTTTTGTAAGCTGGGTGAGCTTAAACTCCATTTAACATTGCCATCTACTGGGGAAATTAAGGAATGTTAGTAAGAGATTTGAGTATCCTGTAAAATGGATATTGAGATTTTCCTCCCTGTACAAATACTTTAAAATTCTGCTTAGTCTCTCCCCTTCTCCAAAATGTTCTAACAAATCTTAAAGGTGAAATAATTGTATTACATAATTTTCTAAGTACGTTTCATTTTGCAAAGAAATTGCTAAGCTGTTAGGGATATTTTTTCATATCTCAAAAGAGACTCTGCAGCTTGTACAAAGCAAATATCCCTTGAGACAGGGGTCTCCAACCTTGGCAACTTTAAGACTTGTGGACTTTAACTCCTAGAATTCCTCAGCCAGCTTTGCTGGCTGAGGAATTCTGGGAGTTGAAATCCACAAGTCTTAAAGTTGCTAAGGTTGGAGAACTCTGCCTTAAGATATTATGAATCTCTTTAAATTCTAAGGTATTAAAGAGTTTATCCGAAGTTTTAAGTGCACCCATTTTAAGAGGAGATATAACAACATTTGAACAATGATGTTTCCCAGGGAAATTCTGTAAAATTATGCAGTTCTTTATTAATGTGAGAATACATATCAAAACTAAATATACAGCATGAAGCAAAAATAATTTTAATTCATAAAACAGAAAAATATTTTTATTTCATCAACTTTATTTAATTATTTACAAAAATTACATGGCTCTTTATCTCATACAATGTCTGGATAGCTCAGAAGAATCCATAAAACATAGTTTAAAACAAAGGTAGCCTTCTCCCAAGTGTCAGACCAAACAGTCTCACAACTCAACCCCCATCCTAGCCCCATGCTTGGGGGAAGAGCCAAGTATTCACAGCCATCTGGAAGGCTGAAAGGGTGGGTTACCGGGTTGACCAGTGAGAAGGCAGGTGTCCAGGGTCTTGTCAGGTAGCAACATTTAAGGAACGAGACATAAAACATGACCACCCTACGTAATAAAGTAGGACAGATAGATAGGTGGTCTTGGGAGTAACCTGACCCTATGCTATGTAAGACTTTAAAGGGGATAACCAGGTACCTTGAACTGCCATTAGAAAGCAGCTAGAAGCAAAGGTAGCTCGTACAACAGTGGGGTTACTTGGGTAAATCCTGTTCATGCTGCTACATTCTACCTTGTTTCCCCGAAAATAAGACCCAACCAGAAAATAAGCTCTAGCATGATTTTTCAGGATGCTTGTAATATAAGCCCTACCCCAAAATATGCCCATTAAGATCCTTAGCCAGGCAGGTGCATTTGGGACCGTATTTTCCCCCAAACAAGACCCAACCAGAAAATAACCCTAGCATATTTCGGGATGCTTATAATAAATGCTCTACCCCCAAAATAAGCCCCAGTTAAGATTGTTATCCAGACGGATGCATTTAATAATGTATTTCCTAGAAAATAAGACCTAGTCTGAAAACAAGCTCTAATGCATCTTTTGGAGCAAAACTTAATATAAAATCCTGTCTTATTGTAAGGAAAACATGGTAGTTGCTGCTTCTGACTGGTCTTCAAGGGCAGCCCCATGTAGTGTGTATTGTAGCAATCCAAATATTTGTGTATATTTAATAACTTTTAAATGTGGGAACATAAAATTTACCTAGTTCTAAATTAGCTGGTTGATTCACAGTAATCAAATATAGGTAATAGGCATACCATAATGAAAAATATAATATGGAAAGCCTTCTTAAACATTTTAGAACATTTTATCAAACAAATGAATATGTAGTGACAAAAAATAAGCTGATTAATCAATGACAGGGCACTTATTTCTGCAGTTATACACTCGTGAGATGTATATGACAATATACAAGAACCACTGTTTCTCAATGAAAGAAGCAAAGGAAGCAGTTTGAAAGGATGTCAAAGCCAAACACTCCTCTTACGCATAGCCTAAGTAATTGCTGATTTGGTCTAGTGGTTAAGGCACCAGAAAGCTGGATGGTGACTTTGGGCCAATCACTCTCTCAACCCAACTCAACGCACAAGGTGGTGGTTATTGGGAAAGTAAGAGGAAGAAGGAGTATTACATACATTCAGTTTTGCAGCTACTAACATTGTTGGTCATGCAGACACAAAGGTAGCCAGGGAAATGACTGAAGCCTGGGAAATGGGACCCCTTGCCAGTTAACAGGAATGCTGAGTTACCATCAGGTATTTTAAGAGCTGAGGATTTGGCAGGACAAGGAAACAACAGCCAATTACCAGCCTTCAATACACCAATCAATCAATAGGAACATAAATATGGTGCATAGAATAGCCCGAAGCATACACTCCGGTAGAGAGAATTTCTCTGAGGATGGGCTCCAGCACAAGTCTGAAAGCTCAGAAGACTAAACCTCTGGTTCGGTGACCATCCCAAACTGGATCTTACAGTGTTATCTATATTTACCATCTTGAGTTATTTATAAAAATAATAATACAAGTAGTTAACTTACAACAGTTTGCTAAGCAACCGTTTGAGGTTACAGCAGAACCTCGGAAAGGCCAAGTAGCTCCGTCCTGGAAATGGGCACCATTTCCAAGTGGCCACCATTCATTCTCTCCCAATTCTCATTCTCTGCTCCTGGGAGAGAGCCAAGCAGCCTTTGTTTTTTTAGGAAGGCAGTGCAGTGTGGGAGCTGCTTCTAGAAGATCCACAATAAAAGTTAAGTATTAAGGATAGGGAGGATGGTGTGGGATGCATCGGAAGCAGGCCTGTGGGGACTCTGAGGGGCATAGGGTGCCTCAAGGAGTGGAGGAGGCCTTGAGAGGCTCAGGTAAGGTAGTTCTGGACCTGCATTGTGCTTTCCAGAGCATTCCCATCCAAAGCAATTCACTGAGGCATATGCTATTAACAGGGGTGGGTTTCTACCAGTTTGGATCAATTCTATAGAACCAGTTGTTTCTGCGCAATTCAGAGAACCGGCAAATCACACCACTGGCTGGCTCCCCCCTCCCCACCCGCCCGCCTAGGAGGCTTTCCTGAGGCCCAGTCAGGGTTGGCATTCCGGGGGTTGGGGGAGGGAGAAGTATCCTGAGAGCGGAGCTGAACCTTCCTTAGGATTGAAGCTTCTATTTTTCAGTGCAGACTCAGGCAGCAGATTGCAGAAAGGTAGATCTGGAAGTGAAGCTGTGATTCTGCAAGCAGTTCAATCTGCCTGCCTGCTTTGCCTGATTTTGGGTAAAAGTTGCTCTTTTTTAAAAATAAAAAATTCAATCTTTACATATATATTTGCAATATTTACATACAAGCCACACCCAGCCAGTCACATGACCACCAAGCCACACCCACAAATTAGGCCACGCCCACATAATCGGTTGTTAAGAAATTTGAATTCCACCCCTGGCTATTAACCATATCGCAGAACATATAGAGCAGGGGTCCCCAAACTTGGCATAGATGGCTGGAGAATTATGGGAGTTGAAGTCCACAAGTCTTAAAAGTTGCCAAGTTTGGAGACCTCTGATATAGACTAACAGTATCAGTAGTAATCATCGAAGCAGAATTGGACGCTGGGCTTCTGCTCAGAAGTAAAGAGGTAAATATCATTCAAAGACTGATTCAAAAATTCAGAACAAGGTTGGCAGAACATTTTGCTAGCAAACATCAAAAGTTCACCTACAGCTGACTCAGTGAAAGCTGTAAAATTTGGCAGTTGGAAATAAATGACGGGAGCGAATGCAGTTATCAAGATTAGTAAAAGCCAGCATGGAAAATAACAGAAATCTAAATGTATAAAACAATTCATGAAATGCGCCTCTATAAATGAGCTTGATTGTTTTCTAATTATCCAATTAATCTGAAAAATAACCCCACTGATTATGACTTGGGGAGGGTTTTATCATTTCAATTAGTTTACTGGACAGATTAGATGGAATGTGCTAATTAATACTCTAAAACCTTTTGAGGGTAATATTGCGTGAGTTGTTATTCCATGAGCTATTAATAGAGCACGATCCTGGAGTTATATGGAAGATCTTGTTTTCTATAGCACAGTGAGTCTCGCTCCCACTAATTCTGGAAAAAGAGCTAGTCTTCTGATGTTGGTTTCTGTGGGAAGAGATGGCTTTCTTCCCATTTCAAAATGTCAAAGTACAAGGAGAGCTCATGGAAATTAGAGTCCTTAGAAGGCAAGAACACAGAATACCTGATTGGAATATAAATGGGCTTCCTGAGAAATATCTCTGCCCTTTTTTTCCACCTGTGCCTGGATAAGCTGGATGTCTCTTCCTGCTATAAAAGGCCCTTCACAACAAACAGTGTACCTTCTCTCTTGCTGCTTTCACCCTGTAGAATATCATTTCCTAGACCTCCACAATCCCATTAAACTAGTCTGCCTGCCTCTCAAAAAGCTTTAGAGACCTGGTTCTTTCCCTAAGAATCTGATCTAGGAATCGGATGGAGATTCTCAGTCATCCAGGTCATAGTGGTCCCAAAGGTGCTTTTCCAAAAGGTAACTGGACTTCATTTTTCCTTGAAGATGTTTTGCTTCTCATTCAAAAAGCTTCTTCAGTTCTGTGTTGTTTCTCTGAATTTTTATATTTTATTATGTAGCTTTTATTGATTTTCCCACTGTTTGCGATATAGGTTACTCCAAGTCTTCTGCTGAGGAGGGTGGCTATTCAAGTTGACTGATTAAAGACATAATTAGCTTTCTTACCGGGGGATTCTAGACTGAGACCTTGCACAACTGTTCCAATTTGGAGGTGGGGTGGGGGCCTAATCCTTGTTGGGAACTATTTTCTTCTGCCAGATAATGTTTGGCTCAAGACATAAAACTTATCTTAAGACATTTTTGTAAAGGAGGAAATGGACAACCATGTAGCAACCTGATGGTCATTTCCTTGGAGAGACAGGTGCATTCGTAATGTTTTATGAAAACGCTGAGCCAAGTATGCACCATATATGCAACTTTTGCTTAGCCTCTCTGGCGATAAGATGACAGACTTTGAGGGGCATGGAAGGGGTAGTATTTGGTGAAACCAGCATAAAAACCGGGAAAGTGGAACTGTCTATATTTTGGCAAAGGGTGGTGAAGGAATCAGGCGATCTGGTTCTCTCACTTTCTACACCTTCTGGTGTTCAGGCCATTTGGATCCCTGAAGCTGTGGTTGCAAGTGTTCCACTGGGCATAAGAGGGCATGTAGTTCACAGCTGGTCACTTGGGAGCCACCGTATTGGCCATGATTAATTGGAATCACAAATCCTTATTGTCCAATAAGGAAATACTGTATGATGCTGAGCAGTTGAAGGCCAACTCTCTTCATCATCCCCATCACTGAAAATTTCACAGGAAGCCCTGTGAAATCTCTCACTATTATTAGTTTGCTATCTGAAGCTCTGACAAGCAAAAACTAAGAACTAATAAATCATGAAGTGAAGTGTGTGATCAAAATGGCCCCGATTAACAATGATGGGAAAAGTTTGTGTGTTTACATTCTCTGGAGAAAATGATATTGCTAAAGCAAAACTAAAACGAACTGTATTTATAAGGCTTCCCAATGCAAAATTTGCCATGAGCAGCATGCAGATTTAAAACATTTTCAATACCTAAATACGGTTAACAGAAATGAACACAATATATCCCAGGGGGAAACAAACATGCCCGAACTGAACCAATATTGCATATTGATGTACACGCGAAGACTTATCCCAGACCTTGTGGGGAAAGCCATGTTTTCAGAAATCATTGAAAGGCTTATAGAATCAGAGCAATGAACCCCAGGGGAAATCCAGAGGGCAGGAGCCACAACAGAGAAGATATGCTACCTAGGTTCATCCGATGTCATTACTTTATTGGGAATCCAAAGGAAAACCTGTAGCTACTAAAGGCCAATCGATTAATAAAATCCCATCAAGCAATTCTAGCTCTTAATTTTATTGGGTCTTTCGTGATTAATAAAGAGAATTGAAGACTTAAGAGATGAGTTTATAGAAAATGGGGTGAGTATGGAATGGAAGTATTTGGTTGCATTGTAAGAGATGGCAATAGGCCATTAATGTTGAATGTTGAATTTTTGACGGGTGAAGGGAGAAGTTTCCTATATTTTCCTTTTTTTCCCCTTTTTGTTAAGGAGGGAATTGTTCACTTTCTAAATATTTCATTTTTAAAATGTATTTTTGTAGTAGGTTTTTGCCTTATCTGTTTAATATAATCCTTCACAAAATTATACAAAAAGCAATGTTAACTACATAGTGACTACATAGATACATCTTCTCCAGGATGATCAGTTTCCAACCTGTTCTTTCAGGTCTTCCAAAGGTGTATCCATCATCTTTATATAGGTAGTCCTCGACTTATAACCACAACTGCGTCCAAAGGTTTTGATGCTGAGACAGTCTTTGAATGAATTTTGCGCAATTTTATAACCATAAATTCTTACCATAATTGTTAAGTGAATCACTGCAGTTGTTAGTAATACAATTGTTAAGTGAATCTCATTTCTCCATTGACTTTGCTTATCATAAAAGGTAATCACGTGACCCCAGGCCACTGCAACCAAATACATGCTAGTTATCAAGTGTCTGAATTATGATCACATACTGCAGTGGTTATTAAGTGTAAAAAATGATCATAAATCACTGTTTTCAGTGCCATTGTAACTTCAAACAGTCACTAAATGAATAGTTGTCAAGTTGAGGACTATCTACAATTAAGTCTATGCATTTTGCTTAATTTGAAGCCTGGTTATTTGAGTGAAAACTCTGTATTGCTTTGATTACTTTGTTTGTTTTCTTGTTTACATCACTAGAATTCTCAGGAATTTCTCCAACACCAAGGTTCTAAAGTGTAATTATTCTTTCTACTTAAGGCCATAAATACACTACAAATCATCACAGTAATAATGTACTTTTATTCCAGCCAGATAAGCCAATGTATGTTAATGTATTGAAAGTTTCAAGGTAAAGAAATCAAATATCTATTTTAAACAATCCAATTTACTAGAGGATACTTACTCAATAAAACTATATTTTCCCTTAATGGCCCCTGTAGAATTTGAAAGCAGAATAAAAAATAGAGATTAATACAGTAAATAACACTGTGTTTATAATTTTAATACAACCAATCATTGGCTAATTTCAATGTGGCTTTTTAACAATGGACAAAAAAAAATGACATGTCTGACATTTTAAATATATTAAAAATATAGCATAACAAGTCTTCCAATGTGTGTATTTACCATAAAAATTACTGTCCTTCAGAGTTGACTTTTCACAAGTGAAGATGAAGTAAGCCTATTTCTGGACTGTTACAGTATACCATAGTAATTTATTTTTTCTTTCTTTTTCTTTTGCAATAAAAAAAATTACAAAGACAGTAATTTGAATATGCAATCCAGAGGCATTTTATCCACTGCAGAAAGATCATTCAATGACACAACATGTTTAATACCTCATCCAGAAGCATCCATTACAAGTTGCAATGACATCAAAAGGAAGACAGATGGGTCTTGAAGTCACTGTACCAATGAAGGGCTTATGCAACGACATCATGATGCATTTGCATAAGTTGCATAATTTGTGTGACATCACACATGTGTCATTTACTGCCCTTCCAATCATCTCTGGCCTTTCTTTTATTCAATAATCACATGTGTTTGGCTAAGAGAACCAGAAATAAGGATTTTCAAACTACAGTGAATAAGTACTGAATATATGAGTTTTCATAAGGTGTAAATTGAGGTATTATCTTTCTTTTCAGTAGATTTGATGACACATCTAAAAGTACTATTTACTACTGCTGACATGAACAGCTAAACAAAGGCAGTACTTTATGAAGGAAATGAGCATAGTTTAACAGAATGAAGGCAGCAATATTCATTATTTTAGTGTTCACACTATATGCCAGCTTTGCAGTTTCATTTGAAACCAACAGCGATCATGAAACGTCATGAAAGATTTAAAAAAAATCTCCTAGAGTGATTACTAAACGAATCATTATCACACTAGATCAGTAAACCCCAGAAGAAAATAACAATAATATACCAGTATCTTATAATTTAGGTCCTTTTTCTACAAGATGCCTATTTTTTAGACACAATCCATAAAAATTGGCCACACTGCACATTTATCTTAAAAATGTTGTACCCCCATAAAAATGCCTGGTACAAAGTCTGAAGTTAACGTCCATCCCTAAATTTAAAAGATCAGCTAAAATAAGTTTAAATTATTACAGTATTTATAAATCCAGCAGGTAGAACAGCCATCATGGCTTCTTTCCCATCTTCCTAGCAGCTGTCATCCTTCAAGCAGCTTTGACGGCTCCTTTAGCTTCTAGAAGGTTCCTCATTTATCATCAGTCATTTTGAGCAGTTCTAGAAGCGCCCCCACAGCACCAAAATAACCCTTCAAAATGATTGAAAAGGAGGAGTTAGCAAAAACAAATCCAAACTAAATTATTGCAATATTTAACACTGGGAGTATTTTTTTAAGGCTGTAGGAGAAAATGCACAAAATCACAGAGAAAAGGATTAACATTAGCTAATTTATATGCATCCACCTATTTAGTAAATATTAGATGTGACAAAAAGATATAAAGAACCAAAAAGGGGTTATTCTTTTTTTAAAAAACCTCTTATTTTTAACCAAAATCTTCGTTGATTCATTAAAAAACTTAAGTACTCATATTTTTAGAAAATTTGCCACCGATGACCATTACACACTCAACCTGAAACAGCATCACAAGCTTGTTCCAAAGTTTAACATGTAGCAAAAGATAATCTTCACCAGAATAAGTCAAGCAGGAAAAAAATGTGTGTGATAAAGCTAAAATTCCCCATATACCCCAAGGCTGTGCAAAATCATTCAGAAGGTCATTCTGTAGGTCTGCTGAGGAGCTCAGTATTAAAACAGTGCATCCCCTCAAGGGCTTAGCAAGGCCGTTCCACACTGACCTTTCACAAAAGACAATGTCATCTGCCAAGGCAATGTCATCTGTGCATGATTCTGCACAGTTCTAGCACAAACAAGCCGCTGCTATCTATATGGTACAGGATATATCAATAATTACTCTGGTATTGCCTTCCAATAGAATTCAGTTACTGAAATGTATTGTCCACCCATCTTACTCTGGGCAGCTTATAATTGTAAACAAAGGAAAGGTAGAAAATTAGCAATGTAATCCTACCTATCCACTCAGAAGTCCCACCGATAAATTTCACCGAGTGAAAAGGGACTTGTTTTAAAACAAGCAACCTCCTTACTGCTTTCTGATAGGAGTTTGCTTCTATAATCTCTGCTGGATCAAATACTCTTTCATCAGCAGAAGGACCCAATGAGATGAAGCCTGATGTTCTTTCTTGTCTAATATTCCCTCACAACTACTAAAACAGATACCTTATGCAGATATTGCCTTATACAACAGACATTCATAATTTAAAGCAGGGGTGGGTAATGATGGCCTTTTTATGACTTGTGGTCTTGGACTCCCAGAATTCAATTCTGGGAATTGAAGTCCACAAGTCATAAAAGGGCCATCATTTCCCTTGATTTAGATTGAAAATTATCAATAATGATAGCTATGACAGGAATTTATTGATGTTATAATCCACCTAGTGAGATGGGAGGCAAACAAACTTCATAAATAAATACATTACCATATTAATAATATAATGCTTTTTTTTAAATGGTTTTTACCTCATGTTCCAAAAAAAGAGCTTTGAGTTGTCCCTTTGACCAATAGTCCATGGCATAGGCTAGCACCTTCATAGCAACTGTGTTGATTCTCAGGAAGTTGCCTACAAACACCACTCGATCAATATTCTGTAAAATTTAAACAAAATAAGTGAATTATGTGCAGTTAAAAGGAACTTATTTTCAACCTTATACACTGGAAAACATTCAGCAGTGTTTAAAGTTGCAATATTCCTCTCAGGTGGACAACCCAAAATGGATGAACTTGGTCATGTAACACAACTGATCCTAAATAACATTTTTCTGCAAACCAAGCAACAGGAAAAAGAAATGTATAGTTACAATATTTTGTTTTTTAAAGTTTATTGAAGACTCATTCTATTCACTGATACGTTATTTGTTTACCATCATATCTTACATATTTATTTTGTTAAAAAAACAGCCATCTCTATAGATTATGAGAATGATCTCTAGCATATTAATGAACTATGAAGAATAATTATTCAGGACTAACAGCACTTCTTTCTATATAACCATGCATAGGGCTGACTATTTTTTTATTGATGAATGTTCTACTATAGGTTCTTTGGAACGGATTCTTCTAGCCATGCATATCCTGGAAGCACTTAATTTTCATTCCTAAATATAGTGTGTTATCTAAATAATATGTACTTTAGAGCACTCTAGAGAAATGTTTATTTCTCTAGAACAAACAAAAAATAAAACAACTAATTTTTTTTAGCCAGGTCTGTGCTAATGTAGTAGAATCTGCAGCTGAAATGAGAGTCTGGGTAGACTGGTCTCCATGAAGGGGGGAGTCAGTAAAGGAAACTTGACTCCTTCTCCTCCAAATCCCTTGTAATCTGGTTGTTTGCAGGAGAGTGCATTTAGTCTGGTGAGATTCTTTTAAATAGACAAGTAGCAATAAATACCTTTATCTGATCAGTTTGCTGTGTCTTTCTGTTTCTTGCACCTGACAGCTCAAGCACTGAAGTAATGCATTTCCCCAAGTATTAAAGAAATGTTATAAATATAGTGTGAAAGTCCAAGTTTTACCAAACCACAGAGTCTTCATGCAATTCACTGAAACTGCCTAGAGATAATTTTGTGCTGATCATGGAGGATTAAAGTTAATTTTGTTGCTGGCAGTGATGTTAATCGCTGAAATGATCAGAAAATGTCAAACAGTAAAGAAGAAACCTCCAGGTATTTACTAGAATTACAATATACTACCACCACCACACCACCACCACCACCACCAACAACAACAACACACACACACACACACACACACAAAAGCCTATGATAGCCTTCCTCTGTCTATGTGCCTTTCAGGTGTCAAGACTTCCAATTCTCCATATTCTTTGCAATTGGCTATTAGAATTGAGGAGTTCTGAAGGAGGCACAGGTTAGAGTAGACTGTCTAGAAATTAGTTCCATCACTGCCTTGGCAAGGGTATGAATTTGTACTGCAAAAACCAAAGGGAAAAACAGGACAGCAAAGTCCACATTCTGGAGAAGGAAGACTGCTGTTTTGAAAGAGGAATCAAAGAGGCCATCTATATTAAGATTGAACACTCTTTTCTCAATAGAGGGCTAGGGATACGACACCACCTGTTTACATCTGAGTCCTTTCAACAGTTCCAAGAAGGTTCCACATCCATTTGCTCTATTCAGGTGACCCTGAGGGCCCAGATAAACCTCCAAGTGGCCTCAACGGCTCTCAGAAAGAGCACTGACGACCACATGATTGTAAGGAATATAAATCCTTCCATCCTGCAATCATTTAGTCAGAACTGAAGAAGCTTCTTGGATGAGAAGCAAAATGTCTTCAAGGAAAAACAAATCCCAGTTGCCTTTTGAAAAAGCACCTCTGGGATCATCACTATTTACTCTAGTGTATTTTACACGTAGAAAATATCTTTATTCTCTTCTGCCTCTATAATAGAGTCGTTCTGAAATTCACTGACATTTGAAAGAATAATTCACTACCAACTGCAGTGAAATCCTTATTTTGATAATACTTTTTCACCTTTAAAGAAGGAAAAATTAATTATCACTCAAGCTTGTAGCAAAAGAAGCATCAGCTTCTTTTAGTAATTACTGCAAGTTATTTTTGCTCTGAAATGTTGGAGATGCTAACATGACAAAGCTTAGTGTTAATCATGCATATTTTAAGCTTGTCTTTCTTGTCAAATGTGACCTCTGTCATCATCTTCTTTTAATGACCCCACAATCCCTTGCAGGGTGGAATCTGGGCAACTGAATGAATTGTAGTGTTTACTGGCCAGATGCCCTTCCTGTCACCAACGTGGAGTTTTGTTCACCAGATATATTCTCATCGTGCCCAGAGACAGAAATATCTGTCTCTACCTAGGATTGAACTCATAGCCTCCTGATTGTGAGGTGAGAGCTCCATCTCTAGGGCCATCGCACCACTAGGTGCATCCTCTGTGATCCAGTTTAATTTAGCCCTGGTTTAAAATTTTAATTACTATAATAACAGGAAAAAATACTGTTTCAGATTTCTTTATAAGAATGTTATTACTAGTATTCCTGAACATTTTAATATTATACATTAAGAAATTAGTTACCAATTTTGGTCTAATGAGTCTAACCAGGTATTACTAGGTGGATTCATTATTTGGAAGCATTAGAGAAACAACTGCAACATGCAAGATAGTGCCTTTGAATTCAGACCACAGTTAAAGTTTCTTGAACTGAAATAACTATGGAATTAAGATGCTGCACAGACAGAGTCTCACAATTTTCACAATTATGGACTCCAAGTATGTATTGTAAGGCATGAGCTTAATTTAGATTTCTCCCAATATTTTTGGAAAATCACTGCTCAGACCACGTGCTCATTTGCACTCTCCTCCGTTATTCTGTACAGTCTCACTTTAACTACCAAATCAAATCAATCACAGATCACCATAAGAACAAGCTACTGTCTACCACAACTGCAAAATCAGCCAAATTCCATCTCTCCTACAAAACCAGGAACTATTCTTTGAAAAGGCTCCCAAATTTGCTAACCTGAGCATTATATTAAACTGGCTAATGGATTATTATGCAAGCAGCTGCAAATTGTTAGACCGGAACTCAAAAGACTGTATTGAATGAGCAAAAATTTCATGAATTCCAGATTTTTGCAAACATTTGCTGGGATTCACAGATCACCGGAACGCATATCTAAAATTGCAGTCCATTTCTGCTGCCAGAACAGAAATTAGATAGTAATAGAAATACAGAATTTGTCTGAAACATAAAGAATCCCATTCCCATATGTTCTCGCAAGCCTTCATTAACAATACTCCTCTTTCAAAGCTAAACAGGTTATATTACGAGTTCTCCCTAGGTCTCTTTATATTTATAAAGCTGTGTTGCTATTGCAGTTAACTCTCTATGCTTTGATAGCCCTGTACAATGCTGCTTGAACTCCATGCCACAAGGCAACACTGTAAAGAAGCTGAAAGCAAAGAGGATGTTCAGGACCACTTATTATTGCAGAGGCTTCCACTGATATTCCTATGTAAAATATTCAGGAATATTAAAAGCTTATGGTCACCAATACACAGAAGCAACTGAAACAGGTCCTCGGTTTGATACGCTAACATCTTACGCCTGCATTTCACCTAACCTATTCAACCACTGAACTGTTTGACAATATGCCAGTGTCTTCCTTCCTCTTGTCATGTATTCTCTTACTATCTTTGAACTGAAAAGTGGTATAAGAGAGGCAATATATTGAACCTGTATGCTGCCAGGTTTTACCAGTGGGCAGTAAGATAAGTTGCTATTGTACACAGCGTCATATTTAAGGCTTAACAGTCACTGTCTGGGATAGGTTATGCCAGTGTCAATTTGCTTGAGGAGTTATTGGTCTTTATATTGGTCAATTTGCTTGAGGAGTTATTGGTCTTTATAGCTGAAGTCCCCACATCCAGATTCAACATTCTAGCAATGATACCACACAGTTTATAACAGGTGCTAGCAATATCTTTGAGGAAAAAAAAACAGGGTCCAATTTCTCCTCTCCTGCTGATATCATCAGACTCCAGGGGACAAAAGCTATCGAGGCACCAGCAGCAGGGGGGGAAAAACCTGCTTTGAGCTTGTCCTCAATGAAGAAGATCTGAGGACTTGGGAGGATGGAAAGCAGCCTCAGATGATGAAGGTTCCCAATCATTGACATACCTTTAAAATACTCTAATATAGTCATGATCAAATCAGGTTATAACACTTGTATAAACAGGTATTTTTATCGCTTTACCTTTAAAAAATTGTGTAGTTTTTCTCTGCTATGGCTAAAATACAAATGAAAAGGTATTTAGCTATTGCTAATTGTTATGGCACTGCCACTAAAACAAAGTTTCCAAAATTGGAAAGAATTCAGATCACTGGACCAAACAACGTATGGAAATCATACTGAATATGCTGTTTCAATAATGACCCAACACTACCATTAAGTTAATGGGGTCCATATGCTTTCGGTGTAAATATTGGAGGGTTCAAATTAAACAGAACCTCTGAAAAGTAAATCTTGAGCAAACACAGAATCCCACTTATAGGCTCAAAGAATTAGTCTCAGGAACAGTGATCATTCTACTTAAGTGAAGTTCTTAACAACTTAGCAAAGGCACACTATAAAAAAAAAATCATTTTAGTGGTTTTTTTTAAAAAGAAAAAACAGTAGAATCAGTTCATATCGTGGAATACTTTAAAGTAGGGGTATCCAATCTTGGCGACTTTAAGGCTTGTGGACTTCAATTCTCAGATTTCCTCAGGCAGACATGCTGGCTGAGGCATTCTGGGAATTAAAGTCTACAAGTGTTAAACTTGCCAAGCTTGGAAACCTCTGCTTTAAAGGAGTGTTCAATGTTTTCATTGGTCAGAGAAGGTATTATAAACCAAAACTCCCAATCTTCTTAGTAACCCAAAACTAGCTTGCTATTAAAATGATCTCACCTCATTCAAGGCGCACATCCGAGCAATGGAGCCAATGTTATTGGTGATGGTGACTAACGTTGCTCTTGCCAGATCCTCTTTGCTGATTGTCTCTCGCTTTTCTTTGCTCATCATGTTGCCGAAACTGTGTGATAATACTAGAGGATGTGATCTTTCTTATATTTTTCAGAAAGGCCAAGGTTTCTAAAAATATGTTTTAAAGAATTTGTCTGGGATATACAGAGCCATTCATTCAGGAAGCAAAACACACGCTCACATACAAATAGAGAGAACTGATCAATTCCAGCTACAGGTAATCCTCACCCTCATTAAATATAACTTGATATCAAGCATATAAAAGTTACCACAGAAGAATCAATATTTATTTTATAAAGCTGAATCCTGGCCCACTAACCTTCTAGTGTTCTCAGAGAGGAACTTTTTAAAAGGATATTGTAAAACAATTGAGAATACAGAAAAGTCAAAAGGATCTAGGATTTAAAGAGCATAAAATAAGGAATGCTTATAACATGGGGGGAGGGTGTTCAGTTTAAGAAAAAAGGTTATTCAACAGAGGACCAAGACAGAAAGAAAGTAGTATGGGAAATATTCCCAGAATACAGAGCTTGGGACTATCCAGGTCGTGATTTTTTTTAAAGTATTACTTTACACGGTGCATTGTCAATTTTTGAAATGTACTATTTTGCAAGATACAATGTTGGCCATTAATCTGACTGGTTTCTAAAGGGAAATTGGATCAACTCCTATAGAATATACAGTATATAGTCCTTGGTCATAATTATCTTGTTTTTATTCTTCTAAAACTAACAGGGCCATTGTACTAGATGAGTCTTGGATCTGATCCAGCATATTTCTTACATTCTTATGAACAAATTTTGGTGAAGCCTGTTTATTCCAGTCCTCTCAAAGTATAGCTCAGCAAATTAAGCTATGCTGAGTTTACAGATTGGGTTCCTAAATCACATAACAGTAATCAGGAATAAGCTATAGGGGGCCTGATAAATAAATAAATTTGGAAAGTGAATGTGCCAGATCTACAGTAAATCATTCTTGAAGTTTGGCAATTAATTTGAGTAATTGCATTGATAAATTGAATTGTGCATAATACAATTTACTGTTTTCAGGATGCTGGTTGGTTTTCTGATTTCATTTTACAATCTGAAAATTCATTTTATTTCATTTTTTTATTTATCAATCCCGATGACAGAAGTTAATTAGCTATAGACCATCAACAGCAAGCTTGTTCAACTAGCAGCCCATGGGCCGGATACGACCCATGAAGGCCACGCCCACCCTCGCTCCACAAAGGCATAAAACGTCACGATACGGCGTGATCCGGTCTGTGAAGCAATTGAGTTTGACACCCCTGATCTAGAGCCTTAAAATGCTTGCTTGTAACTTATAGGGCATGCTGCAAAATCTAGCATTTTACTGGAGGTTTAGAATGCACAACTGAAGCATTGAAAAATTATCCCCCCAATCCCCAAAATCCCATCTTCCCTCTCTGCGTAGCTTTGCCCATTTTGTGTCATCATCTTGTTATTCACCACAACCTTCAGTGTCAAACCACTCACTGCTGTAACTAAGAAGTGTAGCCATCAGGCTGCAAAACACTTCCTATCCTTGTTAACAGGACAATAATAGCTGACTGTCATTGACTAACATGGAATGGATGGGGATGGTAGTTAGATTAGCATGAAGCAATATGAACCAATATGAACCAATATGAAGCAATAATACAGGTATAAATAAAGTCACAGAATTTGCATTGCAATTTGTCCATGCGTACCTTGATGCAACAGCAGATCCTTGAAGACCAAACCGTTCATAGTCTCCTCCATAAATATCCTTCACCAGCTTATCAACATTGGTGCTGTCTCCTTTAGCTGCCATTTCTAGAGCTTCCTCAAAGGTCTCACAGCCAGTCAGCAAACAACACAGACCCAGGAATGTACCACCACCAAGACTAGAAAGCAAAAAAATATCATTTCATATGTTTGACAAGAGTTGGGGTTTCTTTGTTCCAACAATCCTGAATAGAATTTTAATTCTCTCTCTTTAGGGGCTGCAGTGAAATATACCTAGATATACAATATTTCTATGATTGTGACATTGGTTGCTTTATGAAAGAATCCAGTGCCTCCTACATTCAGCTAGGCACCGAGGCTGCTTGCAGAGTTAAGAAAACAGTAGGCAGTAAGACTGATGATTGTAAAAACTTCATTTGTGTAGTGTTTCTCACCTCAGTGAAAGCTGGCGATGTGAAACATACAAAATGCACAACCTTATAGCCAACTGTTCTCTTAAGTGACATCAATTCTGCCTATTTAGACTCTCATGTTTCAGTCAGCAATATTAAAGAGTAAGATATCCACTAAGTTCCTGATGAAAATTATTCATTTTGAAATAATTATTTATCTCTAAGCAAGCATCATATATTTTCTTTACTCTGAAGCTTTATTTAGTTTGAAAAAAACTTTTGCCTCTATCTATACTAAAATTAGATAGCATATTTACTGTACTAAATCAGCACCTACTAAAATGTAGTGCAGGAAGGATTTTCAATGACAGAATGGAATGAGACGTGCTTTTATTATCTAAGCAGCTTGGCTGAATGATTCCTAGCAGGGAAATGGGTCTGGGAGCCCTATTCCTTAAGTCTAAAGAGCTGAAAACAGCCTATTGTAAGCATACAATTAAACCCAGAGCAGTAAAATCGGATCTCTAAATATTTTAGACCAACTCCTGTCAGTTTGATCAGCATTTCCTATGGGAAGGATTGTGTATCATAATCTGAAATATCTGGAAGACACCAGACTAGATTAGCATTATATGAGAAAAACCAAAGCAAGTTTTGGACTCTGGCCGTTTCTTTTGCAGAGCCATTAAAAGGTAGAAAACACCCACTTTCTGTTTCAAAACTAATCAAAATTGGTTTCTAAATTTTTCTTCTTCCATCCCCCATGCCTCAGCTTCAAGTTCAGTTCACACAAGAAGCTCTCATCACTTTCTAATTCATAGTGGGACATTTTCAATCTCTTCCTGGAGGTCAATATACAATCCTCATTTAGTGATCACAATTAGGACCAGCAACCCATTGTACAGCAAAGCGGTCACTAAATGGAACATTACAATTTTACTTCAGCTTTCCTTTACTTTACAGACCTGAGAAAGTCCTAAATGTGAGAATTGGTTGCAAAGTTACTGTTCAGCACTGATGTACAGTGGTTACCTTGGTATTCAACTGCTTTGAAACTCATTGAATTTGGTACTCCACACATTTTGACAGGAAAATTTCATCCGGTGTTCATTGTTTGTGTGGTACTCAACGCACAAGCTAGAACTTGTCAGTGTTGGCTGCCTTGTGACTCACTACATTATTCTTTATGGGAAAAAATGTTTAGTACTTTTTTTGTTTTTGGTTCCTGGAATGATGAGTACCAAACATGGTGCCTCCCAGAACCAATTAACAATGAGTACTGAGGCACCACTCTATGGCTTACCGCTACTAATTCCTGCAGTGTTAAAGCCATGATTTAGAATAAAGATAGACACTCAGGTTCTGCACGCAGTCCCCAATACTTTTTTTTTTGTTTCATTTGGCAGCCTCTAATTGTGCTGCCTATCTTAGAAGAAAAAAGAAAAACTAATAGAAACTGAGGTGCTAAGGGTAGAGTTTTGGAGAAAAGAAAAGAATAGTGCAGTCCATCCAATTTGTGTGATACTGGCTAATAACAGCTAACAGCAAACTGATTTTGGGACTGCAGACATAACTAAAATCACCCATCTGTATTTAGAATTACATATGAAAAAAGACTTTCTTTTTTACAATTTTTCCAACGAAGAATTACAATAAACAGGTAAAGGAGTACACAGCAATGGTGGGATTCAATATTTTTTACTACCGATTCTGTGGGAGTGGCTTGGTGCGCGTGGCAGGGGAAGGATACTGTAAAATCTTGTCTCCAGTCAGAGGTGGTATTTGCCAGTTTTCCGAACTCAAAATTTTCCGCTACCAGTTCTCCAGAACTGGTCAGAACCTGCTGAATACCACCTCTGGTATACAGCATCGTTAAAAGTTGGGAAGTTGGACAATTGTGTCTGATGGAATCTCTTCTTTTGGATTAGTCTGAACACTGATACTATATATAATTTTACAGGTCTTGAATAAAGATAATTTAAAATAAAATTATTTGACTCCTAGCCATTAGATTCTGTTCCCTATCAAACTCATTCTCTAATTTAAAAAAGCGTATTTTCACTCATTTTACAAAGCACTTACTTGGAATACACAAACAAGGGATGATAACAAATTTGAGATTTGGGGAGAATATATTTTTCAGGGACTGAATATGAAAGTATAACAAGCTGTTGATTTCAGAGATTTTTGGAATTTTTTTGTGTGGGGGGAGAGGTTGTATTTCTCTAAAGACTTTGCTTAATTGTATCAGCTAACAGTTCTGGGGTCTTAACCCAAATAGTTGGTTATTCCATATATCCTACAAAAGTACCTTTTCTTTAATATCCATTATTGTTTTTTTCTTTTTGCATTTTATTATAAGATTCCCAGAATCACAGTGTTAGTGAAATGGGTTGCACAGAAATTCAATAAATAAATAAAAAATAATAATATTTATATTGTTGCTCATCGTGCCAAAGCCATACCCAAAATACAAATATTGTATCCCAATTCCCAGCTCAAGAATGAGCTGAGAATCTTTACATCAGGAAAAAGTTATTTTAGGAAAGTAGTATATTCACCTGGTCCCTGTAACTCTTTTATAGTTGTCTTTGGAATACACTGCTAAGATGCTGACTCCAGAGCCAATGTTCACTAGCAACATAGGAAAGGGGTTATCAAGGCGGTAAGGCTTTTTCTGACAACGCTCAGGGGCTGAGGGGTTTTCAAAATAATAGCATTCCGGCTGGCCATTGAAGCCGACAGAATCCACATACAGAAGACCTTGGATCAGGCAGTCCAACTCATCTAGCTTATGAAGCTGGAGGTCAGCAATCTGGAAGAGAAGTTAATAAATGAACATTCGTCGACACAGCAGAAAAATCTGCAGAAAGTTGAAAACATAATAGGGTTGAAGACTTTGTACTATTTGAATTACCCAATAGATCAAAACCCTGAGTACTAAATAACTATTTACACAGGAAGTGTCAAGTCAAGTATGCTGTCTGCCTGACAACAAGTTTGTGTTTACCTGGTCAGGATGTGTTTTGTTTCTGAGAATTGGGGAAAAAGGTTGCTATGATTTTGTGACGAGGTCACAGTAGAACCAAAAATCGAAGGTGTTTTGAAAGAAGGATCGAACAGGTAGTCCTCGACTTGAGCCCAGAATTTATGATGCTAATTGAGAAATTTGTGAAGTTTTGTCCCATTTTATGCTTTGCCACATTTGTTAAGTGAATTGCTGCAGTTGTTAAATTAGTAACATGGTTGTTAAGTGAATCTGGGTTCCCCATTGGTTTTGCTTTCAGGAGATGGCAAAAATTGGTCACATGATCCTGAGGCACTACAATAAATGTGAATCTGTTGTCAAGCATCCAAATGTAAATCACATGACCATGGGGCTGCTGCCACGGTCATAAGTGTGAAAAATGGTCATAAGTCACTGTTTTCAGTGCCGTCGTAACTTCAGACACTAAATGAACTGTTGTAAATCAAGGACTACCTTTAGTCCCCTTGTTCCAGTTTTAACTCTGGTTAGTCCATTCAAACAAAAACCTGCACAACAATGTTTTGCAAGAAGTATGATGAGATTTTTTTTTAAAGGTGTGTACTATAGAAAAATCCTCAAATGATTTCTAGTTCTTAGAAACACACAGTTGCATCATGCAGTTGTTGTTAACATCAGCAGTCTGTTAAATGTGGAAACCTAACCAAATTTTGTAATTCGTCATTGCTTAACAATTTACTTACAGCCAACAACATTTCAGGAAGCTCTGTTATAATCTTCCAGGGTAATTTCATCAAATGAAACCAGGATTTTTTTTAAAAAAAAATGATTTTTTTTAAGGGCTGTAAAATTGAAAAGATATCTAATTCTTTTATGTGTTAAATTCAATGTCTGGGCAATGGGTTATGCTGGCTGGGGAATTCTGGGAGTTGAAGTCCTCCAGTCTTAAAGTTGCCAAGATTGGAGGCCCCTGGGTTATATAGTCAAGTTTTTAACCATTTACCTAATGACCTGTGTTAGAAACTATGGCATTCCTAATACAACTTATGCTGAGTAGCCATCAGACTTACCAGTCTTGATTGGAATATTATGATTAGATGAAGCTTATATCTCAAAAATTATTTAAACTAATAAACAAAACAGCAAGAGGCACAACTGGCTTGTTTTCAGATTCCTGTGCTTTTTTCTTACCTCTTACATCTTATACAGGTAGTCCTCGGCTTACAATAGTTCATTTAGTGACCATTCCAAGTTACAACAGCGCTGAAAACAGCAGCCGTTTTTCACAGCTACGACCTTTCCAACATCCCCATCATCATGTGATCAAAATTCAGTTGCTTAGCAACTAGTTCATATTTATGACGGTTGCAGTGTCCCAGGGGTCACGTGATCCCCTTTTGCGACTTTCTGACAAGCAAAAGTCAATGCGGAATCCAGGCTCACTTACTAACTTATGTACTGCAATGATTCACTTAACAACTGAGGCAAGAAAGGTAGTAAAAGGGGAGCAAGATTCATTTTAACAAATGTCTGACTCAACCACAGAAATTTTGGGCTCGACTGAGGCCGTAAGTCGAGGACCATCCGTATAGCCTCCAGGCAAACCGTAATACGAACGATGCATAATTGAATCAGCAAAAAACATTCCAAAACTCTGTATGTGGCTTCAGTTACACCTCTCTTATTACCATCCCTGCTGTTGAGGCCTCTATCCGTCACCAGTAATGAATTATGTACAATTTGAAACCCATGGCTTGCGCTTTCGTAGACGATGAATAAAGGCTAAAGAAAAGTGTTGATAGATGGAAGTGATTCCATTTCAAACTAAGCTGCCTGTGAAGGCCTGAAGCAGGAAACGCAACGGGGGGGGGGGAGGAAAGGAAGTGTGTGTGCTTGTTACCCCAATGTTATCCCCATGTTACACCTGATCCCAAAAGAGATATACACACCTTGCCTTACTTCCTTTACACCTCACCTCACGCTCAGGGGTGGGATGCTACCGGTTCTGCCTGGCTCTATAGAACCGGTAGCTCTGAAGAGCAGCAGACACCGAATTGGTTCTGTGTTTGCTGCTGTTTGGCCCACCCACCTGCCTGGGCTCTTACCTGTCCTTTATTTTCTGCTTTTTTCAATCTCAGCTGCTTTGCATGGTACAGCTGAAGTTGAAAAAGCAGGAAAAAAAGTGGCTTTTCACACGCTGCGCACCCACGCGCAGCACTATTCAGCTGTCTGGGCAGCACAGCTTAAGGTGTTTTACACGCACGCACAGCGCGTGTCAGGCGTGTGTGCAAGTGAAGCCTGAACGCATACGCAAAATGTAGTCACCGAACCAGTAGTAACACTGGTTGAATCCCACCCCTGCTTATGCTTCAAGCCAAACAGCCAGTATGAGAAACACACTGAATACTCTTAACTTTGTCGCTTGTATCCTTAGATTTATATTGACTGTTTCCTAGTATGATTTGATTGCTTATTGTACCCTATGACTATCATTAAGTGTCGTACCTTACAATACTTGACTCTTGACGAATGTATCTTTTCTTTTATGTATACAGAGAGCATTTGCACCAAGACAAATTCTTTGTGTATCCAATCACACTTGGCCAATAAAGAATTCTATTCTATTCTATTGTGTAATTCTATTCTATTCTATTGTGTAATTCTATTATATTGTGTAATTCTATTCTATTCTATCGTGTTATTCTATTCTATTCTATTGTGTAATTTTATTCTATTGTGTAATTCTCACTGTGACTTTTCATTTCCTGTTTCCAGGAATCTTACTGACAATAATGAAAAGGCAGAATGAGAAAAGGAAGTTACCAGTCAGAGGTGAGGAATGTTAAGATGCAGGAGCCCATCAGCACTGTTTGGAGAACCAGAGATTTCTCACGGAAGACTTCAAAACAAAATGCAGGCAGTCCTCGACTTACAACAGTTCATTTAGTGACCATTCAAAGTTATGTCACTGAAAAGAGTGTCTTATGACCATTTTTCACACTTACGATCATTGCATGGTCACATGCAGTGGTGGTATGTACCGGTTCGACACGGTTCTACCGAGCCGGTAGTGGTGATGAGCAACCAAGACTGAACCACTTCTCTCTGCTGTTGGGCCCACCCACCGGCCCAGGCTCCCATACTCACTCACCTTTATTTTCTGCTTTTGAAGCGCAGCTGCTTTGCGCACCACAGAAGAGTGCCGCGCAAAGCTGCGGAAGCGACCGGGAGAGTGCAGGCTTGCAGGAGGGGAGTTGGAACACCTCTGCACCTGTGCAAACGCCTCTGCGCCTCTGTGTTTGACACACCTGTGCACGCAAAGTGTGCGCACATGCGCAAAGCACGCCCACCAAGCCGGTGGTAAAAGTTTTTGAATCCCACCACTGGTCGCATGGTCAAAATTCAGATGCTTGGTGACTGACTTGTATTTATGACGGTTGCAGGGTCCCAAGGTCGTGTGATTTATCTTTTGCGATCTTCTGACAAATAAGTCAATGGGGAAACCAGGTTCACTTCACAACCGTGTTACTGATCCACTTAACCACTGTGGCGAGAAAAGTCGTAAAATGGGGCAAAGCTCAGTGAACAAAGAGTCTCCCTTTAACAACAGGAACGTTGGGCTCCATTGTGGTTGCAAGCTGAGGACTACCAGCATAAGAAATACCCAAATACAGGTAGTCCTCGACTTATGACCACCATTGAGCCCAACATTTCTGCCGTTAAGTGAAACATTTGTTAAAGGAGTTTTGCCCCCATTTTATGACCCTTCTTGCCACACACCCTTCATGAGTGAATCACTGCAGTTGATAAGTCACTAACCCGGTGGTTAAGTGATTCTGTTTTCCTCATTTGCATGTCAGAAGGCTGCAAAAGGGGATTCACACGACCGTGGGAACACTGCATCTGTCATCAATGTGAACCAGCTGCCAAGAATCTGAATTTTGATCACATGGTCATGGGAGAAATGCTAGAAAGGTCGTAACTGTGAAAAGCAGGGGTGGGATTCAACTGGTGTTATGTTTCGTATTGGTGACTACGTTTTGTGTGCGCACATGTGTAAAAAAAAACCTTAGGATGTGCCGCTCAGACAGCTGAAAAGCGTTTGAAAAGCCACTTTTTCCCTGCTTTTTCAAGCTCAGCTGTGCCGCACAAAAGAAAGCTTTAGAACCGGACAGAACCGGTAGCATCCCACCCCTGGTCACAAGTCACATTTTTTCAGCCCCGTTGTAACTTTGGACAGTCACGAAATAAACTGTTGTAACTGTTGTAAGTCGAGGGCTACCTATACAGTAGCCTTTCCTACAAGCAATATTTACTGTTGCAACCACAAAGAGAATTCTGTTTTTTTTTCTTAGGCGAAAGTGGCAAAAGCTATCATCCTTTCTAAACTGGATGGGTAGTCCTCAACTTATAACAC
Source organism: Pseudonaja textilis (assembly GCF_049901715.1). Classification (NCBI taxonomy): domain Eukaryota; kingdom Metazoa; phylum Chordata; class Lepidosauria; order Squamata; family Elapidae; genus Pseudonaja; species Pseudonaja textilis. The sequence goes on from NC_141993.1 coordinate 24,673,118, forward strand.
TCCATTCACTGACCGTTCAAAGTTACAACAAGCACTGGAAAAAGTGACTTATGACCGTTTTTCACAGTTACAAACTTTGTCGCCTCCCCCATGGTCATCTGATCAAAATACAGATGCTTGGCAACGGGTACATACTTATGACCGTTGCTGTGTCCAAGGTCATGTGATCACATCTGCAACCTTTTGACAAGCGATGTCAATGGGGAAGCCAGGTTCACTGAACGACTGGATTACTAACTTATCACTTAATAACCGTGGCAAGGAATGGGGCAAAATTCACTTCACAAATATCTCATTTTACAACAGAAATTTTGGGCTCCCTTGTGGAAGTACGTCCAGGGTCACCTATATAGACATGACAAATCATTTAACACAGGTTAATAAGGCTTGGTTTCTGGGGGGAAAAGCATAGCCTCTTAACCAAAAGTAAAAGAAATAATAATTTTTAAAAACCCTCCACTCTTAAAATGTAGCTCAGGTTTGTAAGCTCACCCAAGTGACTTCTGAATCATCGAGCAGGAAGCAGCTTACCATTCATATGACAGGTTTCCCAATTTTGTTTTAAGGGATGCAAAACTAAGAGGTTTAGGAGGCTATAAAGCAGCACTATTGCAATACTGATAGTTGTAGAGTTTAGTGGGACAAAGTTTACCACAATTCCTATGCAATTTTTTTTTTTAAAAGTCTCAGTATAGCACAAACGCTGACATGACAAAATAGCACCCTCAGCCATCTAAGATGTGTGAAGTCTGGACCAAATATACCTACTTACAGTATCAATGACATTAGAGAATGCAGTAAAATGTTCCTCTTAATAAATACATTTAAGCTGAAAAGTGGGTTTGATGCAGGGGTGGGCTTCAAACATTTTAGCAAAGGGTTCTCTGCCTGGTTGCTGGGTGGCCATGGCCATGGTGGGTTGGCCTAGTTGGCCTCCTGCATCACGGCGGGGGAAGGGGAGGGCGTTTTTGCACTCCTCAGGCTCCAGAGGCTTTCCTCAAGTTATGGGAGGGCAAAAACAGCCTCCCCGGGCTCCGGAGGGTCTCTGGAAGCCGGAAATGGGCCCATGTCCAGCCTTCCCAAACTTCCAGGAGGCCCATTTTTCACCGTCCCTGAGCTTCTGCATGTGCCCTGTATCCAAAATGGGCCACGTGGAGACTCCTAGGAGGGGTGGGATGGGGTAGGTAGGTCCAGCCAGGGGTGGGATTTGAGTGGGAACTGCGCAGAATCTTAGCTGAGGCTCTCCCGAACCCCTGCGAACCCCCAGCAGCCGACCCCTGCTTTGATGGGATTAAAACATAAAGACGACTTCCCTGAATTTGAACTGGCAGTCTTACCACAGGGAGTAGGAATGCTCCTGAACGAAGGCAGAACGTAAATTCACCTACCATTCGGAAATCTTCCTCAAACTTGTAGGCTCCCCCTCCAGTGGCGCAAAGCGTGGTATGCAAGCTTGAAAAGTTTTTTTCGCTGCCCATCTGTATGAATCTGTGCATAGCACAGCTTGGGAAACGGATGAAATGGAGATTCCCTTTACGTCCGCACATAGTCAAGTTTTTCAGTTCCAGGTGGACATCTCGGATCCCTGTTTTACCGTAGGCGGTGTTGGAAGTCAGATACTTCCTGATGCTTTTGAGGTTTTCCACTTCTTCCTGCTCTTCCTCAGCGGTAATGTCTTTTGGCTCAAAGTATACCAGTTTAACAAGGGTCCCACCAATGTCCATGCCAAACCATGGGAATGCTAGAGGAAGGAAGAAAATAAAGGTTACTGCAGGAATGCTTTAAACCAGGGGTCGCCAACCTTTTGGACCTCAGGGATCACCAAACTCCTAATTTTAAATCCCAGGGACCACTAACCAGTTCTGTGGGTGTGGCCTAATTTGTGGGTGTGGCTTGGTGGTCAAGTGACTGGCTGGGCATGGCTTGTATGTAAATATTATACATATTTATATAAATATTGATTTTTTTATAAAGAAAAGGAGCGACTTTTACCCAAAATCAGGCAAAGCAGTCAATCAGATTGAGCTGCTCACAGAATCACAGATTCATTCAGAGATCTATCTATCTGCCATCAGCTACTCAGTCTGTCACATAAAATTTGCTTGCCGTGAGTCTGCACTGAATAATAGAACCTTTGGTCCTAAGGGAGGTTTGGCTGTACTTAAAAGCAGAGCTGAAGGTCTAAAGACTAGCTAGAAAGCAAGAAATCCAACCATTTCCTGCTTCCTAGCTAATCTAAATTTCCCAGCACAGCAGAACAGCTGATGGTCGGAAAAAGGAAAAATAGCAATTTAACAGGCAAGTTTGCCGGGTAAGGGCGAGGAGAGTTCCTGTGGGCCATGTGGGTGGTGCAGCCTTGTGTTTCTGCACAGCCAGGATTTATTGCTTTGGGGGGGGGGGAATGCTCTGGGGGTGAGATTTCTCTGAGGCCCACCAAAATTTCCTTGCGGCCCACCGGTTGGTGACTGCTGCTTTAAACAATACTTTTAAATGTTAAATGAAATAGTTAGAAGGCTTTTATTGTACTGCCAAGTTATTCCAAGATATAGTTACTAAGACCAGCGGCTCCCAAGCTTTTGGGCACCAGGGACCGATTCCTTGGAGAGAGGTTTTTCTATGCATCGGGGGGTCATGTGCTGCCTAGATCCTGTGGCTGGGACTTTGCTTGTTTGCGCAGATGGGTTTCTGGCATGCTACGGACCAGTGCCGGTCCATGGACCAGGGTTTGGGGACCCCAAGCCTAGACCAAACTTCCCCAACCAAGTATTCTCTAGATCAGGGGTTCCCAACCCCCAGGCCACAGCCCGTTCAGAACTGGGCCACAGGGGCATGTGCGTGCAACCATCCCCTCTTCCCTCCCACTACTGGTGGCACTGCCTCTGGTCCACTGAGTCAGAAAAGTTGGAAAGCCTCAGTGGCGCAGGGGTTAGAGTGTTGTACTGCAGGCTACTTCTGCTGAGTATCAGCTGCCTGCAATTTGGCAATTCAAATCCCACCAGGCTCAAGTCTAAGTGCTATTGCTATTGCTGGAAAGTATGGTATTTCAAATGCACATCTGGAAAGCTTATTCCATCTTTTAACAGCAACAACAGTGTTATCAGCCAAGTCAAAAGATTAATTGTGTATATTGAATCAGCCTATGACATGCATACTTAATGAGTCAGAGACTCATTTAATTGTTTATAAAGTAATTCAGAGCATATGCTCAGTCAGAAATAATTCTCTTGACCTCAAAGTACTCTATTTATCTCCTTCAGATGCCTGCCTGAACATTTTTTTTTCTTTTTGTATTACTGGGACAACTTGCTTTTTGCCACCATATTTTCAGCAACAATATCAGCAAAGTTCAGAATTCCCTTTTCTAAACTTTGATTAAAAGGCTCCTTCCCAGAGACTCCTTGAAAAAGGAATCTCTCCTTTTCTTTCATTATATTAAAATATAACGCAAAGCACCATGACCACGAACCACCCAAATACAAATAAATATTGGATTTACTGTTTGAAAAAACATGTGTCTGTGAGCATTATGACATTTATGATAACTACTTTTTGGTAATAAGATAATTGTTTGAATTTTGAAATTAATAATAACAACCTCCTAATAGAATTTGACCATAGAGAGGATTCTTGCTTGATGCAGATCTAGATCTAGACATCTAGATATGTCTATTTTGGAATGTAGCCCATGCATTATTCAATGTTTAATGATGCCAAGGCTCACGGGAGTACCATATCTATTCAACTAAGTCTACTTTTGTTTAAGGGATCAATTCAAATATGAAATAACATATTTATCACAAAGCTTATTTCTAATTTTCTACGAATATTGATACAGCAGCAATATATCAATTATTCTGTTTGTTACTGAGGCAAGCATGATTAAAAAGGAAAAAGGAAGGAAAGGAACAAGACAGCCACACTTCTGTGATCTCTTTCCTAATCTCTGTCCATTAGGAAACAACAGTCCCAAAATAGTCCCTGTTCTTCTATTTTTGGCACCCCTAATACAACTGTTGCAGGGGGATGCCGTGAATATGTGTGCGGCAACGGCTCCATTCATTCACATGGAAATATCAGCCTCTTATCAAACTATTTTTGCATTGTATTGTACATTCCACTTATGTAGTAACTGTATATAATTAGTGCCAAAGTATAGTAGCTTAAAGTCAGTGCTATATCTAGGAGGCCAATCCATGATCACACATCCCATAGGATATATAAAACGACAACTGCAATTTGCATTAACCAGGAGGCATAGCCGATGGAATACAAGGCAGCTTATTTTATGTATTCCTATGATTGCCCAATTGAAAAAGTCCTGAATTCCACTAATCTCTGTGCCACATGTAGCACTGCTTTGCCAGAATGGCACACAGCAGCCACACTAGCATACAATTGTTACATAAATGGGGAAAATGCAAGGTTTCCATGCTCCCAATACCAACTGAAATAGGAGAACGGTTATAAGGTAGAATTTAAATCAGAATTGAATAAAAAAAATATCAGCAAGGTATCCTAGGGCAACAAATTAGCCTTAATCTTCTCTAATGGGCAAAAGTCCAAAGTTTGTGAATATTGAAAAAATAAAAACATTTTCCAACTTTTTTTTATGAGCTTTTTGTTTTGTTATTGTTCATTGTCCAAAGTCACTTCTGGTGAGATGGGCAGACATATAAATTTAATTAAATAAAATAAGAACTTGAACCTTTGGTCTTAAGTTCTCAGTTAGGGAGACTATATGCGGTATGATCACCCAAGAATCTCCTGAATTTGTTCAGACCCTAAGTGTTTTTTATCAGGGCAACCCAATCTACCCAATTATGGGACAGAGCATAGTGCTTCTGTTTTCACCTTTCACCCCAATCCACAAGCCTTCGCAGGCAGTCGGTTTCGCGACAAACTACTTTTCTGTTAAATTTATATTTACCGACAAAGAAATAACGGGCTTCAAATTCCAGAAAATTTGAAACAGATCTATACGAGTGTCCCTTTATTTCTTTGTCGGTAAATATAAATGTAACACAAAAATTCAATCATTGTTGTATCTGACTCTTTGTGATCCCATGGACCATAACACACTAGTCCCCCACACGCCCAACCCCCACTATCTCCCTGAATCTACCCAAACTCATATCCACTATGTTGATGACATCTCATTCTCTTTTGTCCCCTTCTCCTTTAGCCTTCAACCTTTCTCAGCATCAGGATCTTTTCTAACAAGTCGTCTCTTCTCATTTGGTGGCCAAAGTATTTGTGCTTCAGCTTCAGTATCTGTCCTTCAGTCAGGGTTCATTTACTTTAGGATTGACTGATTTAATCCCCTGAATGGACAGGGTTAAAGGCTATAGTCTACTTTGAACCAAAAGTTATTACATCCTCTTCAGACTACAGACAGTTGCGGATTTCAGCAGAAGGCTTCTCATCCTTTGCCACACAAAAACCATAGTTCAATATACCCTCTATGAACTGGATTAAGTCAACAAGAGATAGCAAAAGGTGAACGGAAGATAAATTACATCTTGCAGAAAACATCAGTTGTTTACAGAATGAAGTATTGCAAATTTCAAAGTCTGCAACAAAATTATTTGCACGAAAAAGGGACACACTCTGCCAGCAAGAACAGAGCTCAGGAGGGCCGCCTGCGGCCCTCCTGAGCTCTGTTTTTATTGGCAGAGGCACCACTGGTCAATCCTTCGCTGTTTCTAGGGTAGCCTCACAGGCCAGATCTAAGGACCCTTAGAGCCGGATCCCCCCTCAAGCCTTGAGTTTGACACCCCTGAGTTAAAGAATTTCAATATGGCATAATTGCAGTAACGAACATAGCTGTGAAAGGTCATTCTTGCTAATTTGGCAAGATTCTAGATTTTATACAATATTATCTTCGTTCTGTTGATGCTTCTATATCTATCTAATCTATCTAATCTTATCTATCTATCTATCTATCTATCTATCTATCTATCTATCTATCTATCTATCTATCTATCTATCATTATCTAAATACAGTTTATGCTAAAATCTATTTAATTGGAAACTACTCTAAAAGTCAAAATAGGTAAAAGAGGATTTAGAACTTAAATATTTCTTGGCTACTTCCTATACTAAAACCCTGAAACATTTTACAATAAAACAACGATTCATGTAATTATTTCTAATTGTGCATTTTCTCGATCTTCTCTCCACTTCAGAAGAGAAGAAAAATTAATTATACATATTTTCCTTCTGAACAATTATAGAGCCAAAATACCTTTTTCTCTTGAGAATTTCTGAGAAACAATAGTCTGAAGGACATACTGTATATAATAACATCATGGACTGGGTCAAGGGGCTCTTAAATGTTAAATAAAAGTCCAAGGCCAGATGACAGGGGAAACTATCTTGATTAAATACTGGAAAAGTCAAACAGACCTCAGCAATACTGCATTACAGCCCATTAAACCTATAGACTGAATTTTATTGCAGCTTTATCCAAATCCTATTTGTTCAGCTGTAGATATCTCTATATGCTTTTATCATGATGCATGCCAAAATCACAGTTGCCTGTTTCTAGAAGGTTAATGTGGATTTCAGAGCAGAGTCAAGCACATATTCACTAGTTCACATGAAAGCAGTCTTGCAACAGCTATTCCCCAAAATGAAGTGCAATATATTTGTCATCTGTATGATTTCACAAGGTTGAAGAAACTTGAAATTCCATGTAAGGGCACATCAGAGCTCTCATTTGAAAGTCAAGAACTGAAATGATCACTTCAAGACATCCTGCAACTATACAAGACTATATTTTGGGGTTGGGAATAGTTTAAATACTTTTTAAACTGAGTCTGAGCACTTGCAAACTTTTAAAAATTTGCTTCCCTCAGAAAATCAACTGAACGTCATGTCTCCATATTAGACCAGGAGTACAAAATTTCAGTGATGTAATATCTGAAAGCCATGTAAAAGGAGCATTTATAAGAAGCATGTGGTGTAGGAGTTACTTGTTGCTCATTCTGATTTTAATCTGTTGAAATCCTGTGGCTTTGTGCGAAAAATCTCTACTACTTGGGGGTGGAAATGTCTAATGACTGCATAATGTCAGTACCTCACACCAACCTCTGCACAATGAATTATTACGCTGGGATTTTCAAAATTCACCTTTAGCTCAGAGGTAGTTTTTGACTTAAGACCATAATTGAATCTGGAATTATAGTCATAAATCAATTTGATTTGATTTTACAACTGTTTTTGTGATGGCCATAAAGTAATTTCAATGCTGCCATTTTCTGCCAGAAAGCAGCGAAAACGGTTACAAATCATAGTTACATGATTGCAGAAAGCTTTGGTCAGAAATACGAATTTGTTGCCAAGCATGTGAAATGAGATCAAATGACCATGGCAGATGTAACTTTGAGGGTGGGTCGTAAGTAGCTCTTTTTTAGTCCATTGTAACTTTGGTTAAGCAAGGACTACCTATATTACGTAAGACTGATGAGACAAAGAAACATTAGGCTGTGTCCATGTTATTTTTGAAAGAGAACTATGTCAAGCAAAATAGGGCAATAATAAGAAAGATTTAGCTCTGTTTGAGATTGAGAGTGTCTCCAACATTCTCAATAGGTGAGAATAGGTGAGAATGTAAATCACATTCTCAATAGGTGAGAATGTAAATCGTTACGTACAAAATCACAAAATGCTGTCTAATAAATATGCCCAGTCACTATTTCCTGATGACCACCTGGTAAGAATTATCCACCTTAATGTAGGATGTGCTCTCGTTATGTAGCTTCCCGATCTTTTTTCCCCTAAATGAATTAGCACTCAGGTGAAGATTCTCATTATTTTTATATTTTAAAAATTCATGTAGGATGGATGTGGGCCCCCGACACATTATTGTAAATAAGAATGATGCTAGAACTTAATGGGTTTTATGGTGTTAATAGCAAAAAAAACAACAACATTTAAACCAAGCCAAGTTTCCATCCTTGCACTGTGCCTCATAATCCAATGTTTTTGTTTTTTTAATCTAACAGGTTCCGTGGCCTAAACATTTGAAAATCCCTGTTCTAGAAGGTAATGTTCTGTGCTCTTTTTCTTTTCTAGCCAATATAATCTTTTTACATAATTATGTACAGTGATGCTTAAAAGTTTGTGAAGCCTTTTGAATTTTCAGTGTTTCTTCATAAATAAGGCCTAAAACTTGATCTGTTCTCCATACAAACGCACAAATAGAATGTTGGGTTTTTTTTTACTTGTTTGTTTCATTTAGTGCTCTATCTAATTTTAGGATGTATGTGAAGAACAGATCACTTTTCCGCTCACTTTCATGCAGAAATACTGAAAATTCAAAAGACTTCACAAACTTTTAAATACTATTATAAATTAAGAGAGCTTGGCAAGCAGCATGGAAGCTGCCCATAGATACCACCTCACCTAAGGAACTATATTATAAATGTTCACAGAACAAATGGAGCATTTAAATAATGTTTCCTGTGCAATCATGGAAAAATGGGGTTTTAGTTTATAATTGGGAGAACACATGTTCTGTGTGTCTCTTTTTCCATGAAATGGTGGAAGTAAAACAGTGTTTCCACCTTTCTCTTTTGTTAAAAAAAAACTTTTTTCCCTCACTTTCAGAGAGGCAAAATAAATTACTTGTGTTTTGCCCCTCCCAATCCCATAATGAAGCAGGTTTTCTTATGCATGCTAACATCAGCATTAAGCAAACACAGTTCTTTATGTCAGTGTTGTGTTATGTACAACTTGAAACCAAGCCAAACCAAAGGAATCTAAACGCAGGGAGAGGACACCCTATGAATGACCTACAAAGGGCAAACAAGTCCACACGAGGACAGCAGAGAGATTACAGTACACAAAGGCAACTACAAGGTGGTATTGCAGTTATGTTAACTGGTTCATTTTTTGTGGACTTGGCATTACCACATTTGATAATAGCATGTTAGTATACCTTGACCTACCTGTTCAGCAAACCTTTCCCTACACTGTCCAAGTTCTGTGTGCTTTGAAGTTGAAGTATTATGAAAACGTGATTGATCATTATTATAGTCGTCCTTGACTTTTGACCACAATTCAGCCCAAAACTTCTGCTGCTAAGCGAGACAATTGTTAAAAAGAATTTTGTCCCATTTTACAACCTTTCTCGCCACAGCTGTTAAGTGAATCGCTGCAGTTTTTAAATGTTTAAATTAATAACGCAACTGTTAAGTGAAATTGGCTTCCCCATTGACCCCAGGTTGATCACATGACCCCAGGACACTGCAACCATCATAAATATGAGCCAGTTGCCAAACAACCGAATTTTGACCACGTGACCATGGAGACATTGCAACGGTCATAAGTGTGAAAAACAGCCACTTTTTTCAGTACTGTTATAACTTCAATCATTAAATAAATGGTTAAGTCAAGGATTACCTGTATTTTCATTGTAAAGTTTTCCAGAGAACTCAGAATACTGTTGTATTTGAGTTCACTTTTGTCTCCTTATATTTTATAGTTTTATGGTTCACAACAGCTAAAAAGCAGTAAAGAAGTTTTTCTAGCATAAAACCAATATTCAAGAACACTACAGTGTTTTGATGTGTTCAAAACAAGGAAAAAAAGAGTCCATTTCTGAACTCTTCTGAGTAGAAGCTTAGAAACCAGGTCAAACAAAAAAGGAATGTACCATCTTTCAAGATCTTGAGAACATTTTATTTCTCTAAGTCAAGGGTCTTCAAACTTGGCAAGTTTAAGACTCATGGACTTCAACTCCTAGAATTCCTGAGCTAACATGACTAGAGGAGGAATTCTGGGACTTGAAGTCCATAAGTCTTAAAGCTGTCAAGTATGAAGACCCCTGCTCTAAGTGGTAGAAAAGCAAGGGAAGATAAAAATAACCAGTTCAATATTTAGTCCACCTTAAATCTAATGTTGGGTCATGTTCTATATTTTAGATCCAGCACATGACGTAGATTGCGTAGTGAAGGAATCCATTGCTCCTAAATGCTGCATGAATCAGATTACAATGATGATTCAGGTGCATGGCAGATACTGCTTGGTGAGTATTGGCTGCAACCTAGATTTTACCTTGGGCAAAACACACAGGTCCTTGGTAGGTAGCAAACAAAAATAGAGAAAGATGTTAGAGATTAATTTGGTATGCTGCACCAAGCAAAATATTCAACTGAAACCAAATTATCTATCTAGAAACTTAAATAGATGGAGACCCATTTTAGGAGATAATGACAAATGCATCTTTTCTTTTATATATACTGAGAGTATTTGCACTAAGACAAATTCCTTGTGTGTCCAACCACACGTAGCCAATTATATTGTATAAAAAATAACTTTTAGATGTGCAGCCACCCTTGCCCCACTTGACTTTTCTGCAAGATTGGGAGTGAGAGGCACTGTGTTGTACTCGTTCATCTTTCTCAATGGTCAATTCCAGTGGGTGATGGGAAGGGGAGAGATCCTGCCTTTGGCCCCCACTGTGTGGGATGCTGCAGGGTTCAATGCTTTCTTCACTCTTATTCAGTATCTACCTAAGGTCACTGGGTGAGTTCATCTGTTGCCATGAGATGAGGTATCAAATATACATCTCTGTGCCTGGCAAATTAAATGATACTGTGGACATCTTATCTCAGTGCCTGGAGGTTATGAGGGTCTAAATAAGGAATAATGGGCTTTAGCTGAACCTTAACAAGAATGAATGGCTTAGGAACTGGGGCTTGCCAGTTTTAGGATTATGCCACCTTTGAAGTTGCACTGTCCCAAAGAAGACCTACTACACAACCTAGAGGTCCTACTGACTCCAGAATGAAGAACAAGTAGCAGTCATGGCTAGTCTTTGCACAACTTCATATCTGTAGACTAGTTGTGTATACTCCTAGATTGGGAGGTTCTGCTCATGGTGACTTACATGCCCTAGTCACCTTCCAATTGGACTATTGTAATAGGGCTTCCCTTGAAGAGTACTGGAAACTTCAGCTGGTGCAAAATGCAGTAGCATGGACAGTTATGTGTGCTCCATTGGTTGCTACTCTGCTTCTGGGTCCAATTCAAGGTACTGGTTTTGAACTTCAAAGCCATCCATGGCATGGAGCTATCTTAGGAATAAACTCTTCCAGATTACTCTACCCATCTCATCAGATCAAGCAAAAGAAGACAGTCCCGTCTATTAGGGACTTAGAGAGGAATTCTGGGAGTTGAAGTCCACACAAGTTTTAGAGTTGCCAAGGTTGGAGACCCCTGCCTTAAAACCTGATTATACCATCAAACTGGGGGCCATAGGGGACCAATGAGGTAATGAGTTAGCTCCACTGTTGTTAACATCTGCTGTTCTCCTTTAGCTTTTGTGATTTTTAATAATAATAATAATAATAATAATAATATAGGGTTTATATGTTAACTACTTTACAGTTTTGTTATACAGCACCCAAAATTATTTTAATCAGATAGGTAGCCATGTAAACTTGATGAATAAATAAATAAGTTCCATCCTAATGAGCCAAACATGGTATTATTCAACAAGGCACTTAATAAAAATAAATACCACGGGGCTCAATTCTAATTATACTACGGCAATACTCAGATCTGAGCCAAGTAAAATGAACAAGAGTATGATAAAGCTGGACTGGTATTTTTATTTCTTCTTTCATGTCAAGCATTCATGTAGCTATGTTCATAACAAACCAGAGGTCAGGCTATTCCAGTTCATCCTAACCTGATGTTCTCCTATTCATTTGTGTAACTCTTGGGAATAATAGAAAACCAAAAATTTGGAAATCCTTGTTGCAAGCAGTTATCCACTATTCTGATGAAATAAAGCACTAGGCAGCAGTATTTAAAACAGCAAATCTTCTAAAGCCTGGGAGAAAAAAAAAATCTCTTTGTTATTTATCATATTTTAAAAGTGTGCATATTTTAAAAGTTAGCGTTTCCACTCCCAGCAAAATAAAGCAAAAGGTGCAACTATTTCCTACTATTTTAATTGCATTTTAACACGATCCTGAATCATTACTCTATGATTGCAACATATAAAAGCTGATTTTCTTTTGTTCAGAAGAATTAGTTGGAATACACCAACCTTGTTACATAATATTAATAAAACATTGAGCGATGGGAGGAGAGGAAACTCAACACTACCATTGTTTTATCAGATATAAAACCTGTATTGGTGCAAGACAATCCAGTTCTACACATTACACTATTCAAACAGGACAGCATAAAATTAATCGTGTACTGTGAAAATTCTAACCGATTACATCTAAAACAATTTAGGAGTATTAAATGACATAATGCAGAAATATGATGCTCATCACTCTAGGATATATTAGAAATCCAAATTGTGTATTGTTAATACAAAAAAAATGACGAACTAAGACTCACTTTCACACATTGGTATGATAATTGTGGATCTAACTGGTGTTGCATAAGACTGTTGGACAGAATCCATTGGTTGGCAATTATTGATTATGAAAAAAACAATCTAATACGTAGGAAAGAGCTTAGGAAGAAAGCTACGCTAGACTAAAATAGTTTCCCTAATATCAAATTTTCTGTGCTTAAAAATATCTTCTATTTAATCACAGGAGCATCTGAAATGATACAGCCCAGACATACATTTATTTGCAATCTCTATCACAACAAGGACTAAGTAAACAGAAAGAATCCAAAACATTACAAGGGTCATTTAACTTGATGGATGTTAACAGCTGAACCATATAGAGGAAAGTTCATCAGTGGACAAGACAAGAGAATCTTTAACACAGTTTATGAGCCTACCTTTGGACGAGTCCAAGTGTTGCCAAAAACTGATGAACCATATAAATTTTATTGACTCTTCTATTCTTTATGTTTTTTCAAAATGCAGGTAAGAGTTTGTTTTAATGTAGCATGGAAAAAGGGAATTCTAACAGATGTCACTATTTGTGTTGAAAGCCAAAGCTGGAATTAATCAAAGTCAGTAGTTCTTCAATTAATTGACATAGCTTACAAGGATGTAACTGAGACCACAAACCCCTAATGCCAATTTCAGCCCAAGTTTACCCCAGAATACATGCTTGTTTGCCTACCTGTAAATAATTAAATTTGGATATATGGATACAAAACCAGAAAAACAGATGCCCAAAACTGCAAAATAATGTAACGAGCGTTCTTCTAAAGTAACTTACTGAAGTCTTGTGCTCAGTAACCAGCACCAACTTTCTACGTAAAAGTTTAAAAGTGATATTTTGTGTAGTTGAGCAAAAAAAGTGGTCCCAATGCTATCCTTTCAAAAAATGTCTTTGGGGAAAGCATGACAGATCCAGGTCCAACATTATACTGGAAGAAGATAGGGTCAACTGGTAGGCATCAGCCATAAGTGCTCTGGTTCACAACATGGAACATGATGCTGAGACTTGTGTGCCTTAGATTCGTGCTGGGACTCCCTTGTATACAGAGCGTGAAGCTTGAAGCATAACACTCAACAGTAGAAGGGATCAGTTTATTGAAAATAAAGCTCTAAGATGTGGGAACTACTCTTTTTTTCCCTTTCTCTGGGACACACATTTGACTGCAGATTGCATCTACAACTATTAATTTGTAACCATTCCCTAGAAAGCTACCAAGAGGGCAAACTTTGATTTGAATTAAGAGGCTGGGCATAATGACCTGGAAAATCATTTCTTATCCATAACAATCTGGCCTACCCAACAGTCAAGGCCATTTCAACCCAGAAGCAAACATTTCTTAACTTCTTTAGCATAAATCAAGAGGACAATGTTCCCTTCATAATCTGAAATTAACACTATCTCCACCACTATCTGTAGTTGTCTGTTATTATTAGATTTGTACCCTGCTTTTCTGTTGTATAATTCAAAGTGGCATACATAATGTTCTCAACTTCCTATTGTTCTCAACACCAACCCTGTGGGGTAAAGTGGGGTTAGCCAATATAGAATGACTGACCAAAGTCACCCAGCCAGCTTTCGTGCCTAAGGGAGGATTAGAACTCATTATCTCCTGGTTTCTAACCCAGCTATTTCACCAAACTGACTCTCTGTTAGATGTTTACTATGGTATTACCAAAGAAAACTGAAAAGATTTTTACATATGTAAGTGGGACAATTATTCCTTCTTGATTTAAAAAATGATAACATCTTTTGTATAATGCAAGGGATTAAGTAAACAAAGTTGGAGTTCCAAGTATGGGTTTCAGGTCTTCTCTTTATTACGCTACTACCTCATGCAATTTGTAAAGCACACTTTCACATACAAAACTAATAAGCGCCTTTTAACACTGACCTCTAAATAATCCTGCCAAACCAGAACAACCAGATTATTCAGCATTGTATTTTACACAGGCTTCTTCAGTGAAAATTCCTTATTTTGTTACTCAATATAAACAGTCCAAAGCTTCTAGGAATCTCATTTTTATCACCGTTTTTCCTTACTCCGCCTCAGTCTTTTTATTCTCCTTTTATTCTCTATTTGAAGTTAAATCCATGTTTTTCCTAATTGAAAGTGCTGACCGTGGAGCTTGCAAGCCATTCTTTGTAAAATATTCTTCACAAAGTATTCTATTATTCATTGTATTTTAGATTTTATATCAATAAGCAACCGCTTTTTGCTGATATTAAAACAAAGATGGTGACTGCATGACATTATTCTTAAATACAGGAATTAAAGGTAACACCACCAGCAACTGTACAAGCTAAAAAGGGGCCCTGGAGGTTATCCAGTCCAACCTTCTGCTCCAACAGGAAACTCTATACCAGTTTAGACAAATGGTTGTCCAATCTCTTCTTAAAAACCTCCAGCGTTGGAGCGGATCATAAAGGCTCTTTTTAACTTTGATGCCTAATGGCAATGAAGAAATTGAGGACTGAACGTAAGAGCCACAAATATTAAGGGTTTTAAAATTATGCACATTGAGGTCCAAAAAATAAAGTATCTGAACAGTTGAAAAACAAGCTACTAATAATACAAACAACTATTATGCATGTGCATAAAATTAGAATATAACAAAAAAACATCAGTTTGTACTGAAATAATTAAATTAATGCAGAATAAAGAATTGCTCTGAAAATGCTTCCTTTTTTAGATTCTAAGATTTACATTGCTCCAAAAGAACTCACTCCAAGATGAACATGTTTAAAATCTTGCAATACTTTTTTGAAAAATGTTATGTAAAGCTAGAGCACTATTAATTTCAGTAGGGTTCTTTCATGTGTTGAAGTAAATATAACAGGTGAGATACCACAAAATTAACTGACAAAAAAAATCAATTAAAAAAATCAAAGTCAACAATCATATGCAATCATTTGTGAACTAGATTTACACCAAGTTTCTATAGTCTACCATATTGTAATAAACGTAAAAGTTCCTATAAACACTTCTGATGGAAATAAAATCTTCATGTCTGCATCATTTTAACAGGTACTTTACTTTCTTTAACCTTTTCCTATTTTATCCAGCTGTGAATTGTTTTCTTTTAAAATAAAGCAATGACCTCATAAAACTCCCAATCTATGGGAAAATAATACGCCAGACAATGGGTGGAAGTTTTTTTGGCTCAGCCAGTTTAGGAAAAATGGTTTATGTTTCTCAAAATCCAACCCAAAAAAACAAGCCATCAAAACTATAGGATATATTGTTGCTCAGTGGGGTTGTATCTAAATATACAAGGGTCACAATGAATAAAATAGGGTCTGACTTCCAAGTAAATTAAGAATCAGATCAAGTTGTGAGTGTCATTGTTTTAGCAGCATGGACCCAGAGCCTTTTTGGAATCTATTTACAAAACTCAACACTCTGCATTTCTAATTATTCTTTTTGAGTACTATGTTAAACTGCTCTAACTATTAAAGACGCTGCTACATCCACACACATTACTCCAAAACCCATGCTAGTGCGACTGATCTTTGAGAAATATACTGAATTTCATAGAATTGAAGAGGTAGATTTTTTTTAAATTCCAACCCAATAATTTTCAGACAGCAATCCTAGTCAATCCTGCTGCCTAGTCAAACTCTACTAAAAATGCTACCAATGGCAAAGAAAACCATGCTGCTTATGAAAACGAGGGTACCCCTTAACACACAAGTGCCATCTACTTACAATGTTTCTTGTCAATGATTAGCCTCATTTTGAGTTATCAAAACCGCTGGCTCGAAGCAGGCAATCCAAGTCTGTGTGACTTTTTTTTTTTTTTACATCCCCCAAAAAACGGGCCCAGCGCTTTTGTCAAGGGCACATTTTATACAACCAATCCAGGCTGAGAAAACCTCTCGTTTTAGCGCTTCTGCAAACAGAAGAAGAGGGAGATTTCCCCGAGACCAGCCCACACCTTCCCAGCCTCCTGATTGGTCAAGCCCGGGACCGGCCTACGTGGGATCAGTGGGTGTGCACCCGGAGGACGCGCTCCTATTGGCTGAGCCCGAGACGGTATTTAATGAACTGATGTTTGGGGCGGCGGAACAAGAAAAAGCAGCAGCTCGTCGCGAGGCAGAAGCGCCGGAGCCGCTTCTCGGGAGTTGAAGGACACCCCGGGGGCGGGGGCGAGGGGGCATCAGATCCTCTACCCAGAAACGGCATCACCGGCGAAAAATAATAATAATAATAATAATCAACGACTTTAAAAAGATGATTTTGGGGGGAGATGATTTTTTGGGGAAAAATGATTTTAGGGGCAAAAGGATAATTTGGGGGAATGATTTTTGGGGGAAAAGAGGATTTTGAGTGGGAAAAAGATGATTTTTAGGGGCAAAAAGATGATTTGGGGGTGATTTTGGGGGGAAAGGATTTTTTGGGGAAAAATGATGGTTTTTTTGGGGGAAAGATAATTTTGGGGGAGAAAAATGATGGGGTTTTTAGGGGAGAAAAGATGGGTTTTGGGGGGGGTGGAGGGGGGGGGTTGTTGTTCTTTATTGCATCAAAATAACCTTCGCGTTTGCAGCGAGCAAATGAACTCTCGCTTGCGCCAAGCCCTCGCTTGCTTCTTTTCATCGCACGTGTGAATGAATGCGCTTTTTGGTTTGTTTGTTTTTGGGTGGAAACATTCGGATGGCACATAAGACACGTGAGCCGGGCGAACCTGCCGCCGGTCTCATTCACAGCTTGTTAAGTTTCTGCCCCACCCCCAGCCCCCTCCTCCCCTTTAAAACGAAGACAGCCGAGACCGGTCGGGGGAAAGGGAGAGAGATCCGTGGAAGGCGAAGGAAACCCGCCGGCAGCGATGCGCCCGGGGCGACTCTTCGCTTGCAAGGACCCCCCCCGCACCCGGGTTGGTCTCCCCGTGCCGTCCCGCGCCCCCCTGCCGAACCGGACCCTCGCCCAGCCTTCACTTACGCGGCCTGTTCTTTCTGCCCGAATCCATCCTCCGCCGCGCCCTGCTTTTCTTCGCCGACGACTCGTGGCTGGAGAGCGGCAGGTCGGCGCGAAAATGCAACGGGTGGGAAGCCTCGCCATTGCCGGCCAGAGGGTGGAAGCCGTTGTGCAGCGGCAGCCCGTTGTGCAGCGAGCAGGTGGGGGGAGCCGCCGCCGCCGCCGCCGAAGAAGAGACGCCGGCTTGGCCTCGTAGTCTCTCCCCCATGGCGCCGGCTTGCAACCGCCGCCGCCGCCTCCCCGAGGCCCGCCGCTCGTCCTTTGTCCCTCGCTCGTCCTTCTCCCCGCCGCGGAACCAGGCGAGGGGCAGCGTCCCGCGGCGCCCACCCTGCTGGGTCTCCCCGCAGCAGCGGCCGGGGGCGCCGCCTCCTCCTCCTCCTTCACTGCTGCCGCCGCCCTCCCGAGGCAGCGCCGAGCGCAGGCGTCCGGCCCACCGCAGGAGGAGGAAGAGGAGGAGGAGGAGGAAGGGAACGCCGGGCGAAGGATTGCTGGGAAGGGGGGCGGTGGCAGAGCCGCAGAGCCGCTTTGCCTCCTTCCCGAATGTGGGGCGTGACCCACCGGCTCCCTCGCCCGCCCGCGCGCAGCGGGTCCCGGGGGTGGGGGGTGGGGGGAAGAAGAGGAGCTTTTGCCCGCCCGGAGGAGACTTGCGAGCGCCCCGTTCTCGGAGAAAAGAAGAAGGAGCCGGGCTCTCTCGCAAACCGACCGACCGACCGAGAAGCCGGCCTGGTTTTGCTCTCCAGGACGAGAAACCCGCCCGCGCGCCACTGCGCATCCCGGGCAGAGCTCAGCAAAGGGGGAAGCACTTGGAAGCCAAAGGAAAGGATTGAAGAAAAAGGAAACATTAAAGGAACCGCCCCCCCCCCAAAAAAAACCCTATTTATTGTAAATCTCCATCCTGGCATCCAAGTTTCTGACAGTGATTCTTCCTTTCCCCCGATTAACGGCTAGATTGCCTTTTGTTCCTTCAATTTCTCCCCTCTCTTTCCAAAGCTTAGCCCAAAGGTGCTTCCCTCCTCCCCCCCCCCCAGGAGGCAACTGGATTCTTGTTTTCTTTCTTTGAAGACCTTTTGCTTCAAATGTAGAATAGAATAGAATTCTTTATTGGCCAAGTGTGATTGGGCATACAAAGATTTTTTCTTGGTGCAAATGCTCTCAGTGTGCATAAAAGAAAAGATACATTCGTCAAGAGTCAAGAATCATTAAGGTGCAACACTGAATAGAAATAGAACAGAACAGAATAGAATAGAATAGAATTCTTTCATTGGCCAAGTGTGATTGGACACACAAGGAATTGGTCTTGGTGCAAATGCTCTCAGTGTGCATAAAAGAAAAGATACATTCGTCAAGAGTCAAGAATCATTAAGGTGCAACACTGAATAGAAATAGAACAGAACAGAATAGAATAGAATAGAATTCTTTCATTGGCCAAGTGTGATTGGACACACAAGGAATTGGTCTTGGTGCAAATGCTCTCAGTGTGCATAAAAGAAAAGATACATTCGTCAAGAGTCAAGAATCATTAAGGTGCAACACTGAATAGAAATAGAATAGAACAGACCAGAATAGAATAGAATTCTTTTATTGGCCAAGTGTGATTGGACACACAATGAACTTGTCTTGGTGCAAATGCTCTCAGTGTACATAAAAAAAAAAAGATATGTTTGTCAGGAGTCAAGAATCACAAGGTATGACACTTAATGTAAATTCATTCCCCACCCTCCGGTTAGAGCTGAAGAAGCTTCTTGGATGAGAAGCAAAACCTCCTCAAAGAAAAAACCAGAAAAGTCCAGTTGCCTCTTGAAAAAGCACCCTTGGGGATAACCAGGACCTGGATGACAGACTTTTAGCTATACAATTTGGGATGAACACTATTTGAATGGTGTGGGAGTAGGAATGAATTTCCAGGGGAAAAAAAGATTGCAGACTACAGGAACCATTAGCACCATTCACTAACCCTAACCCTGAGGATACAGAGAACCCCTCCCCCAAGTGCTTCACTGGACCCTCTAAAAGGATGCAAATGTCCAGCTGTCTGCAAGGAATATAAATCCTTCCGTTCCCCACCATCCAGTCAGAGCTGAAGAAGCTTCTTGGATGAGAAGCAAAGTGTCTTCAAAGAAAAAACAAGCAATTCAATTTTTGAAAAGCAATTTTGGGACAACTATGACTTGGATGACTGAGAATCTCTATAGACTTTTTCCAAATCTTACCAACTCCAAACAACCACCACTTTCCCAGTTTTCCACCTTTTTTTCCCCCAACCCCTTCCCTCTTTCTTTGCAAATGGTTCTCATTCACTCTCTCTAAAACAAAACGTTTGTACTGGTTACTGGTTTCTATGTTCGGCATCCAGATACTCTTGATGTTATCTCCTCTTACACACCCTTCTTAAATTCTCACTGATTTAACTACTATTCCATTTCTCTTGGCATACAGAGCTCTCGCTCCCATATAACAAAATAGACAGAAGCTCTTGTAGGCAGTCATTTTTGCTTCTGTTGACAAACATTCATTTCTCCCAACAAACTACAAATTACCTGATAACCATTCTATCAGCATTTACACTTCTGGAAATTTCTTAATCTATTTTCCCATGGTTAGTAATCCTTATTCTACTAAGGTGCAAAAATCCATTTAATCTACTTTATGTAATTACTATTTACCTGTAACCATTCTTTCCATTTTCTCTGTTGGGTAAACCTGTCCTGGTTTTTACTACATTAGGTCACCCGGGCCAACTTTTCTTGAAGGTAACCGAGATGTGGTAGAATATATCCACCTGAAAGCCTTGTAATTGGTGATTGGTGAAGCTTTGCAATTGTGTCCACTATAAGTCATAGACCCACTGAATCTTGCTTATTATCCCTTTACGGTAGTTCCATCCTTCCCATTTTCTCACAGTGCACTCAAGTGATACATCAGGCTAAGGCTAAGCAATAACGTATACTGTACAGTGCACCTCTTACTGGTGGGAAGCTGGCAATAATATTGTTTTCTTTTTATGTCCAAGCCTAAGGGGGACACATCATTAGTATGATTCTTCTTGTACTTGACACATTTCTGGCTGGTGCATTCACTAATGTGCTGGTTAAAAAAAATGAATGCTTTAAATTTTCTAGTTAGAGAAAAGTGATGGCACTCTTCAATTTCACTTGGTTGAACTAAGGAACCCATCATTTCATTGTTCCACTGGTGAATTTGTTAAAAAAAGAACACCTATGGAGAATAGGAAGCACCTAGTGACTAAAAGAGAAGAGGCTGTGCCAACACAGCACACAGTGATGGGATTTGTGCTCAGTAAAATACAACTTATGCTCAGCCATATCAGAAAAACCTACTTTTGATGCACAGCAATCAATCAATCAACTGATTTTATTTATAGCCCAATGATCCAAAACTAAAGTTGCAAATGCAATCTAAAATTGGCATTAGATAAAGCAGTTTAACAAATGAAATATTTAATACATATTGCATAATACATTTAAAATCCTAACTGATTGGTTACTAAAAAATTTTTTAAACCCTTAGTTAAAAACGTGGCTGTTGCCATTGTAACTTTAGGATTTTCATCTGCAAGTAATTTTCTTAGTTTATATTTTGAGATAAGTATAAGTATCATTTGAAGAATTGTGACTCTACAGATCATAGTGTAGGAAGAAAAATTCAGCCTGGTTCCAAGCTGGGAGCCGGGGGGAGGGGTGGGGAATCAATGGAGGCTGTTTATTTGGTTTCCAGAAACTTTGGTGATAGCAGCATGTTTCTGGGGTGGCTGACAAAATAGCTGATTGAGTGGATGGATTTTTATAGGGTTCTGAGGTTTTGTAATTGAAACATTCCAGGGGGGTTTGTGCAATCTAGTGAGCCTTGAGTCTTTCACTATTTCAGTGGTGGTGAGTTAATCCTATTATGTCCTAAAGGTCCTGTCCTGTCCTTAGAATTTGGGTGGGGGGATGTACTTTCTTATTCCCATCAGCTGGAGCTATGGCTGAAGGTGTTTTGTTTTTTGAATAGATTGGTTAGTTTTTCTGAATGGATCTGCAAAATCCGCATTCCTAAAAGTCAGCCTCTTCAAGCTTCTTTGGTTGAAGCTGTTTTTCTCTGGCAGAAAGGCTGGGGCTGCTTTCTGCCTTTGTTAAGATTTTTCTCCTTTGGGGGAAATATTCTATCCTGTCTCTTTTTAATATTAAGAATAAAGAATATTTTAATCTGGGGCGGGGGGCTTCCTACAATAGCAAAATATTACTTTTACTACAATAGAATGAATGGGACTTGCAATGTTGGACTGATGCTATGTATATACTCTCTGCTTATGAAGTAACGGTTTATATAATGTTAAGACTGATCAGTATTATTTTATGGGGACAATGTGAACACATTCTTGCTCTTTTTGTCTCTATAATTTGAGCTTTTATGTTGCTTCATTCTAAACTTGTAATTAGATGAGAAGATGCTGCATATGACACTAATCCATGAGGCAGCCATGCCTCAAGAACCATATTTTTCATACATCCGGGTCATCCCCAAGATTCTTGCAAAAGAACCAGATCTTGATAACCGTCTGAAATTTCAATGGGATGGTATTGAGGGAACACCTTGCAATGGCCAGCATCTTCCTTCTCTTTGTTTTCTCTCCTGGGACTCTAAAGCAGAGGTAGTATTCAGCAGGTTCTGACCAGTTCTGGAGAACCAGTAGCGGAAATTTTGAGTAGTTCGGAGAACCGGCTGACTGGCCCCGCCCCCATCTATTCTCTGTCTCCTGAGTCCCAGCTGATCATCTGGGTCTTCTTTTGTTGCCCTGCACAGGAGAAGAGAGCTGGAAAGCAGGTTAGTGAGGTGGGGAGGAAATGGAGATTTTACAATATCCTTCTCCCAGGAGTAGGGTTGGAATGGAGATTTTGCAGTATCGTCCCCCCTGCCACGCCCACCAAGTCATGCCCACCAAGCACGTCCATAGAACCGGTAGTAAAAAAAAATGAATTGCACCACTGCTCTAAAGGCAGCCTGAAAAGCACCACACCCACCATTTTCAAGGTTTAAAAAAAAAGGCGGGGGGTGGGGGGGAGAAACCTGAGAGCACAAGATGCGTGGAGGAAGATATGTGTTGTGTGGAGATCAGAAAGGAAGCTTTTGCGGCCAAGGGAGTGGATTATCCATCAGCTCAACAAACAACCGACTTCTCCAAACCAGCAGTGGACAAGCTGAAAGGAGAAGCAGAACGCAGCAGCTCTTACATTCCAGTGTTAACACTAAGCTGTAAGCCAGCCAGCAATCGGAGAAGCACCTTTCCTTTCTCATCCCAGTGAGAAATTAAAATGCCAAGGTTTCGTCAGCAGTTTAGCACAGCAGCTAACAGCAACAGAAGTCAATTTGAACGTGGCTACATGATGGCTGAAGACTTTGGTATAAGCTCAGACAAGAAAGAAGAATAGACTGGTTAGGAAATGTCCATGGAGATTCTCAGTCATCCAGGATCATGGCTGTTCCAAAGGTGCTTTTTCCAAAAGGCAACTGGACTTCGTTGTTGTTTTTCTTTGAAAACATTTACTTTCGTCCGAGAAGCTGCTTCAGTACTAACGGGTAGGGAATGGACGGTTTGTACTGTATTCTTTGCAGGCATCTAGTTGCTAGCCCCCTGAAGTTCACTTTGGCACCCTGAGAGTCTTTGAGGCCACTATCTTTATCCTCACCTGAATCAGAGTGCAAATGGGTGGGGAATCTTCTTGGGACAGCTAAAAGGACAGTGTTGTAAACAGGAAATGGGTGATGTCTTATCCTCCCTCCTCTGAGGAGATAGAGAGCTGTTCAATTTTAGCGTAGAGGGCCTCTTTCAAGCCAGTGGTCCTCTCTCTACAGAATGTGAACTTTGTTGTTTTCAAAAGAGTGACCTTGCCTTTAAAATGCAGATGGGTTGCTGAATCCTGTCCTGATGAGTTGGTTGTCACAAAGGCATGGCACAACGCAGTAGCCTCAACAACTCTCAGTGTGCTAACAACTAGCACCCCACCCTCAAGCGAACTAACAACTAGATGATTGCTAAGAATATAACTGTTGTAAGAAAAATCCAGTCAGGTTCCAATCCAGGAGAAAGACAACTGGAAATAAAATGAAGGCAGGGGAGGCTGTTTATTTGGTAGCCAGAAAGTAGTAATAGCAGCATGTTTCTGGGGTGGCTGACAAAATGGGGTTGAGAGTAGGTGGGTTTTTATACATTTTGGGGGGCTTTGTGATTGAGATACCTGTTCCTGTGTAAGAATGTGTCCTTTAATATTTTAATGGCTGTTGCCAGATTCCTATGGTGTCATGTAGGGGTCACGGCTGGCTCTACAGGCAAAAGGGGAAATGCAAATCCTCAAGTGTTTTCTCACCTAATGTTGTCAGCTTTGGGTTGTCTAATTGTGTTGCTTATTTAGAGTCTCTTTGCTTATGAATAGATTGGCCCAATCTTTCTCAGTGGAAACAAAATCTCCATTCCTAAAGACCAGCCTCTTCAGACTTCTGCTTCAGGTTGTTTTCCTATGGCAGAAAGTTGGGAGGGGGTGGGTGGGCTCCTTTCTGCTTTTTTTAAGATTGTCCTCCTCATTTAGGGGAAATATTCTATCCTGCCTCTTTTTAATATTAAGAATAAGGAATATTTTAATCTGGGGAGTGGCAGGGCTTCTTACACCTCCTTCCATTTACCAGCAGTCAGGTAGGACTGAAAAAGGTTCTTGGATGAGAAGCAAAATGTTTTCAAAGAAAAAAACAAGGAAGTCATGTTGTTGTTTTTGGGAGACTGTTTAGGAATAAGCAATAAACATAGATATAGAAGTTAGTGTAGACATAGAATAAGATAGGATAAGCTTAGTAAATAATTGAAATAGGAAATAGTTACTTAATTTTATTTTTCATAAATGTTCCCTGAGGAAACCGGGAAGATAAAAATAGTCAGTTTGCTGCTAATCTTTAGCATTTCCCAATATAGTTTCCTCACAGATGGGCCATTTATTGTTTTTTCCCCTTTCCGTTAATAAAGGTAGAATAATTCTGTGGTGTGATGTTGCTAAGCTATTAAAAATGCTTTAACTTATCCAGTGACTCCTTCTAAATCAGACTTTTCAGCATTTTTCTGACCCCTTAGACCAGGGGTGTCAAACTCAAGGCCCGGGGGCCAGATCCGGCCCGCAGGATGATTAGATCTGGCCCGCAGGGCCACCCTGGAAATGGCGAAAGACTGGCCTGCGGTGCCTCTGCCAGCAAAAACAGAACTCGGGTAGGGCTGCACACAGCCCTCTTGAGCTCTGTTTTCATTGGCAGAGGGTTACTTACAGGAGGCCGTTGCAGCTGAAAACGGAGCTCAGGGGCCTGTTTTCTCTAGCAGAGGGCTTGGGCCACCACAGGCACCCCTGACACGAGTGATGGTGAGCTGACCACACCTACTCTGGGCACGCCCACTCTGCCCTCCGAGGTAAAATACAATCCTGATGCGGCCTTCAATGAAATCGAGTTTGACACCCCTGCCTTAGATCATGGGTGTCAAACTTGTGACGTCACGTGACCTATTAAAACTTTTCCCCCCTTTGTTAAACCAGGGATGGGCGTGGCCTGTGCATGATGCATCCAGCCTGTGGGCCACAAGTTTGACACCCCTGCTTTAGACAAACACATGTTTATTTTATCAAGACTATTATATATTTGTATTTTTTATTTAATAGTATATTTATTAGGAATAGGGACCATTCATATCCTGTGATCATTTTAGGGATGTTAGGTGCTTGTGATCATTAAGATTTGGTTCTCCTCCCCACTGTAAAGTTTATTTTATTGATTCTTTTAATTAATTGTATTGATTTCAATGTTAATTTGACCGCTTTGGGAATAAGGTAATGAAAGTATGCCTGTTTAGAAAATATAAAATCCACAGAGATTTTTCTATATAGAGTTTTGCATATCAGTTGTAGAAGGCCCGTGCAAATCCTTATAATTGTCCCTCTCTCCAAATTAATATTTGGGTTTCCTATTTATTTTGGTTTCCTGCTACAGATAATACACACTGTGCATGAAACAGTAGTCTTTTGCATCAGTGGCTTTGCTTTCTCTGTGGCCATAATATACGCACAATTTGCTGCATAAGTCTGAAAGTCTTTTCAGGAAATCAGTTCCAATACAAGTTTTTACTTGTTCTTTTTTGCATATATTATTAAACTACAAACACCCAAATCCACAAATAAGACTTCCATTTGGCAAATGTTTGGGTGTTTTAACAGTATCAAGTTTGTTGTTGCTATTTTCTGCATGAAAATAAGGTGGTTAAAACACTTCACAACTTACACATATGGTGTTGTTTCCAGATATGTCAAAACTGTCATAGCAATGAATAGAAAATGTCACCAAAGTTTGAATAGGAGAGAACCTGTGCTACGTAGAAAGAAGATTGGTAAGAAGTTGACTCTATGAAAACATTACAGATTTCTGTATGAGAAAAATACCAGTGCACAGGGAACATCTTTATGTATAATCGAGATATATGTGTGTGTGTGTATACATACATACATACATACATACATACATACATACATACATACATATATATATATATATATATATTTGTTTTCTGAGGTTCTCATGGGTATTTGTATGTGGATCTTTGGTTGTTCAGGTTTTCTCCGCGTAAGATTCAAGTATCTAGGCAACGTTTCGATGAAGTCTCATTCATCATCTTCAGGCTTCTGTCTCCGGCTCTGTGCTTCTCAGAGTGATGTGAGATTGCAGCTGCTTCTTCCTTTTAACTGCCAGTGGGGGTGGGACTTGATTGGGTGGGGGCTTGGCTGTGTTCTGATTGGGTGGGCGTGTGTTCTCATTGGTAGGGGGTTTGGCTGTGTTCTGATTGGTTGGGGGGTTGGCCGTGTTCTGATTGGTTGGAGGCGTGTTCTGTTCAGGTGGGGGCTTGGTTGTGCTCAGGTTAGTCTTAGTTGCTGGGGGATTTGAGTTGGTGAGCTGTGATCTTGCTGTTTGGCTTTGAGTTCGTGATCGTGCTGCATCTTCATAGTGGGTGTCGGTTTGCTTCATGTATGGCTCGGAGGGGTTTGAAGTGGGTAGTGATGCAGCTGCAGTGCAGCTTCTGGTCCATGGTCGTGTCTCATCTTCTGAGTGGGTGTGAGTCTGTTTTCTACATGGAAATGTGGTGGTGGCATCTTGTGTGGCTCTCCTGGGTGTGGGTCTGGTGTCATTCTTCATGTTAGGTACTCGTCTGTTCATGAGGGCGGGTTTCCAAATGGCTGGAAGGCGGGAGGTGTCATCTCGTTTGTTCATGCTGTGTGGGCGTTTTTCTATCTCTATGGCTTCTCTGATTATTCTGCTGTTGAAGTGTTCGGTTTTGGCGATAGTTCTGGTATTTTTAAAGTCAATTTCATGTCCTGTGGCTTTGAGGTGTTGGACCAGGGAAGAGGTCGTTTCTTCTTTTTGATTGAGTTCTTATGTTCTTCAATGCGTGCACTTATTCTTCTGTTAGTTTGTCCAATGTATGTGGTAGGGCAGGCAGTGCAGGGGATTTCGTATACTCCTTGGTTTTCTAATTCGATTTTGTCTTTGGGGTTTCTTAGGATGGTGGATATTTTTCTGTTTGTGCAGAATGCTGTTTTAATGTTGTGTTTTTGGAGGATCTTGCTGATTTTGTCTGTAGTGCCTTTTATATATGGGAGGAGGGCTTTGCCATTTTCTTGTTCTCTGTCTTGGATTTTGGTTGGGGTTTCTTTTTGGATTAGGTGGGTAATCTTCTTTCTTTGGAATCCATTGGCTGTAAGTACGTTGGTGAGAGTGTGTAGTTCGGTTTTTTGGTGTTGTTCATCGGCTAAGCATTTTGTTCTGGAGATGAGTGTCTCGGCTACGGAATTGATCTATGCTGGCTGGTGGTGTGAGAGTGCATGTAGATAGCGGTTTGTATGTGTTTTCTTCTGGTAGATGGTGTGTCCTAGGGAGCCATTGGATCTTTTGTATACCAAGACATCTAGGAAGGGAAGTTGATTGTTGGCTTCTGTTTCCATGGTGAATTGTATTTTGGGGTGTAGGCTGTTGAGGTGTGTGAAGCAAACCGACACCCACTATGAAGCAAACCGACACCCACTATGAAGATGCAGCACGACCACGAACTCGAAGCCAAACAGCAAGATCACAGCTCACCAACTCAAATCCCCCAGCAACTAAGACTAACCTGAGCACAACCAAGCCCCCACCTGAACAGAACACGCCTCCAACCAATCAGAACACGGCCAACCCCCCAACCAATCAGAACACAGCCAAACCCCCTACCAATGAGAACACACCCCCACCCAATCAGAACACAGCCAAGCCCCCACCCAATCAAGTCCCACCCCCACTAGCAGTTAAAAGGAAGAAGCAGCTGCAATCTCACATCACTCTGAGAAGCACAGAGCCAGAGACAGAAGCCTGAAGATGATGAATGAGACTTCATCGAAACGTTGCCTAGATACTTCGAATCTTACGCGGGAGAAAACCCGAACAACCAAAGATCCATATATATATATAAAATAATTACCTGGTGCATTTCAATAATTACTTGGTTATTACAATCTGTTGGGTTGTCCTGGGCTTACAATTTCTGCTCAAGGAGCATGGAACAGTCATGGCTAGGAGGACCCTTGTCCAATTTTGCATTATGCACATTTACACCCATTCCTGGATCAGAAGGCCACACATGTCCTGGTCACACATGTCCTGGTTGTCTCCTGTATTATTATTACCTTTATTGTCAGAGTACAACATGTGTACAATGAGATTGGCTGACCCTACCTTCATGCACACACACACCCTCCCCAACACAACTCACAGTGAGGACAGAAGTCCCTAACCCAGTCTCAATCTTATTACACTATTGCAATGTGCTTTACATGTGGCTCCCTGTGAAGAGTATCCAGAAGCTACAGCTGGTACAGAATGCGCCCATGTGAGCATGTTGGGTCATTCCAAGGATGGCTTATATAACAACTTGGTTACCTGAGCTGTATTAGTCGCCGGTCTAGTTCAAGGTCCAATTTAAGGCATGAGTTATTACCTTTAAATACTAGCAAGATGATTACCTAAGGAATGGCTTACCCACATCACATCTACCTGAACCACCCAGTCAGACAGGGAAAGTATGTTTTGGGCCCCATCAGTTAACAAGAGAGCCTTCCCTGTCATTGCCAACACCCTTTGGAATGTATTTATTTATTTGTATCCCAGCTTTTTACTTTTATAAATAATCAAGTCAGCAAACGTACCCAACACACCTTTCTCCTCCTATTTACCCCACAACAATCTTGTGAGGTGAGATGAGTTAGGTTGAGAGAGAGTGACTGTCCCAAGACCACCCAGTTGGCTGTCATGGCTAAGGCGGGACTTGAACTCATAGTCTCCTTCTTTCTAGCCTGGTACTTTAACCACTAGAGACCAAAAATGGGCTCCCACTCTCCTGGCCTTTCAGAATGGTTTGAAGCCCTAGTTATGCCAACTTGCATAACTGAGTGGCATACAACCCCAGGGGTGGTTAGCACTTCGAAGATGCTTGTCCTGCCTCTTAAGTTTGTTCTTTTTTTAAAAAAAAACTTGGCTCCCATTTTACTGAGGAATTGTATTTTTACATGGTTTTTAATTTTATGCTTTTAATTATAGATCCCCAGAATCTGCCTTCAAATGAGATGAGTGGTCCCTAAATTTAATAAATACATGTAGTATATTTACCTCATAGCTATTTATCACAATCACATGTCATTGCTTAGTACCTTTCTTGAATGAAAAAATCTAAGTACGTCCTATCCCAGATAAAAAATCTAGGTTCAATTAGCATAAGAAGATCATCTTCCTCATTTGATAGTAAAACAGAGGTTATATACATCATAGTAAGCTGTCACCTAGTAAAAAGTCACGAGACATATGTCTCATATGTCATGCATTCTTCTTAGAGGAACCTGTAAGGATTGTAGCATCCTCATTTTTGGTGAGGTGTACAGGAGGTGTTTTGTACATTGTTACATGGCCAATATGTTATTTGAGATGGAGTCTATATTGGTACATATGTTTATATTAGGCGGAGCTCTAAGTGGGGAGACAGATGGAATCTTTTTTCTATGAATCTTATTTCTAAGAGTCTGTCATTGAGTCCGTCATTGGCACAGCAACCAAACAAGACAGACACAGACTTCAATAGATAGTTAGGACCACAGAAAAAAATAGTTGCAACCAATGACCAGCCTGCCTTCCATTGAGGACCTGTATACTGCATGAGCCAGAAAGAGGTCTTAGAAAATATCTACAGACCCTTCACATCCTGGACATAACTCTTTCAACTTCTACCCTCAAGATGACACTATAGGACATTGCACGCCAAAACAACTAAACACAAGGACAGTTCCCGCCTCCCCCATTCTATTACTCTGCTAAACAAATCACCTGTATAGCTATTATCCTTCTCATCTTTCCTATTACCTATTTCTTTAGCTTCTTAGGATTATAACTTTGTTGTTTCTATCTTACGATTTACGTTGATTGCTTATTTAGTATCCTACGACGACAACTGAATGTTGTATCTTGTGACTATGATGATTGTATTTTATGATTGAGGGCTTATGCACTAAGACAAATTCCTTGTGTGTCCAATCACACTTGGACAATAAAGAATTCTATCTCTTCTAAAAAAGAAATGTGTTCTTCAGCATTGGAATTATCATCAACAATTTGGATTAAATGTAGGTCCCAGTTACTTGTGGGATTGAAAATCTGAAGTTACTTGCAATTTATGAATGAACTGTTCATCGACATAGAATTACATGGATGATTGTAACATGGTTATACTTGATTGAGATTACTGTGTGAAACTTTATATAGAACTACATGTTTGATAAATCATTTTAGGTATGTGTGCATATGCATATACATATGCATTTTGTTCTATTTATTTCATTTTCTGTTATATTTAATCAAAGTCAACTTTTTAAAATGTTGCAATGTTTAGATGGTGCATTGTTTACATTAGGCAGAGCTAAAAGTGGAGAGATAGGTGGAATCCCTTTCTATAACATTGGTCTGATTCTTTCTCCTTTCATCACACAATTGACTTTTCCTTGGTTATCTATATTTTAAAAATACATCGAATCAGACTTTTTTTAAATTATACTTTAATTTCACCCTTGTTCAAATTGGCTTTTAGGGGTGAGACTGAGTACTGGAATAAACGAACCAAACTTTCCTGTGATCTGGTAACCAAGTGAGCTATAAAATAACTAAGACAGCCAAACAGCCAAAATTAACCCTGTAGGGTATAAGAGGTTCTAAAGACATCTCATTTGCTTTGTGGAAAAACAGCTCAATGACCAAAGGAGATAATTTAAGAGGTTGTAAAAGAACGTACGCTCGGGAAAGTATTCTAATCCTACATTTTGCTGCCAGGAACAAATAATGGAATAATTCTTCCTGAGAAACTGACAAATTACATCATGAGAATACTTCAGCTCTGGTAATTAAAACAAAGGCCTTGCAATCAGGACACCAAGCAGCAGAGCAAGTTATGAGGCTGAAAAAAGCTCATTTGCCCGCTTCACAACATTCACTGCCTGAGGCATCCTTTCATTTTGCTTGTTAGTAAAAGCAGATCTGAGGCTTTTGGGGACCCATAAAGAATTATTTACTCCTGACTGTGTTTCAGCCTTGAAAAGGCAAATCCTGTGTTATGTTTTATTTGGAAAGTTATTAAAGATATTAGGCAGGGGTGGGGAACAATGGCCGTTTTATGACTTCAACTCCCAGAATTCCTGATCTCTGATGTTAGGGGTGTCATCATAATTTTTTGGATCAGGAACAGGCATATTCATAATTCTTTTGCAGCTAAAACTGCATATTTAATTGAAAAAAATAAAAACTTTTGCCCTTTAACGATTTGAGGAAGTACAGCAGGTAAGTGATGGAGTAAGGACAAAGCTTTATGGCCTATGGAGGAAACAGGCAGTTTGGTGAATTTGAAGGAATAAAGTAGGAATGTGGGAAGAAAATCCAGTCCGGTTCCAATCAGGGAGAGAGGCACTGGAAATAAAATGGAGGGTGACTGTAAGGAAAGAGAATTTATTTGGTTTCCAGAAACTTCAGTGAAGCAGAAATGTTTCTGGGGGGACTGACCAAATGGCGGAGTGAGTGGATGGATCTTTGTAGTGGTTCTGGGGTTTTGTGATTGAGATGCTCCAGGGCAGGGGTCGCCAACCTTTGGACCTCAGAGACCACCAATTCATAATTTTAGATCCCAGGGGCCACTAACCGGTTCTGTGGGTGTGGCCTGATTTGTGGGTGTGGCTTGGTGATCATCTGACTGGCTGGGCATGGCTTGTATGTAAATATTATAAATATTTATATAAATTGTTGTAGATTGAGCAATGAGAGGCTAGACCAGGGCATGGATGCAACAAGACTTTATTAGAAGAATAAAGGACTGAACGTGTTAGCTCTGCCTGGAGCAGGCTCACAACGAACAGCGGCTGACCGAACCCTGCAGCTGGCTTTTATAGCCGGCTGTCGAGGGAAGCCAGCCAATGAGGGGCAGCAAACGCCCCCGCAGCATGAACGGACCTGGGTGGGAACTTTGGCAAGTTCCAGGGACATAACATAAATATTGAATTTTTTATTTAAAAAAAGAGCAAAAAGAGCAGGCAGGAAGATTGAGTTGCTCACAGAATCACAGATTCATTCAGAGATCTATATCTGTCATTGGCTAGCTCAGTCTGTCACATAAAATTTGCTTGCAAGAAAACTCACAAAATTAACTCACAACACACCATGCATATAAATATTGATTTTTTTATTTTTTTAAAAAGAGTAACTTTTACCCAAAATCAGGCAAAGCAGGCAGATTGAGTTGCTCACAGATTCATTCAGTTATCTATCTACCTGCCATCGGCTAGCTCAGTCTCTCAAATTTGCTTGCCGTGAGTCTGCACTGAATTTGCTTGCAAGCAAACCTTCAGTCCTAAGGGAGGTTTGGCTGTGCTGAGCTGAAGATCTAAAGACTAGCTAGAAAGCAAGAAATCCAACTATTTCCTGCTTCCTCGCTAATCTAAATCTCCCAGCACAGCAGAACAGATGATGGTCGGAAAAAGGAAAAATAGTAATTTAGCAGGCAACTTTACTAGGTAAGGAGTGAGTGAGCGGGGAGGGTTCCCGCGGGCCATGTGGGTGGCGCGACCTTGTGTTTCTGCGCAGCCTGGCTTAATTGCTTTGTGGGGGTGCTCTGGGGATGAGATTTCTCTGCGGCCCACCAAAATTTTCTCACGGCTCATCAGTCGGTGACCGCTGCTCCAAGTGATTGTGCAATGTAGTGAGTCTTGTGTCTTTTACTATTTCAATGGTGGTAAGGTTTAAAGTAAAGGTTCCCCTCACACATACATTGCAGGGGTGGGATTCAAATTTTTAACAACTGGTTCTGTGGGCGTGACTTAGGTGGAGGGTGTGGCTTGGTGGTCATGTTATTGGCTGGGTGTGGCCAACTCAATATCACTCTCATCGAGGCATGCATCTCCTCGCCTGGCCTCTCATGACTGTGGGGATGCTGCAACAGTTTTAAGTGTGAAAAATGGTCATAAGTCACTTTTTTCAGTGCCGTTGTAACTTTGAATGGCTACTCCACACAAGCAAAGTACCAGCAAAGGAGGGGAAAAAATACTCTAGAAAAGTTCCTGAGACAGGAAGTCTAGTCCTGCCAACAATGTAATAAGAAACAGTTTCTGTAAGCAACACCAGAATGTTTCCTTCCTGCCTTCCTTACAGGATTAGGCCAGTAATTTCTTCTAATAACCGGTTCTCTGCACTGCTTAGAATGTTAACAACCGGTTCTAGCGAATAGGTGTGAACTGGTAGAATCTCACCTCTGCATACATGCTAGTGGTTTCTGGCTCTGGGGGTGGTGCTCATCTCTGTTACAAAGTCAAAGAGCCAACACTGTCCAAAGATGTCTATATGGTCATGTGGCTGGCATGATTAAATGGTGAAGGCAAACGGAACGTGTTACCTTCACACCAAAGTGGTCCCTATTTTTCTACTTGCATTTTTACATGTTTTTGAACTGCTAGGTTGGCAGAAGCTGGGACAAGTAATGGGAGCTCACTCCGTTACATAGTGCTAGGGATTTAAACTGCCGAACTGCCAACCTTTCTGATCGACAAGCTCAGCGCCTTAGCCACTGAGCCACAGCGTCCTTTCTTACATTATTTAATTTCAATTAATTAATGTAATTAATTACTTATTTTCTTACTATCCACAATATCCATCTCTAAAGACTTGAGGCTTCTGCTTGGGTCAGTAAAAAAGACTGGGGTTGCTTTCTGCCTTTAAGAACCGGTTTCTCCATTTCTCCTTTGGAGAAATATTCTATCCTGCCTCTCTTAATATTAAGAATAAAAAATATTTTAATCTGGATAGGGGGAGTTTCTTACAGGAGTATTCTGACTGCTTATATAATCAACGGGGACATTTTAATTATTTTAGGAAACAAAACATAATCACCCCAACCATTACTGGATGTTGATGGCACTATCTGGGAAGGAGGGGGTAGGCTGCAAGAATGAGTTCCAGGAGCTACTTGGGTCCTATAAGATATAGGCTGCCATCTGGGGTTTTGCTGTTTGGTATAGCTGTATTTAGTATATTTCTCATTTAGTTCTACCTACCTGAAATAAGAGAGAGATATGTTGTTAAAATAAGTCCTCACCAGTTTCTCTGCCACAATGAAAAGTAGCTGCTGGCAGCCGAAGGTTTTTCTTCAGCATGAGAGGAAAGAGCTCACCACACACAAGCCCTAATAGCTATTAAAAGCAAACAAATGAGAAAAAAAACACACCTCATAGATATTTTAAATGCACAGAACGTTTAACATGTCATCTAATTTGAAGAGTCCATTGGGAAATGCTTCAATTCTAGCCAGTACATTTAGATAAAGAGCTAGGTCACTTCATCATCTGACTTGCAGATAAATCTTTGCTATTGTCTAGACTAGAGGGCAGTGTTTTTCAAAGTTGGGAACTTTCCCAGGTGTGTGGACTTCAGCTTCCAGAATTCTCCAGTCAACATGCTATAAATTCTAGAAGTTGAAGTCCCCACTTGGGGAAGTTCCCAAGTTTGAAAAACATTGGTCTAGATTCTAGATCCTTGACTGCTCTTTGCATTTCTTTTTGGAGAGTAAAACATGGTGCACAGTTCATGTTATTGATATTAATTACACAGAAGCAGATCAGAGGAAGGCCTATAGATTGACAAGCTAATGAATTTCCATGTATTTCTTCTGTTCCCTTATTAATAAACAATTAAGACATCTGTAACTGGGAACCAGATTTTCTTAAACATATTAAACATTGCTAATACATTTTTTA
The DNA here is from genome assembly GCF_049901715.1 of Pseudonaja textilis. Classification (NCBI taxonomy): domain Eukaryota; kingdom Metazoa; phylum Chordata; class Lepidosauria; order Squamata; family Elapidae; genus Pseudonaja; species Pseudonaja textilis. The sequence continues at coordinate 24,707,839 of NC_141993.1, forward strand.
TGATCTGGATTGCAAAAGAAAAAATATATATGTTCCAAAATAAAAAGGTTTATAATAGTATATATAATTTGTTTTAAGAAATTTCATTATAATAGTAAAATTTAATACAAATTCAACTTTGTTCCACATCTGACATTTTTTAAATAACATTTTTGGACATAATCTCTCTACAGAGGCAAATATTACGGTACGATTGACACTGATGTTGTGGCTACTAATTTCTAGCTCCATTCTTCTGAAATCTCCTTTAATATTTTCAGTGTTATTGTCAGGGCTCCAACAAATCCCCCTCATTCAAAGCCATTTTTTGTATCATTCTATAGTTCCCAGTTAATTAATACAAAAAGTAGGCTTGTGTTTTTTCCCTCTCCATAAAATCTTTAGTCCTCCTTGTGCCTAATTTTTTAAATAATAAAATTACTTTGTTATGGAAAAAGCAAAACATATCTATTTTATACGAGAAGCTGTTTGTCCTTTAAAATTAATTATAAAATCATATTGCAAAAGTTATCGGGATCCTTCGTCCATTTGTAACACAAACAGTGTGTGTGTGTGTGTGTAGAGATAGGTAGACAGACTGTGTGTTTGTTTTCTTACTTTATATCAGTTTGTATTAGTTTTTAATCTTCCTTTTTAAAAATCTTATATACATACACACATATATGTATACACATATACACACTTACAGAGAGTATATATTTTTAAGATTTTTAAAAAGGAAGATAAAAACTAATACAAACTGATATAAGGTAAGAAAACAAAATGAAACAGAAGGCTAAAAATGTAAGAAAAGGATGTGGTTGTCAGTGGTTTTCTTATTTACAGTTGTTGGAAGAATTTGAAGTAGCAAAAGAGTTTATGATTTTGAGCATTACATCAGTGACCACAACTATGCACAAAGATGGAAAGATTTGGGGCTACCTACATGAAAATATGATTGGAGAAAATGATGGACTTTGCATTTATAACTTCCTAAGATCAAAATCTTGTTTAACTTTTTTGCTGTTTTATTTTACATTCTTAAGATTGTGATTAACATTTTCTTCCATTAAAAGATTGAAGTCCCAAAGGTGCTTTTATTTTTTTGAAGAGGCAACTGGACTTTCTAGTTTTTCTTTGAAGATGTTTCCACTTCTCATCCAAGAAACTTTTTCAGTTCTGACTGGATGATGGGGAATAGAAGGATTTATACCCCTTGCAGACAGCTGGTCATTTGCATTCTTTAAGCAAATTGTTAAGGCCACCTGGAGGTTTATCTGTGTCATCAGGGTCACTGGCAAACGAGTATTGAGCCTTCTTGGAACTGTTGAAAGGCCTGTGTTGTAGACTGGAGATAGATGATGTTGTATCCCTCCTCCTCCTCTGTTGAGACAGTGCTTCTTGGATGAGAAGCTAAATGTTTTCAAAGAAAAACCAGAAAGTTCTCTTCCTCTTGAAAAAAGTACCTTTGGGACAACTATGACCTGAATGACTGAAAATCTCCATAGACATTCAGGATTGAAGGCAAATTCTGCTGGTGTTTGCAAACTTCCCATTCCAAAAAACTATAATATCTTGATAATAGTTAACTGTTCAACAGTGATTAGAAAGTGAGGTTAGCAGACTTGGTGTCCTTTGAAAGTCGCCAATTGTGTGAGGCTGTGAGCAAAATTGCTATTCCTGTTATTCAGTCTCCTTATGCGAAGGAGCATAAATGAATCGCTCATCCTCTCTGTCGACTTAACTTGGCCTTTGTTGTTGACTTTTACAGAATTAAAAAAGTTCCAAAAAGGAAATATATATGTTATTATTTTTTTAGGTCTGAAGAGAAAGATTCATTTCCATCTTACCAAGCAAAAATATTTTGAGAGCTTTTTGAAATAAATAGAGAAGGGTCTTAGATGGGCTAAGAAACAGTTGGATTTGACTGTATTAAATTTATCTGGGGCAAGCTATAGCTCCATGGTTTTGAAATGAAAAAAAATTATTGGACTATACTGAGTTACTTTTAGATTTTTAGAAGGCCTAGAACACAAAAGGCTTGAGGTTGCTTCCATAACTCCTAAATGAAGTGCCCTTCTGTGTTAATAAAAAATGGTGGGAAAATGCAGGATGGATTAAAGTAAAATACATTGTTCGTGGACTCTTCTGCTCCCAGTCAATCCCATGAGTAAGGCAGGGTAAGTGCACAGTAAAATACTTATTTAGAAGCATGACAGTTTCACGAAGAACCAGTTATGAAACCGATTACAATATAAAGACTCTGGAGTATCCAAAAAACACTAAGCTCCTAAACAGATTATGGCATTTTCAAAAATGCTGTGTGCCTAAAAGCCACATAGAAGCTCTAGATTCACAAGTGCTGGTTTAAAAGTTCATGTTACTTACATGCAATCATTCCATTATTGTCAATATTCGGTTGCGTCTCTCCTTTCTAGTTATCTTAACTGAAGTTTATCTACTTGTCTTACAGCAGTCTTATGACATTCATTATCTGAAGTCTTGATGCTGACAAGATTTTTTTGAAACAAGAACAGTCCCATCTTAATAAGGTCAGATTAAGAAGAACTGAAACAATCCCAAAGTCCTTTCAGACCAAAGGTTTTAAAGATGGCAGTCTAATAGTAGATGATAGTCTCAGCAATAGGCTACACCCGGTCCTTTGAAACTTTCAGAAATCATTGCAATACAGTTCAATTGCTTACTGTACTCTCTTCAAAACAGGCATTAACAGGTGCAACATATACTTGGAACGCAAGTACCAAAAATATTTCCCAAGGCATTTCATGTAGATTATTCTTACACAATCCTATCTAAAAAGCAAGTCGGTTAGCTAACTGCAGGTTCTAGAAAACAAGCAAGGAAGTGTGTCTCATCTGAAATATTTCTCCTCTTGCTACCATTTTCCTGGTAGAATTGCTCACAGACTGCGTATGTGTACAGCATATACAAATAATAGAGTTGGAAGGGACCTTGGAGGTCTTCTAGTCCAACCCCTTGCTCAAGTAGGAAACCTTATATAACATTTCAGACAGATGGTTCTTCAATCTCTTCTAAAAAACCTCCAGTGTTGGAGCACTTCTGTTTTCCATTAGATCAAAAGGGAGGAATTCATGGCCTTCCATCCAAACCTTGCTGAAATTACCAGTTCCAATATTCCTCACCATTTTTCATTTTTGGCTGGAGTTCAGGTGAATTGGAGTTTAACAACAAAAAGGAGGGAGGGGCAAGTAACTCATCCATGATGTTTTCAGCTCATGTGGGAAGGAAGTAGAACCATTTTTTTAAATTTTATTTATTTATGTCAACTGCTTACAAGATAATAGGCATAAGCAAAAACACAGTTATGAATACATAGATACATATAAGAAAAATAAGAAAAATAAAAGAAACAATAGGACAGGGACGGTAGGCACATTGGTGCGCTTATGCACGCCCCCTACAGACCTCTTAGGAAAGGGGTGAGGTCAATAGTAGACAGTCTGAGGTTAAAGTTTTTGGGGTTTGGGGAAGAAGCCACAGAGTCAGGTAGAGTATTTCAGACATTGACCACTCTGTTGCTGAAGTCATATTTCCTGAAATCAAGTTTGGTGCAGTTAACCTTGAGTTTGTATCTATTGTTTGCTCTTGTATTGTTATGGTTGAAGCTGAAGTATTCATTGACAGGTAGGACATTGCAATGTATGATTTTATATACTATATTTAGATTGGACCGAAGGCAGCGTAGTTCTAGATTTTCTAGGTCTAGAATTTTGAGTCTGATAGCATAAGGTATTCTACAAGGAGTAGAGGAGTGGAGAACTCTTCTTGTGAAATATTTCTGGACTTTCTCAACTGTGTTAATATCAGATACGTAATGTGGGTTCCAGACTGATGAGTTGTATTCAAGTATTGGTCTAGCAAATGTTTTGTATGCTCTAGTTATTAGTGTAATAACAGTTGCAGTTGTTACCGGTATATCTTCCGTGAATAAAGGGGAGATGCTCTAATTTTAGAATCAAAAAGAAAATGTAGATAAGGAGATTCCCCTATACCAGGGGTAGGGAAACTTGGCTCTTTTATCACTTATGGACTTCAACTCCCAGAATTCCTGAGTGAGCCATAAAAGGTTCCCCATCCCTGGCCTACTGGTTTTTCAGTTGTGAGAGAAATCTATTTTTGACTTGAACGGGACTATTTAATACACAAATGTAGGACATATAAAGAATATGTCCTACATTTGTATATTAAACAGTCCCATTCAAGTTAAAAATTGATTTCCCCCACAACTGAAAAACCAGTAGGCCAGGGAAGGGGAACCTTTTATGGTTCACTCAGGAATTCTGGGAGTTGAAGTCCATAAGTGATGAAAGAGCCAAGTTTCCCTACCCCTGCCCTATACTGTATGTGGCAGATCATTCAGTTGCCAAGCATCTGAATTTTGATCATGTGCCCGTGGGGAAGCTGCAGTGGTGGTAAGTGTGAAAAGCGGTCATAAGTCATTTTTTCCGTGCAATTGTAACTTTGAACGGTCACTAAATGATCTGTTGTAAGTCCAGGACTACCTGTGGTTTTGTCTTAGTTTGCTATTCACGGGGAAGAGTTTTATACCATGTAAACAAATTTTTCAAAGAACATGTACCAGTGGTGGGATTCAAATTTTTTTACTACCAGTTCTATGGGCGTGGCTTGATGGGTGTGGTGTGGCTTGGTAGGCGTGGCTTGGTGGGCATGGCAGGGGAAGGATACTGTAAAATCTCCATTCTCTCCCCACCCCAATAACCTGCTTTCCAGCTCCGTTCTCCTGTGCAGGACAACAAAAGAAGACCCAGCTGATCAAATGAGACTCGGGAGGCAGAGAAGAGATGGGGGCGGGGCCAGTCAGAGGTGGTATTTGCCAGTTCTCCAAACTACTCAAAATTTCCACTACCGATTCTCCAGCACTGGTCAGAACCTCTGACATGTACTATATTGTAATCACAACAACTCTTCTTGCATTAACATCTCAATTTCTCTTCTCTAGCTCTTTAAAACTCTCCTTTGTTCTGAGAAATGATTTGCCACATTCTTTTTTTTTAAATAAACATGCCCAGATAGCATTGTAGATATTGACCAAACAACCTACTGTAGGAGTCCCAGCAAGATAACACGCTGCATTCATGTTTGCAGTTCGTGATGGCCTGCTATTGTCCTGCGTCACAACTTGTTTGATTTTTCTCCTGCCAACTGTTTCAGAGTTCACAGGGCTTGTCAGAACCTAAACTTATGGGGAAACCTGAAGCAATGAAAACCTCCCACTTCTGTCAGTCATTGTTTCATGTTGCATCAATTCCATTTCTTACATCAATGCCATTCAGGGCTACAGAAGCACATTGCCACATTACCACCTGCCTCCCTGCCCTGAGAACAAGATGTGCAGCGGTGTGTTAACCATTAGGCAGACTAAGCACATGCTTAGGACACCAGGCCCAAAGGGGGCACCACAAAATGTTTTATGTAGCCTAAGCTTGGTTTCGTTTGTATAGTATGTACAATGGTGGCGGGGGCAGAGGTGGTATTCAGCAGGTTCTGACCAATTCTGGAGAACCGGTAGTGGAAACACACCTAGACCTACATACCTGTACCCGTGAAAATCTACGAAAACAAATATATATATGTATGTATGTATGTATGTATGTATGTATGTGTGTATGTATGTATGTGTATGTATATGTATATGTATATGAATATATGTAGGTCTAGGTGTGTTCGGGTCTTTTCCCATGTAAGATTAAGAGTATCTTGGCGATGTTTCAGCAAGGTCCCACTCGCCATCCTCAGGCTGGTCCTTTCGGCTTCGTGCCAGTGCAAGCAGTGTGTGATCGGAGCTGCCGTCTCTCTATAAATACTGGTGGTGGGGGCTGGTGTGCTGGGCTGGTTGGCTGTGCTGCTGCCTCTTGATTGGTTGATGGAGTTGATGTTGGTATAATGGACTGTGTGATGGCCTTGTCAGTTTTGTTGTGGAGATATCCTGGATCTTGTGCTGTAATCTCCTGGGTCGTTTGTTTTGTAGTGATCTTTTTTCCATTAGCCTCTTGTGTTTTAACAGCTTGGGTAATGGGTTGTGTGATGGGTTTGCGAGTTCTTTTGTTGTGATATCCTGGGTCCTGCGCTGTAATCTCCTGCGTCAGTTGTGTTTTGATCTCTTTTCCATTAGCCTCCTGTGTAGTAACTGTTATGTCCTTGGAACTGACCAAAGTTCCCAATCCAGTCCGTCTTTGTTGCGGGGGCGTTTACAGCTCCCATTGGCTGGCTCCCTTCGACAGCCGGCTATAAAAGCCGGCTGCTAGGTCGAGCCAGCCGCTGTTCGCTGGAGCATGTCTGCTTGTTAGTATGCAGACGCGACAGCCCTTTATTCAGTTGAATAAAGCCTTTACTTGTGAATGCTCTGGTTTGGTCTCTCATTCCTCAATACATAATACTGGCGACGAGGATGGGATCCGCCTAACCAGAAGCATTCCCTTGAGCTGAAATCACGATAGCAACTGAACCGCAGCCGCGAAGCAGAGAGCTCGGTCAGTTCGCTAGTTAGCGAGTGAAAGTGAAGCGTCTGTAGCCGCTCGCACTGAAAGCTACAGAGAGAGTGAAGTCAGGCGCTGAAGCTACAGCCGCCCCGCTCTGAAAAGAGCGCGGAATTCAAACTGCTGTCGTTTGAATTCAAACTAAAGCGAAGCCCGGCGCTGTGTCCGCAGCCGCCCACGCGCCTGGAGAGCGCGAAATTTGAACATCCGTCAGCGCATCCGCCAACAGAGTGCGAGATTCAAAAAAGACTGCTGATAGTCACTACGTTATAGCAAGAGCCTCTAACGCTCACTAGTACAGAGCTGAAGTCATTGAGCCAGGTGAACCGCTGCAGCCACAGCCACCTGCGCTCACATGAGCACATATTGGGCCTCGTATACCCAGAGAGAGAGGGAGAGGGCAGTCTACCTTTGCCTGAGGCGCCAATATGAACGCTAACCCAGCATTTCCGCCCTTTAAACCGGATGAAGAGAAGTGGGACTCTTACAGAAACCGGTTCAATCACTATATTGATGCCATCGGTCTGGCTGACGCGGCGGAACACCGAATTAAGTCATATTTCCTCAGCTACTGTGGAGCTGCAGTCTTCGATACCGCAACGGCCCTCCTTGCTCCACGAGAAATCAAGAGCGTTCCATGGCCAGAGCTACTGGAAATGCTCTCAAATCATTACTCCCCTAAACCTTCGCAGATCGCGAGGCATTTTGCCTTCCGGATGAGGAAGCAAGCGGATGGAGAATCCATTAATCAGTACATGGCCGCCCTGAGGACAGCAGCTCTCCACTGCGAGTTCAAAAATTACCTGGACGACATGTTACTCGATCAACTCGTATGTGGAGTCAGAGACTTAAAACTACAGAGGCGTTTGCTAGCCAGGAAAGACCTCAACCTCTCCCAAGCGGTTGAAGAAGCCTTAGCAGCAGAACTAGCAACCCAGTCAGCCGCTGAAATCCAAGGGACTACCCCCAAAACCAGCTCTGCCACTGTTCACTCCGAGGAGGCGGTGAGTGAAGAAGACCCCATTGAACATTCAGAAGTGCATCGCCTCAAACCCTTGAGGAAATCACAGGTAGGGCCTAGGCACGGGAACAGCATCGCACCAAAGCACATCCTGTTATGCCTGTCCTGCAGGGGTCCCCATGCCCGGACGGCGTGCAGGTTCAAAAACGCCACCTGCAACAACTGCAACAAAAAAGGCCATATCGCCAGAGCCTGCCTGGCAACACATGTGGCATCGCAAAGGTCTGCGCCCTCTTATTCTCCTCCGGAGCCACCAAGGCAAGTAGAAAACTGTTATACTTGCTATCAAGCTAATTACACTTTCCTGACACCTAATAAAATCACACTTTCTATTCATTTAGAAGGTAAACCTTGTCTCATGGAGGTCGATACCGGGTCAGCGCTCTCGATCATCTCGTGGAACACCCTTAAGAAAATCTGGCCCAGCCTGTCTAGGAACCAACTCCAGAAGAGCCGCCTCACCTTGAGGGACTATCAAGGGAAGAATATTCCAGTACTCGGAAAAGGCAAGTTCCTTGTTAATTTCAAATCCTTTAAAGGCCATCTGCCTTTAGTGGTTGTTGACGGTGCCCTCCCTAGCCTGTTGGGGTTGGATTGGTTCCCCTATCTCGGTCTTAGCTTAACGGGAGTCCATGCTGTCTCAACTTCAGACATCGACTCCCTATTTGCAGACTACGCTGACGTGTTCAGCAACGAATTAGGGTGTTACAATGGCACACCCATTTCTTTTTCAGTGGACCTCCAAGCGGTTCCCGTCCGTTTAAAACCGCGTAGAGTACCTTTTGCACTACGCCCTAAACTGGACGCGGAACTGGATAAATTACTCAAACGGGGTGATTGAGTCCACGGATTTTGCAAAATGGGAGACCCCAATTGTCACGCCCCTTAAGAAGGATGGCAGTTTAAGAATTTGTTCTGATTATAAGACCACAATCAACCGCTACCTACAGGTTAGCGCTTACCCAGTCCCGGTAATCCAGCACTTACTCCACACATTTGAGCCTGGCACCATTTTCGCCAAATTGGATATGTCTCAGGCTTATCAGCAGTTTCCTGTTGACAATCAAACGGCCGATTTGCAAACTATTGTCACTCACAGAGGGGCATTCAGGTGCAGGCGTCTCCAATTTGGCGTTAGTGTTGCCCCAGGCATCTTTCAATCGTTAATGGAACGTATACTCCAAGGCCTCCCTGGCGTGGTTCCTTATTTTGATGACATATTGGTCTCAGCCAGGGACAGGCCCCAGCTTTTCCAGAGAGTCAGAGCGGTTTTAGACAAGTTCAGACAGCATGGCCTCAAACTAAAAAGGGAGAAGTGTGCCATCGCCACTAAACAGGTGGACTTTCTTGGGTATAGAATAGATGCCTCTGGCATCCACCCGGTAGAATCTAAAGTCAAAGCAATTCACGAGGCACCCACGCCGTCCTCTAAGGCTGAACTACAGGCTTTCCTAGGCTTATTAAATTTCTACGCTTCGTTCCTACCCCACAAAGCGTCAGTAGCCGAACCGTTACACAGACTGCTAGACAAAAACGCACCGTGGCATTGGGGACCCAAAGAGGAGTATGCCTTTAAAGCAGTCAAGTCACTGCTCACCTCAGACGCTGTCCTAATTCAATTCGACCAGCGCCTCCCTTTAGTCTTAGCAGCAGACGCATCCCCCTTCGGGATCGGGGCTGTCTTAAGCCATAGACTACCCAACGGCTCCGAGGCACCAATCGCCTTCTTTTCCAGAACCTTTTCACCAACCGAGCGCAACTACAGCCAAATCGATAAAGAGGCTCTAGCCGCAGTTGCTGCGGTTAAAAAATTCCATGAATTTCTTTTTGGTCACAAATTCGAACTCATCACTGATCACAAGCCGCTTTTGGGGCTACTGTCGGGGGACAAACAAACACCCCAAGTCTTGTCACCCAGAATGACAAGGTGGACCTTATTCCTAGCAGCCTACTCGTACACACTCGTTCACCGGCCGGGAAAAAACCTAAGCCACGCCGACGCCCTCAGCCGCTGCCCGCTGCCAACCCCCGTTGAGGACCCGGCTCCGGTCCACGCCATCTTCGATGTCAGCGAGCTCAAACTACCTGTCACCTCAGGCGACATCGCCTTCCACTCCAAAAAAGACAAAACAATCGCCCAGGTTCTGGACTGGGTACGGAGGGGGTGGCCGGTCACTAATTTCACAACCGAATTCACACCATTTAAAACCCACCAGCTAGAGTTTTCCAGTTTACAGGGCTGCCTGTTGTGGGGAACCAGAGTCGTCATTCCAAGCTCCCTGCGCACACACGTCCTGAAGGCGCTGCATGAGGGTCACCCAGGCATCGTCCGGATGAAGGCGTTGGCTCGAAGTTACGTCTGGTGGCCGGGCATGGACGACGAGATCGCCAAATGGGTAAGCTCTTGCCGACCCTGTCAGGAATCCAGGCCAGCACCACCAGTTACCACCCCAACCAAGTGGGAGAGTGCCAACGCACCGTGGTCACAACTGCACATTGACCTGGCCGGGCCAATGCACGGCAAGACCTTCTTGGTGGTCGTGGATTCGTTTTCCAAGTGGATCAAGGTGGCCCTACTACCCACGACCACCACCCGGGCAGTTGCCCAAGCCCTGACCCGTTTATTTGTAACACACGAGCTGCCTGACACTCTAGTTTCAGATAATGGCCCCCAATTTACGTCTGCAGAGTTCAGCCGGTATGTCACCAACCTGGGCATCCGGCACATCTTAACGGCCCCCTTTCATCCTGCCAGCAACGGGTTGGCAGAGAGAGCCGTTAGGTCAACAAAGGAGGGCCAGATTCAATCAAGAGGACTGGCACTCTAAGCTCTCCCGCTTTCTCTTGAGCCAACACACGACCCCATGTACGGTTACAAACAAGTCGCCTGCCGAGTTACTAATGGGCAGACGCCTGAGAACGGTGTTAGACAGGCTGCATCCCCATTATTGCCCTGACACTCCTATCGGGTCTGACAGCAGGGTCAGAGATTTTGTGTTGCAGGACCCAGTGTTTGTCAGGAACTACGCCGGCGATCCGCTATGGGTACCCGGGAGAGTCGTGGCCATCACCGGTCCGAGGTTGTATCAAGTTCAACTGGAGGACGGGCGAGTCTGGCGCAGACATCTGGACCAGATAAGGAAGCGCCAGAGTGGGCATGCCAATGCTGAACCATGGACTCCTGTAGATCTCCAGCCGCCACACCAGAATCCGATCGGGAACCACCCAAGCGACCAGTCACCACGGACCGAGCGAGGGGAACGGACGGTAGACCGGGACCGTCCGCCAGAGACGCCAGCCTTGCCACCCAGCGATGCCACCGGGTTGCTGGACAATGACTATACTACAACCCAACCCGGCGGCAGGGACTATTCACAGACGCCAGATCAGGTCCCAGAGCAACCCCGCTCTCCAGCACCCACCAATCCTGATTCTCTGAACTCTGATCCACTCAGTGACTCACCGGAACTGCGCCGGTCCGGGCACTCGCACAGACCGCCAGCATATTTAAAGGACTATGCATGTTCGCATCTGGGGGGAAGGGGTGTTATGTCCTTGGAACTGACCAAAGTTCCCAATCCAGTCCGTCTTTGTTGCGGGGGCGTTTACAGCTCCCATTGGCTGGCTCCCTTCGACAGCCGGCTATAAAAGCCGGCTGCTAGGTCGAGCCAGTCGCTGTTCTCTGGAGCATGTCTGCTTGTTAGTATGCAGACGCGACAGCCCTTTATTCAGTTGAATAAAGCCTTTACTTGTGAATGCTCTGGTTTGGTCTCTCATTCCTCAATACATAATAGTAACGGCTTGGGTAATGGGTTGTGTGATGACCTTGTGAGATTTATTGCTGTGGTATCCTTGGTCTTGTGCTGTGATATCCTGGGTCATTTGCTGTGTTGCAACTTCTTGAGTTCTTGTGGTGTAATTTCCTGAGTTTTCTGATGTGATGTCCTGAGCGGGTGGTTGTGATGTAGCATTCTGGGTTTTAGTCTGGCTTCGAGTTTGGGGACTGGGTCTATGTTCTTGGCGTGTGTCAGCTTGTTTGGTTTTGGGGTCGGGGTGTGCAACAGTTGGCGAAGCAGCCGTGGTCTGTTTTCTGGATGGTGGTTGTCCTTCATTTATAGGATGGGCTTGGGCCTGGGTCTGATGAGGGGGATTGGCAGTGGTGTCACGTGTTGTTTTGGGTCTGGTGTTGGTTTTCGTGGCTGGGATTCATTTGTTGGTGAGGGCTAGCTTCCAGATGTCTGGTAGGCGGGAGGTATCATCCCGTCTATTCATGTTATGGGGGTGTTTCTCTATCACAATGGCTTCCCTGATTATTCTCTTGCTGGAGTGTTGGATATTAATTTGGTTCCTTCAAAATTAATTTCATGTCCTGTGGCTTTAAGGTGCTGGAAGAGGGAGGAAGTATTTTAATTTCATGTCCTGTGGCTTTAAGGTGCTGGAAGAGGGAGGAAGTATTTTCTCCTTTTCTGACTGTGTTTTTGTGTTCTGCGATGCGTGCATTTATTCTCCTGTTGGTTTGTCCAATGTATGTGGCTGGGTAATTGTTGCATGGTATTTCATAAACTCCTTGGTTTTCTAGCTGGATCTTGTCTTTGGGGTTTCTTAGGATGTTGGCTAATTTTTGGTCAGTGCCGAGGGCTGTCCTGATATTGTGTTTGTGGAGAATTTTGCTGATTTTGTCCGTGGTACTTTTGATGTAGGGGAGGAGTGTGATACTGTTGTCTTGTTCTGTGTCTTGGTTTTTTGGGGGTATCTCTTTTTGGATTAGATTGGTGATAGTCTTTCTTTGGAATCCATTGGAAATTAATACGTTAGTGAGGGTGTGTAGTTTTGTTCTCAGGTGGTCTTTGTCAGCTAGGCATTTGGTTCTGGAGATGAGGGTCTTGGCTACGGAGTTGATCTGTGCAGGGTGGTGATGGGATTGTGCATTTAGGTAGCAGTTGGTGTGTGTTTTTTTCCAGTAGATGGTTTGTCCTAGGGAGCCATTGGGTTTTTTGTAAATTAGGACGTCCAGGAAGGGAAGTTGGTTGTTGGTTTCTGTTTCCATGGTGAATTGTATTTTGGGGTGTAGGTTGTTAAGATGTGTGAGGAAGTTGTCCAGTTTTTTTTTCCCGTGTGGCCAAATTACGAAAGTGTCATCTACATATCTGAGCCAGAGTTTGGGTTTGTGTTCGGATTTGTCTAGAGCATTGGTTTCAAAGTGTTCCATGTATAAGTTAGCAATGACGGGTGAGAGGGGTGATCCCCTGGGTGCTCCTTCTATCTGTTTGTATCTTTGTCCATTGTGGATGAAGTATGTGTTGGTTAGGCAGTGGTTGGTCAGATCAAGGATGTGTTTGTGGGGGTTGAATTTGTTTTGGATGGCTGTCAAGGCTTCTTTGATGGGTACTTGGGTGAAGAGGGATATGACATCGAAGCTCACGAGTAGGTCGCTGGGTTGTAGGTTTTGTTTCTTTATTGTTTCCATGAAGTGGAAGGAGTTTTGTACATGTGAGGTGATGGGTTCTCCAGCCCTACACAGAATCCATCACCTCACACATACAAAACTCCTTAGAAAGACAACCTTAGACTCCATAGAAAGGACTTTTACTGAATTTGAAGTGGTAACATCAGTAGAAATACAAAGATCTGAGGCAATAGGTGCAGCAATTACATATAGAAAGTTATCCCAAGTTCCTACACCCAATAGTTCAACTAGCCATCCAATCTGAGGTGTGCATAGTGTCGTGTGGGTGCATCTTCAGGTGGCGTTTCACACATCTGGTATGCCAAGATGGTTGACCTTGGCTTAGAGAGACAAGAGGCTACATCTGCGCAGTGAGCATAATCAAGAAAGCACCCAACTTTTACAATTCACCAATTTCATTCTCTAGCACCCTTCCCCATACAAGGCCCAATTAATCTTCTCTCTCCCCATTTTTATGGCAGCTGGAAAGAAAGTAGCAGAAGAAGAATTCTTGGAGGCTGACAGAATCACCAGCTAGGAAAACACATCAAGGCAGCATTTGCTATCTCTTCAAGAACCCTGTCCATCCTTTCAGATTCTTAGTGAGATACTTCTAATATGCATTACTATAAATTACAGGCGTCAAACTTGATCACGTATCATGATGTATCGTGACATTTTTTGCCTTTGTGGAGCCAGGCTGAGCATGACCTGCACATGAAACATCTGGCCACGAGTTTCACAGGCCTGCTATAAATTACTCTTTACTCATTTGCCACTATTATTTCCTACAATTTCTTGTAAAATGCCATTAAATGCATAGACTACTTCATTCTTTCAATTAACAAGTTGGAATTTCAATCCAAGGAGTTAAACACATTCATCCATCCCTTTAAAAATATTTTGAATTTTGAATTTTTTTTATAGGTGCGAGTCTGGTATCATCACTCTTCAGGGTTCCAGATGGTCTACCTATAACTTGTTTTAACGAATTATTCTTTTTTAATAGTAATGTTGTTAAACATTACAATTAAAAAGATAAGAACAAATGCAAATAAAAAATAGAACAAAAAATAGAAAAGAAAGAAAAAATGAGGCTACAATAAAGTAAAAGAAAGGAAATTTTTAAAGACTTCATAACAAGTATAAACAATTTTAGTAATTTATCACCTTCTATTAAAATACAATAAATAATTTATTTTTTCCCATATTTCATCTCTATAAACAAATCTTTAAAGTCTTATCATTTCAGTCTGGAGGGGTTAGTAGACATAACATATATTTTTTAATCTTCATCAAATAAACCAACACTGTAATCCTTCCTTTTACTTTTAATTGTCTTGATATTTAGTCCTTTCAAATGCTGCCCTAGAACTTGATTTCTTTTCAAGTCTCTTTTCACAAAATCCTTTAAAACTTTAACAAAAGTCTTTCGTAAATCCAATATAGAAAAATTATCTAAGTTACTCTTTTGGTTTGTTATTTGGTTTGTATATCCAGGGGTGGGTTTCTACCGGTTCTGTCCATCTCTGTAGAACCGGTAACTCTGAAGAGCAGCAGGCATAGAACCGGTTCTATGTCTGCCGATGTTTTTGCCCACCTGCCCACCTGGGCTCTTACCTGATCTTTATTTCCTGATTTTTCAATTTCAGCTGCCGAACGAGGCACAGCCGCAGCTTTTCTAGCTGTTTCAAAGGCTGCTTTCTCTGCAGGCGGCTACTGATGACGAATTACAGGCGCACAGCTCGCAGCCTGCATGGAAGCTCGTAAATCTTTTGGCCTGTTACTTTTAAACTCACTTCCCAGTCAATCTTACTGGGTAAAACTTGTTCCTCTTCCGTATCATCTTTTAAACATAGTCGATCTATAATGGTAGACTCTTTTAAAATTAACTTCTGGGTCCATTGTTCATAAATATCCTTAAATACATCTGATGTTAAAGTATTTTGCTCCATTCTATATTAATAAGTCAAATTCTCCTTTAATTTCATCTTTAGTTCCTTCAGGTTTCCTCTAGTGTCCAATTTTCAAATTCTTTTCCTTTTTTAAAGTATTCAAAACAACAGCATTTTCCCATGGGAAGGATTCTTATAATTAATTTCAAAATCTTGAAAAAGTTCCTAATAGCTATAAAGCAGTTTTTCAGGGATTTTCACCATGAATCCTCACCAAAATTCCAATACTTTGGTGAATTATTCTTAGAATTTAATAGCAAACTTTATGGCCAAGTTTCCATATTGTTGAAAAACATAAGTTTGCACAGCCATAGTTTAAATAAGGACAAAACTAGCTGGATTCACATAGTGTGCTAAGCTATAAAGCATTGAGCAAAATCTCAAAAAACATTTTATGGCTTAGCTTAATGTGTGAACGAAGCTTATGTTTCATGTTGATCTTAATCTGTTATTCTCCAGATATTCTGAATGATCACCACTTCCAGCCAGGCTGAACAAAATCTGGGAGACAATGGAAACTTTAATCCAAGAATGGGAGGGTTACAAGGACAAGCCCAGAAAAAGAATCCGGAACAGGATTTCTGGATAAAGAACACTTTTTCTTTTGTATTATTTTACTTTAAAAAAAAAAATCAATCTGCAGGAGGTATCATTTAAAAGTGTTATCTCTGTCAATTGCATTGGTTCATTTCTCATTCTTCTAGTAGCTGTGCAACATTCCACAAAAACTTGCAAGTGCATACACATTTATCTACAAGCACACTTTCCTAATTTCATGGCACTGACATCCAAGAAGAGATTGATAAACTTAATTGCCACAGTAGTTTTAACCAAACCCTATTGAGAAAGTCTGCAATATGCATCAGGCAGTTAATGGAATGTTCTATGTTTGCCTTGTACATGTTCTTCCAGTAAGGTTTGGACAGGCAAATATACTGTACAATCCTTGAGGGCAAGGCAATATTTTCCTCTTCAGTGCTGATATTTTTGTTGGCTACGTTCAAAATTGTTTTGGATGCCTTGCATCCATTCTCTGATGAGGTAAAATAAACATTGTAAACAAGTTTGACTGGTAAGAACTTTGCTGGGAGCCTTAGTCAACCTATCTGCTTGCAATATCTGCATTTATTCCAACATAATAATTAAGTAATAGCTGAGGCAACCCCTTCTTTTGATGTGTAGCTGTTAATTAAATTCACTAAGTCTGTTAATGCCATTAATAAAAATTTGTCCATGCCTATAAATCTTGCAGCAGCATAATAAATTACCATTGTTATTTCTAGCTGCTACTATGGTTGTTATCAAAGTAATCTACTCTTCCCGTAACTCTTCTGATAATAATAATAAATAATGATCCATGGAAGTACCTCACCCTTTTCCAAATCTCTAGGCAACTTAAAGATTTCTGTGTTTGATCCATATAGGTATCAAAGGTCATGTAATTTTCCAGTGAAGTCAGCCAGGTCAAATATTTGGCTACTGGCTTTCTCCACTGTAGCTGCCACTCAGTGAAATGCATCCCCACTCTTTCAGTATTTAGGAAAATTATAAATATCCATTCCTTTCACTGAGGCTTTATTAGTTATTATAATATAGGTGTTAAATTTTGGCTTTGAGCGTAACTGTTGTGTGGCACATTCTGTACTTCTAATTGTTGCCAGCCACTGAGATTGTACAAGCAGAAGGATGTATCTATAATATTCAGTGCATCTCTGCTATCTCACATGGAGCTCATTGAAGAGCACACAGCCTGAAGCTGTAGAGTGCTCTGAAGGTCCTTCCCTTCCCTTTTAATTAACTTTTAATATCAATTTTAATATTTTAATTTGTAAGTATTCTCACCTATTTTTAAAACTTTATTGTTAAGTTCGGAGGAATGAGAGACTTAGCCAGGGCATTGCAAGCAACAAATACTTTATTATTAGAAATAAAGGGCTGATTGAGCTCGCCAGCCTGGAACGGGCTCGCAACAACCAGCGGCTAACCGAACCCCGCAGCCTGCTTATATAGCCGGCTGCTGGGGTAGTCAGCCAATGGGGAGGCAGTAACGCCCCCCACAACTTGAGCGGACCTGAGTGGGGACTGTGGAGAGTCCCAGGGACATAACACCCCTTCCCCCCAGATGTGAACATGAGTAATCGTTCAAATAAGCCGGAGGTCTGTGCTGGCGCTCTGAGCGTCGTAGCTCGGGTGCGTTGACCACTGGCCCAGAGCCCGAGGGAGATGGTTGAACTGATGAGGAAACGCGGGCATGCTCAGCGGACTGTGTTGGTACGGGGGTAGAACAGCCGACTGGCAACGGTGTGTCCTCGTACGTTGGTTCGGGCGACATACCCTCTGCGTGGTCTCTGTCTGGCTCCTCGCTCAGTGACTCACGTGGAGGTGGTGGAGTATCTCCCGGGCTGAAGTTGAAGGGAGTCTGGCTTGGTGCCTGTGTGTTGGGTTGTGCCCATGGTTCTGCGCAGGGCGTAGTGACTAGGCGCTTACGAAGCTGGTCCAGGTGTCTCCTCCAGATGCGACCGTCATCTAACTGGACTTTGTATGACCTAGGACCGGTGATGGCAATGACCACTCCAGGGATCCACAGTGGGTCCCCCGCATAGTTCCTCGCGAAGATGCTTTCCTGCAAAACAAAACCTCTGCTCCCCGCTGAAGAAGCGAGGGGTGAGTCAGGGCAGTAATTAGGGTGAAGTCTATCTAACACGGTTCTTAGGCATCTGCCCATCAGTAGTTTGGCCGGGGATTTATTAGTGACTGTGCACGGGGTTGCGTGTTGACCCAGCAAGAAACGGGATAGTCTATGGTGCCAGTCTTCATTGCCGAATCTGGCCAATGCTTCCTTCGTGGTTCTAACGGCTCTCTCTGCCAACCCATTGCTGGTGGGGTGAAAGGGAGCCGTGAAGATGTGACGGATGCCCAGATTTGCGGCAAAACGGCTGAACTCTGTTGAGGCAAACTGGGGACCGTTGTCAGAAACTATGGAGTCTGGAAGCCCGTGGGTCACGAACAGGCGGGTCAATACCTTGGTGACGGCTTGAGTGGTGGTGGTGGATAGTTGGGCCACATCAATCCACTTAGAGTATGAGTCCACCACCACCAAGAACATTCTGCCGTGAACTGGACCCGCTAAGTCAATGTGCAGTCTGGACCAGGGTGCGTTGGCGCTTTCCCACTTTGTGGGGGTGGTGATTGGAGGGGATGGTCTAGACTCCTGGCAGGGTTGACACGAGCTTACCCATTTGCTGATGTCGTCGCGAGGCCAGGCCACCACACGTAGCTGCGTGCCAACGCCTCATCCTGACGATGCCAGGGTGGCCCTCGTGTAGTGCTTCCAAGACTCGGGTGCGCAGTTGGGCCGGGATGACCACTCTGGTGCCCCACAGCAAACAGCCCTGCAAACTAGATAATTCTTGTTGGCGTATTTTAAAAGGTGTGAATTCGTTAGAAATACTGTGCCCGGCCACCCCTCCTCACCCAGTCCAGTACCTGGGCAACCGTTTTGTCCTTTTTGGATTTGGTGGCGATATCGAGGGCAGTGACAGGAAGGTCGAGCTGGGTGACCTCAAAGATAGCGTGGACCGGGCCGGGTCTTCAGCTGGAGCAGGCAGGGGCAGCGGCTGAGAGCGTCTGCGTGGCTTAAGGTTTTTCCTGGGCGGTGTATGAGTTTATACGAATAGGCTGCCAAGAATAGGGTCCACCTCGTCATTCTTGGGGACAACATTGTGGGGTTTGTTTGTCGCCGGCCAGGAGACCCAGGAGAGGCTTATGATCCGTGACTAGTTCGAAAGAGTGGCCGAACAGGAATTCATGAAATTTCTTAACTGCTGCTACGGCAGCTAAAGCCTCCTTGTCTATCTGGCTATAGTTTCGCTCTGTTGAGGAGAGGGTTCTAGAAAAGAAGGCGATTGGTGCCTCGGAGCCATTTGGTAGTCTGTGGCTTAAAACAGCTCCAATCCCGAAAGGGGATGCGTCAGCTGCCAACACTAGTGGAAGATGGGGGTCAAACTGAATAAGTACTGCGTTAGAAGTGAGTAACGATTTGACTGCGTGAAAAGCAGTGTCTTCCTTGTGACCCCAGTGCCAAGGAGAGTTTTTATCTAAGAGCCTGTGGAGAGGCTCAGCTACTGAAGCTTTATGGGGCAGGAATGATGCGTAAAAGTTCAATAACCCCAAGAAGGCTTGTAACTCTGCTTTGGTTGTTGGTGTGGGTGCTTCATGGATTGCCTTAACCTTGGACTCCAGGGGGTGAATACCTGAGGCGTCAATTTTATAGCCCAGAAAGTCCACCTGTCTAGTGGCAATGGCACATTTCTCCCTTTTTAATTTGAGCCCATGCTGTCTGAACCTGTCTAACACTGCTCTGACTCTCTGGAAGAGTTGGGGTCTGTCCCTGGCCGAGACCAATATATCATCGAAATAGGGTACTACGCCAGGGAGACCCTGGAGTATGCGCTCCATGAGGGATTGGAAAATGCCCGGGGCAACGCTTACGCCAAATTGGAGACGCTTGCAGCGGAAGGCACCCCTGTGGGTGACGATGGTTTGCAGTTCGGCTGTTTGATTGTCAACAGGGAACTGCTGATACGCTTGAGACATGTCCAACTTGGCGAAAATTGTTGCCGGGTTCAAAAGTGTGCAATAGATGTTGTATGACAGGGACTGGGTAAGCGCTAACTTGTAAAAATTTGTTGATTGTGGTTTTATAGTCCGAGCAAATTCTCAGACTGCCATCCTTCTTAAGGGGGGTGACGATTGGCGTCTCCCACTTGGCGAAGTCTGTTGGTTCAATGACCCCTTGCTTCAATAACTTGTCTAGCTCCGCATCCAGTTTAGGCCGGATGGCTAATGGGACTCTGCGGGGTTTTAGTCTAATTGGAACTGCCTGGGGGTCTACTGTGAATGAGATGGGGTACCGTTATAGCATCCCAGCTCATTGCTGAATACGCCTGAGTAGTCAGCGAATAAGGAGTCAGTGTCAGAGGTGGAGACAGCATGGACTCCTGTTAACCCTAGGCCGAGATGGGGAAACCAATCAAGCCCCAATAGAGAGGGGAGGTTGCCGCTAACTACCACTAGAGGCAGGTAACCTTTGAAAGCTTTAAAATTAACATGGAACTTGCCTTTGCCAAGTACCGGAATGTCCTTCCCCTGGTAGTCCCTCAAGGAGAGCTGGCACTTCTGGAGTTGGTTCCTGGATAGCTTGGGCTGTAGCTTCTTGAGGGTGTTCCACGAAATAATTGAGAGCGCTTACCCCGTGTCAACCTCCATAAGGCATGGTTTACCTTCTAATAGGACAGAGAGCGAGATTTTACTAATGGCATTGCAGGTATGTTTAGCAAAATGGCGAGTGCGACAGTTTAGTACTTGCCTTTGTGGACCCGATCGTGAAAAGGAGGAGGGGCCCCCGTGCGTGGGACAGCGAGCAGCTTGGCAGACTCTGGCTATGTGCCCCTTTTTGAGGCAATTGTTGCAGGTGGCTCCCTTGAACTTGCAGGTGGCCCTCGGATGAGATCCGCCACAGGACAGGCACAGGGTGATGTGCTTAGGCGGATGGCTGCTTTCTTGCCTGGCTCCTACCTGTGGTTGTCTGGTCTGAGCAAGGCGGTGGATGTCAGCCTGGTCGCTGGACTCCTCTGTGTTGACCACCTCTTCTGAATGGATGGTGGCAGCGGGTTGTTTGTGCACGGGGCCTTGGATTTCCGTGGCTGATTGGGTAGCCAGCTCTGATGCCAAGGCTTCCTCGACGGCTTGGGCGAGGTTGAGGTCCTTCTTGGCCAATAGACGTCTTTGGAGATGGAGGTCTTTGACCCCGCATACGAGCTGGTCGAGGAGCATGTCATCAAGGTAGCTCCCGAACCCGCAATGGAGTGCTGCAGTCCTCAAGGCAGCCATGTATTGGTTGATAGACTCTTTTTCAGTCTGCTTCCTCATGCGGAAGGTGAACCTCCTGGCAATCTGTGAGGGTCTAGGAGAATAATGGTTAGTGAGGATTTCTAATAGTTCGGTTCAGGGGACGTTTCTTAACTCACGTGGAGCTACCAGGGCTGTGGCAGTGTCGAAGACGATGGCCCCGCAATAGCTCAGAAAAAATGTTTTCCATAGAGCTGTCTCGAGTGTCCAGGTTGGGAGGAGCTCCAGTCTCGGCTCTTCCAGGCTGAGCTTGAAATTGAGGAACGCCCCCTCACCGTCACGTGGTCCTCGGGCGCTCCCCAGTTTTTTGCTCAGCCTCGTGGCTAACAGGCTGTTTTTCCCTTGCTCCGGTCGTTCAGCATTCTAGGCCTCTCCTTCTCATCGCTTTCTACTGGATCACCGGCAGGCAGCGAGGACTTCAGGTTTGAACTCCCAGGGAGTGTTTTTAACTTCCGAACTGTTTCCTTAGGGGAGAAAACGAGCGCTCGAGCGCTGCCCCCCCACCGCTTCGTTTGCTGCCTAATCGCTCCGCGCGAGGCCGCTCGCTCCTGCCTGCCTCTCCTCGCTTTAGCCGCCGTTCCCCCGCGAACGCCTTCTAGCCCAGGGTACGCTTCCCTGGTTCTCCCAAAGGCTCTAATCTCCTGGGAGTTTACCGCCGCTGGGGCTGCCTCCGTTACTTGCGGCCTCCATCTCGGGCCCCCTGTGGCGTCCGCCATCTTGGGTGGGCCCTGGAACGGCCGCCATCTTGGGTGTGCCCTGGAACGGCCGCCATCTTGGGTGTGCCCTGGAACGGCCGCCATCTTGGGTGTGTCCTGGACCGCCGCCATCTTGGGTGTGCCCTGGAACGGCCGCCATCTTGGGTGTGCCCTGGAACGGCCGCCATCTTGGGTGTGCCCTGAACGGCCGCCATCTTGGGTGTGCCCTGGAACGGCCGCCATCTTGGGAGTGGCCGCATGGCCGTCCGCCATTACTAGAGGCCTTTACAGGCCGCAGCCTTAACTGACTATTAGGCAGCCTGGGATTCCCTCGCCTCAGCCTGCCTTTCATTCTACCAAAGGCCTCCTGCAGAAATAGGGTCTGTTGGCCCTGCAGCCTTTTTCCCCAGCAGGCGAAGTAGCAGCTCTGCCCCCCACCCCTTCCCCGGTCCGTCCGGCAGGGGTAGCTGCCTGGCGCTTCACCTTTCTGGCTGATTGGTCTCTGGCTAGGCCCTGGTTCGTACCAAACCTCTATTTTAAACAGAAAAATTTTTTTGACTAAAAGGGGGCGTGGAACGTGCGTTGGGATTCCCGGCCTCCGTAGGCCGCATCCAGACCTGGTTTCAGCTTACATTATTCCCTTCTGCCTGCGGCCCCAGGGTCATTGGTTTTTTTTTCAGAGGCCTACCAGTAGGCCGCATTGCTTCCCTGACTCCTGGGCAGATCCTGGGACTGCTCAAATACCTTGCAATCCTGCCTAAGCCTCCCCCAAACTAAGGAGTTAGTTGCTTGCCATGTCCCTTCCCCGGTTCGCCCGGCAGGGACAGCTTGGCGTTTATTCTGGCTGATTGGCCCCCGGGCTAGGCCCTACTTCCCAACACGTTACAGAACAATTCTGTGGCCTTGACAAAAAAGGGGGTGCAACACGAGCACTGGGAGTTCCAGCCTCTGCTTTGGCTGTACCCAGACCCGTTAACCGCCTCGCATTAACCAAAAATTTTTTCCTTTTTTCTCTCCTCTCCAGATGGCAGACGACAATACCTCTCGTGGCACTTCTCTGAAGGCCAAGGCCAATCCCACCACCTGCGCAAACAGGCACAGGAACCATCCAAAGCTTCCCAAAGGGATGCCCTCAGGCGACACAGGGCCCTCGAAAGGGAAATTGACAGACGCTCTCAGGAGTCAAGCTCTGTGCCCCGGGACCCTTCCGTTCCATCAACCTCCACCCATCCTCCTCTCCCCTCCCCTCCTGCTTCTGCTTCTCCCCCACAGCCTGGACAGGCCCCTGAGGTCACCTTGCCCACCACTGCTGTAGAACTGCGCCCGGAGGAGTCTCTCCCCATGGCGGAAATACCCGAAAACCTAATGCAGGCTATGGAGCTGGCCATCCGGCAAAGGGTAGCGCACCAGATGCAGCAGCTGGCCGGTCTGGCTCCTCGGCCCGCGGCCCCCGAGGCCCTAGGATCAGCGGCCTCGCATGGTCAGGCAACTCCCCAAGAGGACTTAACCTTACCTTTGGAGTTGGAGGGAATGGAGGCCCAAGAACCCGGGGACCCTTCCCTCTTTGGGGACGAGCAGGACCTTGACATGAGGTCCCTCATAGGCAGTGATCTCTTTTCGGGAACAGGTCCCCTAGAAGGGGACATGTCGGAGGACGAGGGCCTCCCTCCAGGTCAGCCCGCGTTTCTAGGGCTCTTTAAACCGCACCTATTTAGGTCCCTCCTGTTCAAAGCCAGGACCACCTCGGGCCTGAACCCCTCCCCACCCAACCCAGCGGCGGCAGGGGTTCCTCCCGACTCTCTCTTCTTCAGCCCGTGGCGGAAACTGAGGTGATCCCTGTCCCGCCCATATTCTCAGACATGGTTTCTAGGCAGCTGGCCTCCTCGGGGCCCCCTCCCCCCAACGCCCAGGACAAGCGGTTTTTTAACCTGGAACCGCAGTTCTCCACCTTGCTCGATCCTCCCCGTGGACGAGCCCGTGGTAGGCCTGGTTTCCCGCTCTACTCCCAGCGACTCACCGATGCTCTCCAGCCCGAGGACAAGCGAGCTGAACTGGCCCTGTGCCGTGCTCACCTCTCTGACGCTTGGGCAGTCAGGGCTTCCACTGCCGCGTGCTTTTCACCAGGTCTTCCATCAAGTGGCTCCAGCAGCTCAAGCAGCATGTTCCCGCAGCCAATCTCAGGGCGCACCAGGACATTGCCAAGATCCTGGCCGCGGCCGAGTTTTCGCAGACGCCACCTTCCAGGCGGCAAAGTTCTCCACCAGGGCCATTTCGTCCCAGGTTACCGCCCGCCGTCTACTCTGGCTCCGCCACTGGCAAGCGGACGTTAAAAACAAGACTAAGCTAGCAACAGCCCCCATCTCTGGGGGAAGTTATTTGGACCGGTTCTCGACCCATTCCTGGCCGAGACCCGGAACAAGCGCAAGTACCTCCCTTCCCTCTCTAGGAGGTCCGACTTCAGAGGCTCCCCTCTCCTCGCCAGGGTTCTTCTCATTCCTCCTCCTTTGCCAGATACTACCGATCCTCTCCCTATAGATCTCCCTACCGAGCGGAGCCGGATGGGTCCGGAGGTAATCCTTCCAGGAAGCCCTCCCGGGGATCCGGGAGAGGTTCGTTCCGTCGTTCTCGATAATGCAGTCGCCCTCAGGCGCTTGTCTTTAAAAAAAAAAAAAAAAAAAAAAGAGGAAGGAGTGCGAGAAGGCCTATCTCTACTCCGACCTTTAACCCCTGCTTGCAACAGGCTCCTACCCCAGGAGCACTCTTGTCCTCCTCACCCTGCCCTGGGCAACTGGTCGGCAACACATCTACCCCCATTCAATGCTAGCCGGGGTCCCTTCTTGCGCTCCCGGGCCTCACACAGATCTCTGCACCTCCCCTCCTTCTCTCTGTCCCAGAGTTCTCCCAGGGGAATTCCCCACACAGGTCGGTCTTCCCAGTTTCTTGAATCCCGGTCCCAGTGCACACCTGTTGGCCTCTTTGGCGGGATTGCCTCCCGGATAGTTCCGCCTCCTCTTTAGGCCCCTTGTTGAGACATTCCAATATCCAGGGGTTTTCTCCTGTTGGGCATGCCTTCCAGCGGGTCATCAGGGTTCCAGGAGAGATTCTATACCAGACGGGGCCCCACCAGCAGGACTAGCCAAGCTTTGGTATGTCCCAACCTGGACACTCGAGACAGCTCTATGGAAAAGGGGCGTTGGTTCTTACCTGATACGCTTCTTTTTGTAGAGCTGTTGAGAGTGTCCAGCCCCACCCGTAGGCCGTCTGGTGGGAAACCTGGCTGTTCGACCGAGCAATCTAATATATTTTTTTCCTGAGTGTGATGAGAACAGGACTTTCCTTCTCGTCTGTGCAAAAACCTGGGGAGCGCCCGAGGACCACGTGACGGTGAGGGGGCGTTCCTCAATTTCAAGCTCAGCCTGGAAGAGCCGAGACTGGAGCTCCTCCCAACCTGGACACTCTCAACAGCTCTACGAAAAGAAGCGTATCAGGTAAGAACCAACGCCCCATTTCTTCCGGTGCTCCCCTGCATCAGCCAGCCCTATGGCATCGATGTAATGATTAAAACGATTCTTATATGACTCCCACTTCTCCTCATCCGGTTTGAACGATGGGAAGGCTGGGTGGGAGTTCATGATGAAATCCTCGTTAGATGACCTGTTGAGAAAATCTCTCTGGGTAGCAGCAGGAAAGGTTTTTTGTGCCAGCAAAAGGCTAGTGACTTCAGCTCTGGAGAGGTGTTTTTACAACTCTCAATTCTCTCTCTGGGACTGCTGGTGTTTTGGCTGCAACGGCCGTTGGCAGTGTTTTTTTGAATTTCGCGCCTGACTTCAGCTTACAGCACCGCGCTGTTACTAGACGGGAAATTCAACTGACAGCCGTTTGAATTTCGCGCCTTTTAGACTGAGCGGCTGCGGCTCGCAGCGCTACACTTCCTTCTGTAGCAGGCTAGCAAAACGGCTACAGGCGTTTCTCTCACTTTCATTAGTTCGCTGACCGCTTTCTCTCTGGCTGCGGCTCAGCGTTCGCTGCAGGCTAGCAAAATGGCTACAGCGTTTTTCTCACTTTCCCTAGTTCGCTTTCGTTGCCGGCTGATCGCTTTCTCTCTCTAGCTGGGATCAGCGGCTAGTGACTCAGCGGTCGCGTTATGCCTCTGGAAAGAATCCCATCCTCGTCGCCAGTGTTAAGTTCGGAGGAATGAGAGACTTAGCCAGGGCATTGCAAGCAACAAATACTTTATTATTAGAAATAAAGGGCTGATTGAGCTCGCCAGCCTGGAACGGGCTCGCAACAACCAGCGGCTAACCGAACCCCGCAGCCTGCTTATATAGCCGGCTGCTGGGGTGGTCAGCCAATGGGGAGGCAGTAACGCCCCCCACAACTTGAGCGGACCTGAGTGGGGACTGTGGAGAGTCCCAGGGACATAACATTTATGTTCAGTTTTTGTTTTTAACAGTTTATTTGTACACCACCCAAGTTACTCTGTGAGACTTTGAAACATAGGAAGAATGGTTGCAGGAATTGGACATGGCCAGTTTGGAGGAAAGAAGGACTAGGGGTGACATGACAGCTGTATTCCAATATTTGAGGGGCTGCCACAAAGAAGAGGGGGGACAACTTATTTTCCAAAGCACCAGAAGGCAAGATGAGAAACAATGGATGGAAACTAATCAAGAAGAGAAGCAACCTGGAATTAAGGAGAAGCTTTCCCTAACAATGAGGATAATTAACCAGTGGAACAACTTGACTTCAGAGATTGTGGGTGATTCATCACTGGAAGTTTTTAAGAAAAGACTGGAAAAGCCACATGTGTGAAATAATATATGGTCAAAATTCAAATACTTGTCAACTGAATCATATTTAGGACCGCTGTGGTGTCCTGGGGTCATGTGATCACCTTTTGTGACCTTACCTGCTAAGTCGATGGGGAAGCCAGATTCATTTAACAACCATGTCACTAACTGAACAACTGCAGTGATTCACTTAGCAACTGTGGTGAGAAACAAGGTGCAATGGAGCAAAATTCACTTACCAGATGTTCTGCTTAGCAACTGCTGGGCTTCCTTGCAGTCATAAGTCAAAGACTACTTGTGGGGAGGGAGATGGGCAGTTAAGAAATATGAAATATAAATAAATAATATCTGTTCAAACTCATAATGGACTCCCCAAAAATTACGACTACTGCCCCCGCCCCCCAAATTAAATGATCACATTTGGGTGGTTGGCAACCAGCCTGTATTTATGACGACTTGCAGCCTTCCTCAGAAGTATGACCATGATATGCAACAAGAATTTTGCTGAATGTCTTCCAGTTCCTAGCCAGCCTTGAGAAAGATTGCCTTTGCTAGCTTTCTACCCATCAGCTGGGTGTACCTCAGTGGTGGTATGCTACCAGTTCTGGCCGGTTCAGCTGAACCAGTGGTAAAAAATCCTCGACGATCAGCTGAGAGGAGAATAGAAGAGAAAAGTGCAGGATCGGCCCTCCCACCTGCCCCTGCGCTTTTCTCTTCTTTATCCTTTCAGCTGATTGGCACGGCAGGTCTCAGCTGGTGTGGGGAAAGCTGCCTGTGGGCGTTAGGCAAAGTATGCCCACCAAGCCACACCCACCAAACTGGTAGTAAAACAATTTGAATCCCACCACTGGTGTACCTTTCAACAGAGAACGGTAAAGGTAAGTGGAGCCAGGTGTGGTAGGGCAGAAAAAAGGCCCAGGCCTCTCAGGAAGGAAGAGCGGGGAAAAGAGGAGGTTAGCTCACTGAGGCCTGCTGACCTGTGGCAAGTTTCCATGTGCTGGTGGGTGCGAGGCCTCCCCCATCCGCCTGAAGCCCCCCACCTGTGATCACTTAACATCTTGCAACAGGGAGAACTGGGATTATACTTATTGAGCAAGGTGTCTCGCTGAATGAGTACAACAACTTGCCGCCAAAATTCCACGTACAAATTGTGAGGTCTTTTTTTTAATGTCCAGGACTACCTGTACTCTTAACATAAGTTTGACACTTCCGATCATCCATTTGTTTTTATTTTTTATGGATCAAGACCGAAGCCATTTCAAATTCATTATAAAAGAAGAGTGACTGGGGCTGAAAAAGACAAGGCCATCCAGAAGATAGACTGACCACTGAAAAGGAACCTCTTCTGTATTTTATTTGATATGGACACCCAGAGAAGGATCTCCAAAATCGCCTGGATAGATACAGTACATAAAGGAAGGGAAAACCATTGAAATAGCCTTGATCTCAAATCATTCAAGTTTAGGAAGAGCAAACAAGGGAGATGGCTATAAGGGAGGACCTTTATTTACAACTTCTTGTTATGGGACAGAACGTTCTCACACTCAGGACTTAATTCACTTAAGAAGAAACCATAGTTTCTCCAAAGAGAAACTGGCTACAATTGGATCATGGTGAACGAAGGAAGCCAATGAGAATCAACTCCTTTTTAACTTCTACTAACAAAATGAGTAGAACCACCAGCAATGAATATTTCAGGAGGAGTTGTGTGAATGTATCTCCCATAATCCTTGTCAAAAAATGGATATATGGCCTGGCAGAAAGAGAAACACAAAAGCACATGTTCAGAAAACATACCTTTTTATAAATAATGGTCTAAGAACAAGGGGAAAAAATACAAAAGAATGAGAGAAATAGCAGAAATTGGCTAGGGAGCCTCCCTCCCCCATCAAATCAACAAGGAGGATTTTTGCATATCTCAGCAGTCTCGATCCTAATTTGTGATCTCCAAGGATGCTTACTTGCAACAGCTGTCTTAGTAAAATGCAGGAAACAGCCACCAACACCTGTTAGCTTTAGAATCACTTAGTTTTGTTAATTAATTCCCTGAGAGAATGAGTCAGCCAGGCAGAAGCTAGTCATCACTTCTATTTTTGTACTAACTGTGATGGAGATGGCCTATATTCCTCATGACTTTTAAGGCCTGGCTGCTTACTGGTGCTGGCCCCCATTTTAATAGAGATCTTGCAGTAGAATTCAATACAAAACTAAAGTCAGCAAAGCATCTACTTCTGATTTTTATGTCTATTTGCTCTTTGTTTATTGATATGTAGAAAGTCAGCACCCACCCACCCTCGTAAAGAATTAAAGAAAGAAAGAATTAAATCCCAGTGGTAGGATTCAATTTTTTTTACTACCAGTTCCATGGGCATGTCTTGGTGGGCGTGGCAGGGGAAGGATGCTGTAAAGTCTCCAGTCAGAGGTGGTATTTGCCAGTTCTCTGAACTACTCAAAATTTCCATTACCACTTCTTAGCTACCTCTAATTCTGTGGAATATTAAAAAGGCAGGATAGAATATTTCCTCTAAAGGAAAAATGGGGAAAAAATCTTAAGGGAGGCAGAAACCAGCCCCAGTCTCCCTGCTCCAAGCAGAAACTGAGGAGGCCAGCTTTCAGAAACGTAGATTTGGTAATCCATTCAGAAAGACTGGGATCAGGCAGAAACTCCAGATAAGCACAATGGTTAGACAAGCCAAAGATTGGCTCAGACAAACATCTAGGATTTGCATTTCCCCTTTTGCCTATAGAGCCAGCCATGACCCCTACATAACCCCTACATGACTGCATAGAAATCTGACAACATCCATTAGAATATTAAAGGATACATTCTTGCACAGGGACAGGAATCTCAAATACAAAGCCCAAAAAAGGTATAAAAACCCACCTACTCTCAACTCCATTTTGGCAGCTGTCCCAGAACCCTAGAGTCTGTGTGTGGTCTTCTGTTCATCAATTAACTTTCTTTCTTAAGCAGTATCCATTTTATTCCCAGCTTGGAACCGGATCAGATGGATTTTTCTTCCAACAAATATATTTAGTTGAGCCTTTGCCTTATTTGTGAGATTAAATATAGGTGTATCATATAGGTTTCTACAGCTTGCCACAACCATGGGAAAATGACATGCACACAGATCAAGACCTTCACTTGCTTGGTTGAGGTTTACAGGAGTTGAAGTTAAACTTATGAAAAGGCCACCAGGAAAAGTAGAATAACTACAAGGCTGCCTGGTTTGCCATATAGTACTAAGTCATGATTTGTTTTTGTTCAACAAACCACCTGTAGGTGGCTTTGCATATTGCAGCGCAAGGGCTGAGGCCAACCTCAACCCACATTATGACTTAGTCCAATGAATTGGCTCATTCAGAGTCGCTTGTAGCAACAATGTGTTTTCTGGCAAGAATTTTTCAGAATATTACTTACTAACAATCAGTCGCAATTCAAGCATTACTTTTATACTGCATCCAGTTTGGGTCACCACACTATAAAAAAGACGTCGAGACTCTAGAAAGAGTGCAGAGAAGAGCAACCAAGATGATTAGGGGACTGGAGGCCAAAACATATGAAGAACGGTTGCAGGAATTGGGTATGTCTAGTGTTATGTCCCTGGAACTCTAGGAGTTCCCACTCAGGTCCGTCACATTGCGGGGGCGGTTTTTCCCCCTCGCTCATTGGTTGGTCCTCCCCAGCAGCCGGCTATAAAAGCAGGCTGCGGGGTCCAACCAGTTGCTGATCGCTGCGAGCCAGTTCCAGGCTTGGCAAGCACGGTCAGTCCTTTATTGCTATAATAAAGTATTTGTTGCACTCATGCTCTGGTTCAGCCTCTCATTACCCAAACTTAACACTGGCGACGAGAATGGGATGGCTACCAGAAGCACAATGCAACCGCTGAGTCACTAGCCGCCGATCCGCAGCCAGAGAGAGCGATCGGCCGGCGATAAGAGCAGCGCTGATCCGCAGCCAGAGAGAGCGGTCAGCAAGCAACGAGAGCGAACGCTGATCCGCCGCCAGAGAAAGCGGACAGCAAGCAACGAGAAGCGAACGCTGATCCGCAGCCAGAGAAAGCAGTCAGCCACTAACGAAAGTGAGAAGCGTCTGTAGCCGCTTGTTAGCCCAGCTACAGGAAAAGTGAAGCGCTGCAAGCCGCAGCCGCTCGTTGTTTCAGGCGCGAAATTCAAACGGCTGTCATTTGAATTTCAAACCTAAAAAGTACAGCGCGGTGCTGTAAGCCAAGTCACTGACGCCCACGCAGGCGCGAATTTCAAAACGCTGCCAACGGCTGACAGCCTAACCTCGTGTTTAGCCCAGAGAGAGAGAGAGGATTGTGAAAAAGCCTCTCCAGAGCTGAAATCACTTGTCTGCCACAGGCACTAGAAACCTTTTGCTGCTGCCCCAGAGAGAATTTATCCACAGATTGTACAATCGATTCCTCACTATGAATTCCAATCCAGTCTTCCCAGCGTTCAAACCGGATGAGGAGAAGTGGGAATCATACAAGAACAGCTTTAACCATTACATCGACGCAATTGGGCTGGCTGATGCAGGGGAGCACCGGAAAAAATCATATTTCCTGATCTACTGTGGAGCCATCGTCTTTGACACTGCCACAGCTCTCGTGGCTCCACGTGAGTTAAAAAACGTTCCATGGTCTGAACTGTTAGAAATCCTTACTAACCACTATTCTCCCAGACCTTCACAGATTGCCAGGCGATTCACCTTCCGTATGAGGAAGCAAACAGACAAAGAGACCATCAACCAGTACATGGCCGCCCTCAGGACCGCAGCTCTCCATTGTGGGTTTGGAACCTACCTGGAGGACATGCTCCTCGATCAACTAGTCTGCGGGGTCAAGGATCTCCACCTCCAAAGGCGCCTACTCGCTAAGAAGGACCTCAACCTCGCACAAGCCGTCGAGGAGGCCCTGGCAGCAGAACTGGCAGCACACTCAGCCACCGAAATCCATGGTCCAACTTCCAAACTAACGACAGTCCCAGTCCACTCCAAGGAAGTGGTAGCAGAGGAAGCCCCTACTGATGAAACCGACATCCACCGCCTCACCAACGCCAGGCATCCGCAGGTAGGAGCCAAGCAAGAAAACATTAGTCCACCCAAGCACATCACCCTGTGCCTATCCTGTGGTGGATCTCATCCGAGGGCCGCCTGCAAGTTCAAAGGAGCCACCTGCAACATCTGCCACAAAAGGGGGCACATCGCGAGAGTCTGTCAAGCCTCTCAAAACTCAGCACAAAGGCACCCTCCCTTCTCACATTCTGCACCTCAGAGGCAAGTATTGAACTGTCGCACTCACCACCATACCAAGCACACTTGCCATACCATTAGTAAAATCTCTCTCTCCGTTTTGTTAGAAGGTAAACCGTGCCGCATGGAGGTTGACACAGGGTCAGCGCTCTCAATTATCTCGTGGAACACCCTCAAGAGGCTACAGCCCAGCCTATCAACAAGCCGGCTCCAGAAGTGCCAGTTTAGCCTGAAGGACTACCAGGGGAAGGTCATTCCTGTAATCGGCAGAGGCAAGTTCCTTGTCAATTTTAAAGCTTTCAAAGGTCACCTACCTCTAGTGGTAGTTAACGGCAATCTCCCCACACTCTTGGGGCTCGATTGGTTTCCCCATCTCGGCCTAGGGCTAACAGGAGTCCATGCTGTCTCAACCTCTGACACTGACTCCTTATTCGCTGATTACTCAGATGTATTCAGCAATGAGCTGGGGTGTTATAACGGTACCCCTATCTCATTCTCAGTCGACCCCCAGGCGGTCCCAATCAGGCTAAAACCGCGTAGAGTCCCATTCGCTATTCGGCCAAAACTAGACGCAGAATTGGATAAACTATTAAAACAAGGGGTCATTGAGCCAACAGATTTCGCCAAATGGGAGACGCCCATTGTCACACCCCTCAAAAAAGACGGTAGCCTGAGAATTTGCTCGGACTACAAGACCACAATTAATAAATTTTTACAAGTTAGCGCTTACCCAGTGCCCGTCATTCAGCACTTATTACACACTTTTGAACCTGGCAGCATTTTTGCCAAATTGGACATGTCTCAAGCGTATCAACAGTTCCCTGTTGACAGCCAAACAGCGGAACTCCAGACCATTGTCACCCACAGGGGTGCTTTCCGGTGCAAGCGTCTCCAATTTGGCGTAAGTGTTGCCCCAGGCATTTTTCAATCCCTCATGGAGCGGATTTTGCAGGGCCTCCCTGGTGTAGTACCCTACTTCGACGACATCTTAGTCTCGGCCAGGGACAGACCCCAACTCTTCCAGAGAGTTCGAGCAGTGTTAGAGAGGTTCAGGCAGCATGGCCTCAAATTAAAAAAGAAAAATGTGCCATTGCCACTAGACAGGTGGACTTTCTGGGTTATAAAATTGACGCCTCAGGCATTCACCCCCTGGAGTCCAAGGTTAAGGCAATTCACGAGGCACCCACTCCAACCTCCAAAACTGAACTGCAGGCCTTCTTGGGGCTATTGAACTTTTACGCGTCCTTCCTGCCCCATAAAGCATCAGTGGCAGAACCCCTACACAGACTGTTGGATAAAAAATCGCCTTGGCACTGGGGTCACAAAGAAGACTCCGCTTTTCGCGCCGTCAAAGCACTACTCACGTCAGAGGCGGTACTTATTCAGTTCGACCCCAACCTTCCATTAGTGCTAGCAGCAGACGCATCCCCTTTTGGAATTGGGGCAGTATTAAGCCACAGGCTCCCCAATGGCTCCGAGGCTCCCATCGCTTTTTTTCTCCAGGACGCTCTCTGCAACAGAGCGAAATTATAGCCAGATCGATAAGGAAGCTCTAGCAGCTGTTGCAGCAGTGAAGAAATTTCACGAATTTCTCTTTGGCCACTTTTTCGAGCTGGTCACGGATCACAAGCCCCTCCTGGGTCTACTAGCTGGGGACAAACAGACCCCTCAAGTCCTTTCTCCTAGAATGACGAGATGGACCCTTTTCCTAGAGGAATACTCGTATAGACTCATACACCGCCCAGGTAAAACATTGTCCCACGCTGACGCTCTCAGCCGCTGCCCCTTGCCGGCTCCAGCTGAAGACCCGGCTCCAGTCCACGCTATTTTTGAGGTCACCCAATTGGACCTTCCCATCACTGCCCTTGACATTGCTGCTAAAACCAAGGCAGACAAAACAATCGCCCAGGTACTGGACTGGGTGAGGAGGGGGTGGCCGGGCGGTGATGTTGAAAACAAATTTACACCTTTCAAGACCCGCCTGCAGGAATTATCCAGTTTGCAGGGCTGTCTGCTGTGGGGCACTCGAGTGGTCATCCCGACCTCACTGCGTACCTGAGTTCTGGAGGCGTTGCACGAGGGGCACCCTGGCATCGTCAGAATGAAGGCGTTAGCACGCAGCTACGTATGGTGGCCGGGCCTCGATGAGGACATCATCAGATGGGTAAGCTCCTGCAACCCCTGCCAGGAATCCCGTCCAGCTCCTCCTATTGCCACCCCTACTAAGTGGGAAAGCGCCAGCGCTCCGTGGTCCAGAATTCACCTCGACCTAGCCGGCCCATTACATGGGAAAATGTTCCTAGTGGTCGTGGACTCCTACTCTAAATGGATTGACGTGGCACAGCTATCCACGACCACCACACTAGCAATTACCAAGGTATTAACTCGCCTGTTTGTAACACACGGGCTGCCTGACTCCATTGTTTCCGACAATGGCCCACAGTTCGCATCAGCCGAGTTCAGCCATTTCGCTGCCAACCTGGGCATCCGCCACATTTTCACGGCCCCATTTCATCCTGCCAGTAACGGATTGACTGAAAGAGCCGTCAGGACCACTAAAGAAGCCCTAGCTAGGTTCAGCAAGGATGACTGGCACCACAAACTCTCGCGTTTCCTGATGAGCCAGCACTCAACGCCGTGCTCAGTCACCAATAAGTCCCCAGCTGAGCTCCTGATGGGCAGGCGCCTGAGGACTGTATTAGACAGACTTCACCCACATTACTGCCCTGACTCTCCCCTCGCTTCCACATCGGGGGTTAGACATTTTATCTTACAGGAACCCGTATTCGCGAGGAACTTCGCTGGAGACCCTCTGTGGATCCCGGGCGAGATCGTGGCCATCACCGGACCCAGGTCATATCGAGTCAGACTGGAGGACGGCCGAATATGGAGAAGGCACCTGGACCAGCTGCGAAGGCGTCACAGCACCCTCGTCAGCAGCGACCCAGAATTACAAACCGGAGCGAGGCCTCAGCATCAACCCCACATCAGCATCAATCCCAGTGACCTGCTCGCACCAGCAGCCGTTCCAGGGAATCCGGACACGGACAGCGACGTCCAGATGGCTGACCAGTCCGAACAAGTCAACGGGAGCGCGTCCCCAGTGACCAGCCCTACGAGTCCCGAGCCAACCCGAACCGAGGGGCGCGTTAGTGACACCCTACCAATTCTGCCTTCCCCTACAGACTCTGAACTGACAGACAACCCACCAGAGTTGCGCCGTTCTGGGCGCCAGCATAAACCTCCTGCCTACCTCAAGGACTATGCGTGTTCGCATCTGGGGGGAAGGGGTGTTATGTCCCTGGAACTCTAGGAGTTCCCACTCAGGTCCGTCACATTGCGGGGGCGGTTTTTCCCCCTCGCTCATTGGTTGGTCCTCCCCAGCAGCCGGCTATAAAAGCAGGCTGCGGGGTCCAACCAGTTGCTGATCGCTGCGAGCCAGTTCCAGGCTTGGCAAGCACGGTCAGTCCTTTATTGCTATAATAAAGTATTTGTTGCACTCATGCTCTGGTTCAGCCTCTCATTACCCAAACTTAACATCTAGTTTATTGAAAAGAAGGACCAGGGGGAGACATGATAGCAGTATTCCAATATTTGAGGAGCTGCCACAGAGAGCAAGGAGGGGGAAGCTATTTTTAAAGCGCCTGTAGGGCAGACAAAGAATAATGGATGGAAACTGAGCAAGGAGAGATTCAACCTGGAAATAAGGAGAAATTTTCTAACAGTGAGAGCAATCAACCAATGGAACAGCTTGCCCTCGGAAGCTGTGGTAGTGCCATCACTTGAAATTTTCAAGAAGAGATTGGGCTGCCATCTGTAAGAAATGATGTAAGGGTCTCACTGCTTGGGTGGGGTGGCGGGGTTGGACTAGATGACCTACAAGGTTCCTTCCAACTCTGTTAATCTGTTAATACTTTACAAATCAAAAGAGGGGCATTTAATAAGAAAGTTTACTTTTGGGGGGAGTGAGATGTTCATGTAGCGCATCAAGAACAGCATTGGCAGAATGGGAAGTAGTATGATTACATGTTTCCCCACCAAAGAATGTTGAGAAAAGGCATGTTTTATTTTCACACATGCCACTCCGGCTCACCTATGATATTTTGTCATTCAGCAGGCAAGTAGGTGCAGCCTAAATATATATTAATATACTTGGGGCACTGTGAGAGGGTGGAATTCAAAGTGTTTCATATGAATTTACATTCCTGTGTAACAAGTCCGTATTTCTATTCCCATAATATGAGTGAAAGTTCTGAATTAACGTAGCTTGCCTAGAGCAAAGATTCAATTAAATGAAAATCCTTTTTAAATTATTTACTTATCATCACTTTGCTTAGGTAAACCCTGTAGTTTTGTATTGAATCCTACTGCCAGATCTCTGGAAAAAGATGTTCTCAGATAAGGTTAAGTTAGAATTTCCTCAAATCTTTGCAGGAGGCTGTCTTATTTAGTGGCTGTGTTTACACAAAACCAGAATGTAATTCTTCTCAAAATGTTTCACTGATCAAATTTACAGCTCAGCATGTTGTGTGAATCCACCCATATGTAACTTGTTCAATAAATAAGAAAATCATAGCTTAGTGTAACATTTGAAGCCTTTTAATGGATAGATAAAAAAAGTATTTTGTTCAGTTTTAGAGGTGATGCTCCCAATGAACCCATCAAATGTCTTCTAAGCCTTGCTAGGATTTGCCCAACATATTGAGCTATGTCTGGCTGGATTTGCCCAATAAACCAACATAACTCAGCCAACCACATATGTTAGCCCTATGCTGACTGAACTATTGGCCATATTTCACAACCAAGAGGGAGGAAATACAGTACAGGTAATTCTGGACTTACAACAGTTCGTTTAGTCACCACAGTTGGAACAGCACTGAAAAAGTGACTTATGACCATATATCACACTTATGAGCATTGTGGTCATGTGATCAAAATTCAACCGCTTGGCTACTGACTCATTTATGATGGTTACAGTGTTCTGGGGTCACATGATCACCTTTTGCGACCTTCTGTCAAGCAAAGTCAATGACAAGTCAGATTCACGTAACAACCGTGTTACTAATTTAACAACTGCAGTGATTCACTTAACAAATGTGGCAGGAAAAGTTGTAAAATGGGGCAAAACTCACTTAACAAATTTCTCACTTAGCAACATAAATTCTGAGGTCAGTTGTGATCATAAGTTGAGGACTACCTGTATTCCAAATTAGGCTGGGTTCATCCTGTCTGTAACTGACAGCTCCTTGCTAAAATTTATCAGCAACAATCAGGCCTATTACCCCTGTTTTGCTGAGACCTAAACATTACAAAGTTAAACATCACGAAAAGCATAACAAAAAAAATATTTTTACACTTTTAGCTCTTCCCTTCCCCCACTTTATATTACTTTCTATTAGTTTTTCATTTTCTTAAAATTTTTAACAAGGATGTCATAAAAAGCATGTAAGCATGTGAAATTGGTTTTTGCAGAAATTGGGGTCTGAATCTGACCCTGCACCTTCCAACCATGTTTTCCTTGGTTCCAACAATTGTCTGTGATGACCCAGGGCATGACACAAAGGCAACACAGTCAGATAATCAGTAGAAGTCCCTTTATTAGCTCCAACTTTGCCCCCAATGTCCTGGTTACCTTCTGGCTGGAGAAAAATTCTTCCAGGAACAGCTTTTGGCTGCCAAGAATCAAGTCCAAAACGTGGTCAACAAAAACTGTAACTGTAAGAACTTATAAGAATCAAGGCAAAAATGAGGCAATGAATCTGGCAGGGCAGAAGCAAGAATTCCAGAAGTGAAGGCATGGCAATAACTCCACATGGTTGGGAAGATGCCAGGAACACAGATAAGCAAAGTCAACACACAAGTGCGAGCCCCTGCCATTCACACAAATGGAGATGCATGTTCAAAAGCTCGCCTGCCACTTGTGCGTCCCTGTTCTGAACAGGCCGCCTGCTGTAGTCCATCAGACATTAGAAGCGAGGAGGAACTAAGGCCTATATAGGCAAGTATACCCTTGAACAAGTTTGGACTGTGTGAATCCCCAAAGCATTCTGCCATGGTGGCGCAGTGGTTAGAATGCAGTACTGCAGGCTACTTCTGCTGACTGCCGGCTGCCTGCAATTTGGTAGTTTGAGTCCTACCAGCTCAAGGTTGACTTGGCCGTCCATCCTTCCGAGGTCAGTAAAATGAGGACCCAGATTGTTCGGGGCAATATACTGATTCTGTAAAATGCTTAGGGAGTGCTGTAAAGCACTATAAAGCGGTATATAAGTCTAAGTGCTATTGCTATTCCCTTCGGTTCAGAGGCTGAAAGGGCACCAACAGATGGTTTTTTTTCTGGTGATATTGGCAGGGAATCCACAATCTTGAATAGAATCTCATAGAAGAAGACAATGACAGAGCCATCTATTCTTGCAGGGTTTTTTTAAATGGAAATGCACAGTTTTCAAGCAGGAAGGGAAGTGGAAAATTCTCTAAAGCAGCAGTTTCATTATTCCCCTAGTGGCAGTGGAGAGAAAGGAGTGTTATGAGAAGAAACAGGGTTCTCCCCAGAGGTGGTGTTCAGCAGGTTCTGACCAGTTCTGGAGAACCAGTAGCAGAAATTTTGAGTAGTTCAGAGAACTGGCAAATACCACCTCTGACCGGTCCTGGCCCCATCTGTTCTCTGCCTCCCAAGCCCCAGCTGATCGGCTCTGTCTTCTTTTGTTGCCCTGCACAGGAGAACAGAGCTGGAAAGCAGGTTAGTGGGTGGGGTGGGAATGGGATTTTGCAATAACCGTCCCCCAGGAGTGGGGAGGGAATGGGGATTTTACAGTTATCTTTCCCCTGCCACGCCCATCAAGCCATGCCCACAGAACCGGTAGTAAAACTTTTTGAATCCCACCACTTTTTCACCTGTTCCTTGTGCGATCCTATCTATAACAAGACATGGGTGGCATATAAATATGATAAATAGCTGTATAATTTAAAAATATATTTTTGTGTTTATAACAGAAAATCAGAATGAATATCAAGGCAGAAGCTGTGTGGTACTGATTCATGTTACATTACCTTCCTGAAATTGAAGCCTGCGGAAAACTTTTGGTGGCAAAACCAAAGTCCAAGATGGAATCCATGCTAACAGGCAAGGAGGAATAAAATTCGGGATTTAAGAACAAGGCAGCCATAATCATCAATGCCATTCAGAGATCACTGCTTTGTCTGATTCCTTTACCTACATTTGCAAAGATCAAGTTAAGAATATTCAATATTGATTGGAAGCAAAATGTAAATATTGTACCAATAATAGAAATGTTAATGGGTTTGACAAAGTAATGCCAAAACGGCTGCACTGTGTTTTGTATTTATAGTTGTAAACAATCAAAATACATATTAAAATAATAATTAAATTAAATTAAAAATTTAAAAAAAAAAGAATATTCAAGGACTCAGGGACCCCAAAAGTAATTGATATTGGCTCCAAGAGTTGATGGGACTGCCCAAGAGATCAATAAATGATTGGAGGTCAAAAGACCAGTAAATGTGTAGGTGGCTGATAAATGGAGTTAATTATATCTTTTGGGGTTTCTGTAAAGCTTCACGCCAGTCCCTAGTCCTAAATGTGAAGTGTTACCCAGCATTGAATGGTCAAATCCCAGCATTAGTGGCCTTGAGTTGTCTCTATTATTAGTGCATACACAACAATGTGAAATCCCAGCTGCTAAGTTCTTTAATGATGTGATGTTGGCCTTCATACAAACTGACTTCTTCCCAAGAAGGTAATGTTATAATGTAGTGGTGTAGTTGTATATGTGCATATCCAATCAGTATGGCCTTTTGCAATTGACTGATAGAATATTTTTTTCAAAAATAATAATTATTTGTAGTACTATTAAGGTACTTAAGTCATTTTCATATTAGTGTTTCTCAACCTTAGCAATTTTAAGAAGTGTGGACTTTAGTATTCGGAATTCTCCAGCCAGCTTGCAGGCTGTGGAATTCTGGGAGTTAGTGCACACAAGGTTGAGACATGATGTAAAAAATGTTTGGTGATTAATGAACAATCTCAAACTTCATGACGGGGATGATGACCAGAAGCGTTCAGGGATCCCTGTTCCATTTTGGGGTGGGGTGGGGTGGGATGGGGGCGAGGTACGCTGGTTCCTTAAAATGTGTGATGAGTTCTCCATGAAGTGAGTGTTGTTTTTACCATTGGTGACACAATGTGTTGAGTTTGGTACATTGCTAGCAAGACCTGCCAACTTTACCAGCCAGTCCACAATATGTGAGGTTTTGAGACGCCTACTGGGATTCTGATGCAATAAGTTGATTAGATTAGTATCGAGAAGGTTAAAAACTGAAACTGAAACAAGATGGGGCTTGCTTGCTTCATGTTATGGGAACTGACCTCAAATGTACATAAGGGGGGATTTTTGTGTGTGTGTCTCTCCACAATTTCCTATTTACCTTGAATAGAATAGAATAGATGCCTCTAAATTTCAACATGAGGTGGCTTCACAGTTAATTAAAGCCTGCCTTAAAGCCTGTCTAAGAAGCAAATTCTACAGAACCTAATAGGAATGACTTCCAAATATGCAAAGAATTCTAACGCCGGGTTTTTTCTCTCTTATGTATACTGCCTAAAATAATTTCAAGCCAGTCCTTAAAACCATCGCCATTAATCTATGAATACATCCATACTACAAACCACAGAGGAAGCAAAGGCTTCTCCCGCAGTTTTGGAAAGGGGGGGGAGAAAACTACCTTTCCCAGGATCCTTTTCGGCGTAGACGTTTAGCTCCCATCAGCCTTTGCGGCTGGATTTGAAAAAAAGCCGCGATTCAGGTGCCTTAAAGCGACTAGTGCGTTTGCTGCGCCGGTGGCTTTGAAAGTGGGGAGGGGTGTGCGTGTGTGTGTGTGTCTGTGTGTGTGTGTGTCTGCTGTGCCCCTGACTTTTGCACGGTTTTGAAGCGTGCATTGCATTTTTTTTTAATCGTGGCTTCTCAGAGGGAGAGGATGGATTGTAATGGGGCGCAAAGGATCCCGGACGTGATTTCTGCTTTCTAGAGCGGAGAGAACGGATTCCTGACTCGATCCTCTTTCTCGTCGGTCACCCCAATAGATTTGGAAGTAAAGTAAGTAAACGAAACACTCCCTTTCCCCTCCCCGAAAGATACAGCCAGGATTCACTGCGCTCAGTCCAGTTTGATGAAGTCCAAGACTGAGTCGGAACTTTTTCCTTGAACCTTTTTCTCGCCCTCCGTTAGGTTCACACGCATTGTATTTGAATATTTGAAACCTTAATCTTATAATCTTGGAAGATTTCCTTTTTGTGGAAACAAATTCATTTATTACCGACTTAACACCCTTTAAGTTTGCACAGTTTGGGGAGTGTGGGGGTGGGGGTGGACTTAGGGTCAATGGCCCGGACGAGTCCCTGCAGTTTTTCTTGGCAAGTATTTTCAAAAATAGTTTGCCCTTGCATTCTTCCTAGGGTTTGAAAGAGCATCACTGGCCCAAAGTCACCCAACTGACTTTGTCTTCCGGTTTCTAACCTGGACTTTAACCACTAGACCAAACTCATTAACTTTGCATAATAAAGTCACTTATAAGCCGATTGACTTAGAAATCAAACTAATGAAGTTTGCACCCCAAGGTCCTCATTGCTAAGTAGTAATGCTCTCTACCTGCCTCTTACTTGGCAGACAACTAACCCAATATAGTACAAGACATTTCTCCCCACTATCGATGCCTGCCCTGATTCTATGCCTCTACTCTCAGTCGCTGTGGTCTTGAAGAAAATGTATGATAATGCTTAATAGACATTAAAAATAGAATAGAATACCATTATTGTCATTGCATTCCACGAATACGATGAAATTTGAAAGCTACTCCAGCACAGTGCCCCAAACATCACATCACAATCATGCTACAGAGTATTTAAAAATTATAACAACAACAACAACAATACTACTACTACTACTACTACTACTACTAATAATAATAATAATAATAATAATAGGACTAAATCACAAATGCACTGTTTGGTTCAAGACAATTACTGCCTTGGAAAAGAAACTTTCTCAATCGATTAGTCCTCATTTTAAGACACCTATAACGCCTCCCTGTTGCTAACAGTTCAAAATATGAATGTCCAGGAGGAGAACGGTCTGTGGAGATTTTTAGTGTTCCAGAGAGGAGTCTGGTCTTCACAATCTCTTCCAAAGAAGAAAGAGAGCAAGCGATGATTTTTTGTGCTGTGTTTATAACTCTCTGGAGCATCATCTTATCCACTACAGAGCATCCAGCATACCATACCGTTTACACAGTATGCCAAAATGCTCTCAATGGTAGAACAGTAAAAAGTAACCAGCAACTTCTCACCCAGACCACTCTTTTTCAGCAACCTCAGAAAGTGTAGGCGCTGTTGGGCCTTCTTTGCAATGGCCATAGTGTGGACCAACCAAGTAAGGTTGTCAGAAATATGAGTTCCTAGAAATTTAAAACTATGAACTCTTTCCACACAGTCTCCATTGATATATAGTGGGAGGGGTTCTGCTTTGCATCTTCTGAAGTCTATAATCAATTCTTTGGTCTTTTTGAAGTTCAGGGTGAAGTTATGACTCTTGCACCACAAGACCAGTCTGAGAACCTCTGACCTATAGGCCGTCTCGTCTTCTCCTGATATGAGTCCCACTAACGTGGTGTCATCTTCAAATTTTATTATAGAGTTAGTGGGACAAGAGGGAGCGCAGTCGAAGGTGTAGAGTGAATACAAAAGGGGGCTCAGCACACAGCCCTGTGGAGAGCCAGTGCTGAGAGCAAGAGTGGAGGAAAAATAGCTGCTAATCCTAACGGTTTGGGGTCTGTTAGTAAGAAAGTCCATTAGACATTAAAAAGGGGGTTAGAGAAATGCATCTTTAATAATAGTTGTTGTTGAGAGTTGAATAACATTCAACAACAGCTCTTATTAAAGAGCTGCCAAGTAAGAGGTGGGTAGAGAGCGCTTCTACTCAGCAATGAGGAAGGGACCTTAGTTTGGTAATGTTATTCCTATTGGCACAGTTGAATAGGGATACTTAAGCCCATCTCACTTAAGGGGTGGAGACAAAGGCAACATTATGGGCAGAAATAAGCTCTTGTCAGAAGTAGGCTGTGGTCTGTTTTGTTGAATGCCTTGATGAAGACGAAATGAAACAAGCCACATGGCCCTCCCCCCTACCACATTCCCTAAGAGGTGAGAATTTCTCAGGGCATTTCAGTGCCAGGATACAAATTATAAAATACCAGTTGTTACAGGCAATAGTAATGAATCGAATTCAAGCCCTCCCCCCTTCTCGCAACTGAATGGCAGCATCACTTTTAGGGATCTGACGGTCGCTTTGTCAAAAAATGAAATAAGACTGGTTTGGCATGATCTGTTTTTAACAAACCCATCTTTTAGTTATAACTTTGCTTCTTGATGTTTGCAGATCT
This sequence comes from Pseudonaja textilis, assembly GCF_049901715.1. Taxonomy (NCBI): domain Eukaryota; kingdom Metazoa; phylum Chordata; class Lepidosauria; order Squamata; family Elapidae; genus Pseudonaja; species Pseudonaja textilis. The sequence goes on from NC_141993.1 coordinate 24,750,882, forward strand.
GTTTTTCGATTATCTTTCCCAATATCTTCCCAGATATTGATGTTAGCCTTTCCTGATTTCATCTTCGCCAGTTCAGGCTATCTGCTGATACTCTGCCTTAGTTATGTGTCCCTCTTTCCATTTTTTTGTACTTGTTTTTTTTTTTCTCTTTCAGTTTATCAGAGGGATCTTTGTGCAACCATGCTGGTTTCTTCTTGGATTTCTTTTTCTTTTTCTTGTGCAAGACTGGGCTTTTATGATCATATTTTTCAGTTTCCCATGCTTCTTGAGTTGTTTTCCCCTTTAGGATTTTCATACATGGAATTTTTCTTAGCCTCTCTCTGAGTTTGTTAAAGTCAGTTCTTTTAAGGTTTAAAATGCTAGATTATGTTCTATTGCTTGTGTTTGTGTTATACCGAATTCTGATATGATGTGGTCACTCTCGCCCAAAGTTCTGGCACCTTCAAGTTCCTTTGTCACTTCTCTATTATTAAGAATTAGGTCCAGTATAGCTTTTCCTCTAATTCCTTCCTCTACCTTTTGGATGACAAGGTTGTCAGCTAGGCTGGTTAGGAATCTGTTCAATCTCCCGCGCTTGCTGCAGAGTTTGTCTCCCAGTTGATGGTTAAAGTCTCCCATTACTACTGTGGTATGTTTCCAACATACATTTATTGTTTAGCAAAAAGTTCATCTATTTCTTCTACTTTGTTGGGTGGTTCGTAATATATGCCTATAGCAATGTCATTCTTTTTTCCTTTTATATTGGCCCATATGGGTTTTGTCATGCCCCTCGGAATCTGATTCAGAGGGGGAGGCTGAGCAGCTGACAGGGAGTGGGAATGTGGCTCCGTTGGCTGTGGAAGAAACTGGGGAAGGGCAAAGTCTGGCTGGGCAGAGCAGGGGAGCGGTAGAGCAAGGGAGAGGCAATTCAGAGGAAGACCCAGGCCCACTCCCTATGCATTCTAGGGCACGCAGGGAGGAACGGAGAAGGGAGCAACGTGGGTTGCGTGACTTATGGGGGAGGAACCCTTTCCTGATTCCCTTCATTAGCTGTAGCTGGGAACACAGCGTTTAAAAAGGGGAATTGTGCACAGCAAACCATTGGGAGCAAATCGTGAATTATCTGGTATTGTCAAAGCTTATCTGGGTTCCTGGCATCTTCCGAACTGTGTGTGTTTTGCTGGCCTTTCAAGTCTGCAATTCCTTCTCCTGCCCTGTCAAGTTAATTACTGCAGCTGTGGTTTGTGTGGATTTTTATTTACAGTTTGTATGCCCTTTGTTTTTGGGCTGAATTTCCTCCACTTAAAGACTGTTCTTGGGAGAGTTTTTTCTCCAGCCGAAGGTAACCGGGACACTGGGGGCAAAGTTGGAGGTACTAAACGGACTCTTCTTACTTATGGGACTGTGTTGCCTTTGTGCTACGCCCCGGGTCATCACAGATTGTAGGAGGTTTTCATCCTTGGTTTTGTGGATTTTTCCAGAGGTGTAGTGATCTTTTATGTTTCCTATGTACTTTTGTTAGTTGTCTAGGAAGAAGTTCATCTATTTCTTCTGCTTGGTTGGGTGGCCTGTAGTGTACGCCTATAGTAATGTTACAGAAATGTAGTAATCTTTTATGTATAATTCAACTCCATCTCCTCTTTTGTTAGGTCTGTTTCTTTTGAATAGTTTGCATCCTTCTAGCAGTACATTCCAGTCATCAGTTTCACCCCACCATGTTTCAGTAATGGCAACGATATCATATTTACCTTCATGTACTAGTACTTCAAGTTCACCTTGTTTTTTGTTTGTTCCCTAAACTTTTTAGCATTCAAGTATCGGCATTTGAGTCCTTGATGGGTCTTGGGTATGTGTAAAGTCTTGTCTCTCCAATCTTCCCAAGAAAGCAGGATTCTTGAAACTGAAGTTGTTCCCAAAGGAGCTTTTATTGCAAGGCTTGTGATAGCAAGAGGTCTAGGCAGGAACTAAATTTCCCCACTTAAAAACAGCAATTTGAAGCAGTGCAAACAAAACCCCTCCCACAGTATGACAATGCAGGAAACAGAAACTTAATATAGAGATCTCTCCAATCCTCCCCCCTCCCACCAGAATTCCAGCGTCCCAATAGAAATACTGTATATGGGACCTGACAGTATGTTTCTTATATCTCCTACTTTGTAGCTGGGATTTCCATCCTTCCCATCACTCTCCACTTCTTTATGTTTTTCCTTTTTTTCTTTCCTCCCTACCTCCATGTATGATTGGTTATCTAGCGGTTAGGACAGGGACGGTAGGCACGTTGGTGCGCTTATGCACGCCCCCTACAGACCTCTTAGGAAAGGGGTGAGGTCAATAGTAGACAGTCTAAGGTTAAAGTTTTTGGGGTTTGGGAAGAAACCACAGAGTCAGGTAGAGTATTCCAGACGTTGACCACTCTGTTGCTGAAGTCGTATTTCCTGCAATCAAGTTTGGTGCGGTTAACCTTGAGTTTGTATCTATTATGTGCTCTTGTATTGTTACGGTTGAAGCTGAAGTATTCATTGACAGGAAGGACATTGCGATGTATGATTTTATATACTAAGATCGGACCGAAGGTGGCATAGTTCTAGATTTTCTAGGTCTAGAATTTCGAGTCTGGTGGCATAAGGTATTCTGCAATGAGTAGAGGAGTGGAGAACTCTTTGTGAAATATTTCTGGACTTTCTCAACTGTGTTAATATCAGATACGTAATGTGGGTTCCAGACTGATGAGCTGTAATCGAGTATTGGTCTAGCAAATGTTTTGTATGCTCTAGTTATTAGTGTAATATTACCAGAGAAAAAGCTACATAAGATTAGGTTAACAACTCTTAACGCCTTTTTGGCTATGTCGTGAGAAAAAATAAGGGAAGATGTGTTCCATGTGTATGTCCCCTTGAGTTGTTTGCAAAAATACATCTATGCTATAATTGTCAACTCTACAGTGCCTTGGGTAATCTATCTTCAAGTTCTTTTTTGTATTCTAGTAGAATGGAGGCAGATCTGGATAAACAAACAGTTCCCAGACCTTCCTTTCTTTCATCAGTTGAGCTATCCCCAAGACCTGAACTTGTGGATGTTACTGATGTTAAAAAAAATCTATATGGTGATTTTTCTTCAACTTTCAATATAAGCCAGGTAAGAAAACAAGCACTGGAAATTTATTTATTCCGTTTCTATGACCACCCATATCAAACAAATGACTTTGGGGTGATGAACAATCCTAAATCAATTAAATCAATTGCAAACGTGATGCAATATATACAATGTGTACAGCAGCCAAGAAACAATATCAAGAATCAATAGATGTTATTATAACCTGGTAATGGGGCCTTAACACGCTTGGGATCTCCTTTATGCTCAAAGATCCTGTTTCACAGTGAGAGGAAGATTTTTTTTTAAAGAAAAATCTTAAATAACTAGGGAAATAATGGCTTAGGAAATGGCATAGGATATTTGAGTAAATGTGGTAAAATTGATTCGACAGTTTGATTAAACTAGTCAGGTGTTGACAGAAGACTTAACACAGTTTCAATCTTTATTATTATTATTTTTTTAAGTTGTCTTATAGGAGAGAGCCCAGTCCAATGTTATATATCGAGGTACTTTGGATGGGGATTACAGGGGAGTAAATTGTTGTTTAAGTAGATCCTTAGGGCTTCGTATGCTAGTTTATTGTTAAGGTAGAAGCACGTAGTTACTGTTTTGCTGGTGGAAAAGATACGCCTTGAGAATATGGCGGCAAAAATTGACACTAAGACAACATATTCCAGAAATTACGTGGAACCAAATGGGGAGTTTCATCTGCCCTAAATTTAAGTTGTTGTTTCAATGGTCATGTCTTGAATTCAAAGGCTTAAAATCTTGGGACAGTAATATAACGTCCTTTTTAAAAATAGCTGACAGTAATACCCTACATGCTGTCTTATGTTGCACAAAAATGAGAGGTATCAATATAGTGCATTTAGGAATAGCCAGTGGGCTTTTTCATAGTTAAGGACTGACAAGGCTTTGCTATAAGTGAAAAGTTTATTCTTGGTGTATGAGAGAGATGAAGAGAAAGAACTATGGGAAAAGGCTTGACTAAGAGGAAAAATGTTCTCTGCAGTTGTAAGTTTGGAGCATTCGAAAATCATTGGGCACGAACCAGATTTGTATCACTTTTTCTTTTAATTAGAGAGAGAGCCTGGAATCCAAAGAACGAATTCATGTTTGCCTTCGGGTCAAACCAATTTTAGAGTTGGAAAAAGAACATGATACTCAGGTATTATTCAGCTAAAAGAGCTAAAAGCAAAACTTCATTAAAATTATGTTATTTGCATAGCTCTAAAGGATTCTCTTCCCTCCTCCTGCCCCCCAATTTTTCTTATAGGGTTGTGTTTCTGTCGTTGACTCAACAAGTATTATATTAAAAGCTCCTAAAGGCTCCAAGACATTTCGCCTTAGTGAAAAAAACCTGCGGCAATTGGTGCAGAAATATACTTTTTCCCAGGTATGGCCAGTTTCCTTATTAGTAATATGAAAATGTTATGGATGTTTAACAGAATTATTAAACAATCAAAAAAGCTTTTAAAAGTGAAGACTCAATATATTTTCTGCAATTTTTATAATTGAAAACTTAAAGACGTTTCTTGTATATTTCTTAGGTATTTGGGCCCAAAACAACACAAGAAGAACTCTTTGATGGTGCTGTGAAGCAGCCTATGTTGGATTTCCTAAAGGGACACAGTCGACTAATATTCACTTACGGTGTTACAAATGCTGGGAAAACACATACCTACCTAGGTACATCTGAGAAACCTTGATTTATTTAAGCTTTACATTTCAGCTAAGGTTGCTTATTGTTCTCTTAGTGACATATAATAATTACACAGTTCCAGCTGTTACTTTTTGGGGGGTATTTAGATTTGAGAAGATGAAAAGTTCAGACTTTTCTATATTTCATTGACAGCTACCTTGTTTCCCTGAAAATACGACCTACCCCAAAAGTAAGCCTTAGCTTGATTTTTACATGTGAGCCTAATATAAGCCCTACCCCCCAAATAAGCCCTAATTAAGATCCCATCCATTCCGGGGTGCGTGGGGTGGGGCGAGGTGCATGGGTAAAAACTAAGCTAGAGTGGGGATGGGGTGGTGGTGGAGCTGCCCTACTTACCAGGCCTCACACACCTTGACACTGCTTGCCTTTCAGCCCCTTCTTTTGCGGCCACTTGTTTCCAGATCAATCCGGAGCCCTGTTATCGGCTGCAGAGGCCATTCCGGAAGGCCTCTGTCAGTGAAACTGAGGCTGGGGTTGACATGCGCGAGTGGTGGCAAGCAGCCGCAGAAGAAATGGGCCAGCAGCGTGTTCCTGCTGGGCGGGGCTGTTGGTGCCACTGCCGTGAGGTGAATCAGTAATTAGACATCCTCTGAAAATAAGACCTGGTGTCTTTTTGGTGGTAAAAAAAGAAGACCAGGTCTTATTTTTGGGAAAACATGGGTACTTTAAACCTTTAAGGCATCTTTCCTATCTCTTCAACCCAAGTTTCAAACAGTAGTTGGCAGAGATTGGGTCTTGCATGCAAAATGTGCGCTCTGCTATTCGGTTATAGCCCTTTCACTCAGCTGGCGGAAGGTGCCCTTCTTGAATTCAGTCACTGTAATAGGGTATATATTTAAAATGAAAAGTAAGCCAGGATCTAATATCATGGTGCTCTAATCTTAAACTCCTCAGTTGTCTTAGTCAAGTCTTTTAGCATTCTCAATTGTAATAAGGAATAAATAAATCCAGGAATCAGAAGGGTGTGTTCCATTTCCCCATGCTGGCCATGTCAGTGTTGATACATCTGGCCAGGAAAAATGCAAACAGCTAAAAGAAAAGCTATCTCAGGACTCACAAGTATTTTTCAGTAGGAAGAAAGGAGGAGAAAAAAGAACAAGGAAACATTTTCCATCTAAATGATATAATGCTAATGAATGAGTTGAATTCATGGAATGTTTTCCATTGTTTTGTTTTTGGTGGCAAGGAAATTATCAATACATATAATCTGGGAGTAAGTCCCACTGAATGCAAATAGGGCTCACTACTATATAATGAATTAAGTGAGTTCCAAGCAGTAAAAACACTTGGTGCTTTTTATTCATTTAAAAGCCAAGCAAATCCATATATGCTCTCTGTTGTAAAACTGTATTGTATTTGCCTGAAGGATGGCTCCAGTTCAGCCTTCTGCAATCCGGGTCCAGCAAATATTTTGGATTTCCTTGGCCAGGAGTTATAGAGGATAGGGTCTAACATACCTGGCCAGCAACAGATTGGGGGATAATAACAGTCATTCAAAATATATTTAGGTCAAAAAGTTCAAGCTTTCTTTATCTCTGCTCCAACAGCTTCAAATTCTACCTAAGTCTTAAATTCTATATGCCAGGTACAGATGAAGATAAAGGCATTCTCCCCAGGAGTCTGGATATGTTATTTCAAAGCATTGAAAACAAACTGTATCCAGATATGAATCTCAAGCCCCATCGATGTAGAGATTATAGAAATCTGTCTAAAGAAGAAGTCCGAGAAGAAATATCTCTAAAAAATTCATTGCTTCGCCTCCTGAAAGAGGTATTGTGACTCCAAAAAGAACCAAACACACACACATTTTTAGCAGCTTTTAGTAAATAAACCCAGAAAAAATAATGTGTTTGACAATAAGGAAATATTAAATAGAATGTAAGGACAAGGATTAAAATATTGCCTGATTGATGGATTGATGCATATGCCCCACCCCCCCTCTCTGTCAGTTTGGGTGATATTCAGGGGTTATATTACAATTGATGGACGCCGTACACATTAGGTGAATGCTCTGTGATCTGATTTTATTTGTTTTTGGTTATCGCAGAATATTAAGATACAAGGGATGATGAAGAGAAACTTCTAACAAAGAATTTATGGCAATCTAAATTTTGTTCCTGACTTAATTTTCAGGTAGATTGCAACAGCAACAGTAGTAGAACAACAGATAATTGTGAAGGTAAGTTAGGTGGCTCATACTCATTTGCTAAACCATTGTTTACTGAAGACGGTTGGGTTCACAAATGATGTGCAGCTAGTGTCACCAAGGCCACCCTCGACTTTGGAATAGTGTGATGGGACTATTATTCAAGGGATTGGTAGGATCAGGACAAAGAAGTGAACAGAGTCCAGACAATTTCTGCATATATTATACCGTGCCAATCACGAACTCTGGGTCTGTATAACATGTTAAAGCCAAATCAAGCATTATTGATGTTAGTGTAAAAAGTGAATGTCACATTGTTGAATTCATTGCTGTAGCTGGCAAATTCTAAGAGCTAACTGCAATATATCCAAGCTGAGGTTGCATCCTCCATACCAATTGCCCGCTACTGAATAATATGGTTTTACATTATGACTTATTCCAATTTTTTGCCAGATAAGAAAGAACCAGAAAAAGAAGCAGACCAGTCTGACTTCGAAGACCAGAGTGGTGTAAAATTCTCAGTCTGGGTTTCTTTTTTTGAAATTTACAATGAGTGCATTTATGACTTATTGCTTCCAATATCTAACGACAAGAAGAGAAAAATGCTGCGCTTGGCCCTGGACATAAAAGAGTATTCCTATGTAAAAGGTAATGAAATTTTTAGCAATTGACTATAATTTCAATAACTTACAAATACCGTTCTCTTTCAATATGGGATGGGCTTCCTTTGGCTAAAATGATGCATCGAATTATGCTATATATATATATATATATATATATATATATATATATATATATATATATATATATATATATATATATGTGTGTGTGTGTGTGTGTGTGTGTGTGTGTGTGTGTGTGTGTGTGTGTGTGTGTGTGTATATATATATATATATATATATATATATATATATATATATATGTCATTGTAAAATGAATAATGTGATACAGGTTAGTATTTTTAATCTTTGACTTTTACCTCCACTTGTTTGAACATTTTATTTGGAATTTCTTTATATAATGAGTAGATTTAATTTATTCCATTTTTTTAAACCAAATCTTGCTATTTAGGAATCCAGAGATGCATACTATTATCTTAAAAGTACCTCTACTAACAACTATTAACTCTTCATTGGCATTTATTAGGTCATCGCTTATGTAATAATTTTTGTTCAACTTGATTTCAAAGAGAAGATTCATGCAGATTGACATATAACTTTTGTAACTTCATTATTCTTTGCGCAAGGCGGTGTGGTGTCTTGATGGGCATGGAAGTCTATCCTGTGTTCTTGCTGATTTTGCTCCACAATTATTTCCTCTTTAAGTGTAGGATCTTAGTCACACACATCTGAGGCTCCAATGTGAGGACTTTGAGCTTAGCTATGTGGGGAAAAGTTCCTGTTCTTGAAGCTTATTTACATCCCCCACGTATGACTAATCTAGAACCAGTCAATGTGTGAAGTAACACTTAATTTCAAAGGCAAAATGTTGCTAAATCAGATATTTATTTCTGAATTCTATTTTTCCAATTACATTTATGGGTGAAACTCAAAAAATTAGAATATCGTGCAAAAGTTCAGTTTTTTTTTATTTCAGTAATGCAACTTAAAAGGTGAAACTAATATATGAGATAGACTCATTACACGCAAAGCAAGTTAGTTCAAGCCGTGGTGTGTCCTAATTGCGATGATTATGGCTTACAGCTCATGAAAACCCCAAATTCACAATCTCAGAAAATTAGAATATTACATCAATAAAACAAGGATTGTCCATAAAACAATACTGGACCTCTGAAAAGTACAAGCATGCATATGTACTCAGTACTTGGTTTGGGCCCCTCTTGCAGCAATGACTGTCTCAATGCGGAGTGGCATGGAAGCTATCAGCCTGTGGCACTGCTGAGGTGTTATGGAAGACCAGGATGCTTCAATAGCTTCAACTCTTCTGCATTGTTCGGTCTCATGTCTCTCATCTTTCTCTTGGCAATGCCCCATAGATTCTCTATGGGGTTCAAGTCAGGTAAGTTTGCTGGCCAATCAAGCACAGTAATCCCACGGTATTGAACCAAGGTACCAAGTCTTGCTGGAAAACGAAGTCAGCATTCCCATAAAGCTCGTCTGTGGAAGGAAGCATGAAGTGCTCCAAAATCTCCTGGTAGATGGCTGCGTTGACCCTGGACTTAATGAAGCACAGTGGACCAACACCAGCAGATGACATGACTCCCCAAATCAATACAGACTGTGGAAACTTCACACTGGACTTCAAGCATCTTGCAGTGTGTGCCTCTCCATTCTTCCTCCAGACTCTGGGTCCTTGTTTTCCAAATGAGATGCAAAAGTTGCTCTCGTCAGAAAAGAGGACTTTGGACCACTGAGCAACAGACCAGTTCTGTTTTTCTTTAGCTCAGGTAAGATGCTTCTGACATTTGTTGTTCAGGAGCGGCTTGAAAAGGGAAATACGACATTTGAAGTCCATGTCCAGGATCCATCTGTGTGTGGTGGCTCTTGATTCACTGACTCCAGCCTCAGTCCACTCCTTATGAAAGTCCCCAACACTTTCGAATGGCCTTTTCCTGACAATCTTCTCCAGGCTGCGGTCATCCCTGGTGCTTATGCACCTTTTTCTTCCACACTTTTCCCTTCCACATACTTTCTATTAATGTGCTTTGATACAGCGCTTTGGGAACATCCAACTTCGTTTGTAATTACCTTCTGAGGCTTTCCCTCCTTATGGAGAGTGTCAATGATGGTTTTCTGCACAACTGTCAGGTCAGCAGTCTTTCCCATGATTGTGATTCCTACTGAACCAGATTGAGACCATTTAAAGGCTCAGGAACCCTTTGCAAGTGTTATGGCTTAATTAGCTGATTTGAGTGGGACACTTTGACCCCAGAATATTGAACCTTTTCACAATATTCTAATATTTTGAGATTGTGGATTTGGGGTTTTCATGAGCTGTAAGCCATAATGATCTTAATTATGACACATCACAGCTTGACCTATCTTGCTTTGCATGTAATGAGTCTATCTCATATATTAATTTCACCTTTTAAGTTGCATTACTGAAATAAATGAACTTTTGCACGATATTCTAATTTTTCGAGTTTCACCTGTATATGGTAGGATTATATATCTTATAGGGCTTTGTTGTTGTTCCATAACTAATGAATACTCTTGTTTCTTGAAAGATCTACAATGGATTCAAGTTTCAAACTCAAAAGAAGCTTATAAACTCATGAAAGTAGGCTTGAGACATCAGAGCTATGGTTCCACAAAACTGAATGCCAACTCAAGTAGAAGGTAAAACAGGAAATGCTTGGTATGGAACTGATAGATGTCTGCTTTCTATTTAATTTGGAAATCTTTTCCAATCCAGACTTAATGTTCCCAAATGCTTCTTGTTCATAATATGTTTCTTGATCTACCAACTCCAATATTCTCATTGTATATGTTTCTTTCCATGAACAACCACAAGATGGAGCTTACAAGCTGTCATTTTCATTTCTGATCAACTTGTGTTTGCCTTACTAATAGCTGACTGGTTCAGACAATCTTTAAACCCACCATTTAAAGAAATTATAGCTAAGACATATTAAGTTGTTATTGAGCTTATAAACCACTCCAATCACAATTAACTCTTAGCAGCCTACAAGTCTTTCTCCCTGGCTCAGATTAAAACACAGCAAACTATAATGAAAACAAAACTATAAAAGCACAATAGTTGTTTGGGAACAGCTGTGGTCCACCCTTACCCGACCCTCATTTCATGTATGTATCACTGGTATTTCAGTTAGTAGAGGGGCAAAAACCTCATTCAACTTTCCAGAACTTGAATAGCTAAGAATTTGGAAATGTCAGGCAGGAGGATACCATTCAAATGTCCAAAAGAATGCTGTACTAAAATGAAGGTATGCTTCCATAGCTCTAGATATGGAAGTCTGGGCAAAGACATACAAAAATAAACTGATCTTATCGGAGAGTGGGAGGCGGAGGTCCAAGAGATATCAAGGAACTGAATCATGCAAGTTTTTGAATGTCACAGCCAGCAATCAGTGCAATGATTAATGCTGTGGATCCACAAATAAGCAACAGGAAGTCAAAAGTAAAAACTTCTAAATTTGTAGTTGTGAGCATATTTGGGAATGTCAGTGTGCGAGTATCCCAGTATGGTAGAATTGTTTGTGTCTCACTGAACTATAGAATGGCATGCTCTTTGGAATCTGTCCGCTCTGAAGAGCAAAGAATATACTTTTCATGTGCTAACAATTGCAATGGGAATGTTGACTGGCTGGCTGGATTTATTTATTGGCTGGTAACAAGCTGGGTGCAACTTACTTGAAAACAGAAGTCCTCACTTAACAACAATTTATTTAGCGACAATTCAAAGTTATGACAGTACTGAAAAAGTGACAACCAGTTCTCACACGTAAGACTGTCCAGTGTCCCCGTAGTCATGTGATCACGAATTGGGTGCTTGGCAACCATTACATATTTATGGCAGTCACAGTGTCCCACAGATTACAGTGGTAATCATTTGGGACGTTCCCAGCTGGTTTCTGACAAGAAAAACTAATGAAGAAATAGCAGGAGGTCACAAATCTCAGGATTAACTCACTTAATGACTGTCATGGGACTGTTGGGACTGCCATCACTAAGCAAGGTAGTCGTGTGTTATGTATGGTCGGTGGGTCCCATGAATAGGCGAGACTCGAGTAGTGAACAATAGCTCTTTATTTAACAGGTAAATTCTGAGACTCAGAACCCTAGCGCGCGGCAGCTCTTATAGAGCTGGCCGCGGCTAGGCAGCCAATGACAACTCTTCGAGTTTGCCGCACTTGGTTTCAGCCAATCGCGGCAAACCCTGTATGAGCCAATCAGGAACATTCAAGCCATCCAATCACGAACCGGCTTTTCTGGACCAAAGGAACGCAAGGTTTCAAGCCTGCTAGTATGGAACACCGTGAAAGTGCTTCACTTAGCAATGGAGTTGCTGGTCATTAAGCAAGAACTAAACGTGTCAGAAATTGGTAAACGGAAATCCTTTACATTTATGTAAAATTGAATCTGTTGGCTTTTGAGATATGTACTGTTTGCATCCAGAGATGCTGGAGGTAACTTTTTCTTTTTCTCTTACAGCCACAGCATATTTACTGTGAAAATGCTAAAAATTGATTCAGAAACCATGCGTGTGTTGCAAGTCAATGAGTAAGCAGCCTTTTTTCCCTCAAATTACACCTCTTTGCTTACATTGTTAACAGTATTGTGTCATAGATATTACATATATTTACGTTTATTTCTATACATTAATCCTTATTCCTATGTTCTATCCACTTAGCGAAGATAGTTTTCGCGTAGGGTTGGAAATTAGAAAAACATACCGTCTGAAGTGATGTTAATACAAAAAAATATTAGATTGTGCCGAGATGGACAAACTTACAATAGAACTAAAAGGCAAGGAGGAATCAGAATACTATGTCATATGGGATAAATGGTATAAGTGGATAGAGTAAGCAGTCTTAATGTTTCAGGAAATCATTATCTCTTCAAAACCATGCTGCGATATGAGTCTTTGCTGAATGGGTGCACTTTTCTCTTCTAGATTATTTCTCTGTGATCTTGCTGGCTCAGAGCGCTGCACGAGAACCTGCAATAAAGGGGAAAGATTAAAAGAGAGTGGAAACATTAACACTTCATTGCTTATTCTAGGCAAATGCATCGGTGCCTTAAAATCCAATCAACAAACAAAGTAAGGACAGGAGGGCGTTCTTTTTCTGAATAGGCAAATCTTGGGGCATCTCAGGCACCCATTTATAGAAAGGAAAAGGAAAATCTAAATAGGAAAGAGAAGTTTTTTACCTTGTTCCTGACTCTTGATTTTCTTTCGAACAATAAAAAATATACAAATTATGTGTTCCCTGTTTAGTGTTCTCCTAACCTTAGCTTCAAAAAAATGCTTGATAGTTTTTTGTCCTCCATTCCAGTGTAAGAGAGAGAGAATAAGAAAAGGAAGGGATTTAGTAAAACAGGGTGCTTAAATGTTCTTTATGGATTGCCTCCAATTTCTAGGACCCCCTCAGAATTGTACTACAGGTAGTCCTTGACTTATAACCACTCACTGAGTAAAGTTACAGTGGCACTGAAATAAGTGACTTTAAGGCCGGTCCTCACACTTACAATTGTGGCAACAAACCCCTAGTCACAAGATTTGAGCATTTGGCAACTGGCATATATTTACGATGGGCGCCATTTTGTGACCTTTCCAGCCAGCTTGCGACAAGCAAATTTCACTTAACAACCACGTGAATCAAACTTAACAAACTGCAGTGATTTGCTTAACTGGCAAAAAAAGGTTGTAAAATTGAACCCAATTCACTTTGCTCAGGAATTTAAATTCTGGGCCCGATTGCGATTGTATGTTGAAGATTATTTGTTTTGAGGTTCAAAGATGCAATGTCTGCTTATCCAGGAAAAAAAAAATGATACGAAAGGCACAAAGTCTTAAAACTGCCACGCCTCTTCCCGAATTTACCTTGGAACAAACAACACTCTCTGTCTGATATAATATAATAATTTCTTCACTGTGCGATCCTTGTAATTAAAGCATTTAAATAATTTTTCAAAAGTTCCTGACCTTGCCTTTAAAGGTCGAAAGATTACCTGTTCTTAATTGACCGGAGGCCTCTGCAGCCTTTCTATAAGATTTTCCTTCTATGTTGATTTTCTAAAAATACCCTTTTATTGTGGCAAGGCTGTTAGTCTGTTATTTATCAGAAAAACAGTTTCCAATCAGATGTAATCTTTTGGTTTTGAAACTTAAATGGCAGGGCTATGTGTGTTTAGACAATTTTTCATCTTGTTAGTTCTCTACGTTGGAGTAGCAAGCTTTAAAACCTCTTTAACAATAAATATCTAAGTTAAAAATAGAAGATAAAACTTGTTTCAGTCATCATCTCCCTGCACAGCCTCTTAAACTCTGGGATATCTGCTTAGAAAGTACACTATCCATTGGGTTTCTCCACCAAGTATCTTCATTTTCTCCCATGAATTCAAGCTTAGCTTTTGCTTGTTTAGCCAGGAAACATGCATTTGATTAGAACCAAAGTTGGACGAACCCTAAGCCTATCTGTAGGAACGAGTTTTGTACTTATTTCTGAAGTAAAATTTTGCAGCCAACTTTCTATATGTTTTAAACCTTGACGCAAAGTTAATTTTTTTTTTTCCTCGTGCCTCATTCCAGGCTACAACAGCACATTCCCTTTCGGGAAAGCAAGCTCACTCACTTCTTCCAAGGTTTCTTCAGCGGCAAAGGAAAGGTTTGCATGATAGTTAATGTCAGCCAGAGTCCCTCAGCGTACGATGAAACTCTCAACGTGCTCAAGTTCTCAGCAATTGCTCAAAAGGTAAATGTGTGCCAATGATTAGTGGCTGGGAGTTAATGCCTATGACAAAATTATTGGGTTACAAAACTTCCAAGATGTCAGACTTCATACCAAGATTTGATAATAAACCTGAGGTTTCTGAATACAGGTAGTCCTCGACTTACAACAGTTTGTTTAGTGACCGTTTGAACTTACAACAGTACTGAAAAAAAGTGGTATGGCCATTTTTCACAATTACGACTGTTGCAGCAGCCTCGTGGTCATGGTTCAAAATTCAGATGCTTGGCAACTGGTTCATAGTTATGACAGTTGCAGTGTCCCAGGGTCATGTGATCATGTGATAACCCGGGGTGTGGCACAAAAGCAACACAGTCAGATAAGCAATAAGAGTCCCTTTATCATCTCCAACTTTGCCCCCAATATCCAGGATTCCTTCGGGCTGGAGAAAAACTCTCCTAGGAACAGCCTTTGGCTGTAGAAAATTCAGTCCAAAACAAAGTACACACAAACTGTAACTTAAAATCCAAACAAACCACACTGAAGTAATTACTGAAGTAATTAGTTCAGCAGGGTAGAAGAAGGAATTTCAAACTTGAAAGCACGGCAAAACTGACACAGTTGGGAAGACGCGAGGAACACAGATAAGCCCCGACAATACAAGATAAAGTCACGTTTGCTTCCAACAGCTTGCTGCACACAGGTTGCCGTTTTTATACACTGTGTTCCCAGCTGCAGCTAATGAAGGGAATCAGGGCCCTTTCATCCCCCGTAAACCACACAACCCACGTTGCTCCCTTCTCTGTTCCTCCCTGTGTGCCCTAGGATGAAGAGTGGGTGGGCCTGGTTCTTCCTCTGAACTCCCTCTCCCTTGTTCTACCACTTCCCTGCTCTGCCCAGCCGGACTTTGCCCTTCCCTAGTTTCTTCCACAGCCAACGGAACCACACTCCCATTCCCTGTCAGCTGTTCGGCTTCCTCCTCCGAGTCAGATTCTGACGGGCATGACATCACCTTTTGCGACCTTCTGACAAGCAAAGTCAAGGGGGAAGCCCAGATTCACTTAACCGCGTTATTAACTGAACAACTGCAGTGATTCACTTAACAACTAAAAAGTCATAAAATGGGGCAAAATTCACTTAACAAATGTTTCACTTGGCAACAGAAATTTTGGCCTCTGTTGTGGTCATAAATTGAGGACTACTTGTAGTGTCTTTGGAGAGCTCTTTTTTACTTATATGCAGTGAGTACCTATAACAGTTATGATTCTGGGGCAGGAATGGATAAGGATGATGAATAAAATGTTAATAAATGCTAATTTATGAATTGTGGCTTTAAACACGTTTTGTGACAGGTCATGGTACTGGATCCTGAGTCTCCCCAAGTAGAGAGAGTTGACCAGGTGTCCTCCATCAAAACAGAGTCCGAAAGTATCCTTGACGATGGCATGCGTTTACCCACGAAGAGAGCAACTATATTTTGGGAGGGGACTCTGGAAGATGTGATGGAAGATGAAGAAGAGCTGGTGGAAGATGGCAATGAAGAACACCAGGGGGATTGTTTGGCGGATGACACACATGCAAAGGAAGCTGACCCAACCGATGAGACGGAAAGTCAACTCGAAGGCGAAGATAGTGATATCATTATCAAAAAAGAAGAATATCAGGTATGACTTTTGCTGGTGCCCAATCTTCAACCAAAGAGACTCTCTAATGAGCATGGGTAGCATCAAGGAAGTTTAAAATTAGAAAATGGGGTAGTGAAGAGGGGAAAAAAGGAAGCTTGTGCATCAGTCCCTATTAGAATCAACGCAGTTAATTAAGAGCGGGTCTTTTATCGGAATTGATGGCTTCCTTTCGCATCGTTTCTTTGTAGTCGAGTAAAGAAGATAGACTACCTTCAAAAAAATAAAAAAGTCGTATCAATTCCTGGCCTTGGCTGATCTCATTAAAAACTAAGGAACGTCATGCCTGGTTAGTAAGAATATGGGACATAGACTAGTCTGAGAAGATTTAAAAAAACACCTTGGGAAAATGGATGTCAAGTCATTAAACTGTTGCTAAGAAAATTACACAGAAGTAGCTGAATAACGTTAGGAGATACCCCAACTGGAACAACCAACAAGGTGGAGTCAAGTTCGTTAAACTTGACTCCACCTTGTTGGTTGTTCCACTTGGGGTATCTTTTTTTTGGGGGGGGATATTTTTTAGGGGGGTATATTTGGGCGGGGAGACAAACATTGAGCATTTCTCCAGAAGGAGAAAAGGCATTTAATAAAAACAACGTATCTCCAATATAAACTACATTTAACTAATATTTGTGTAATCAATGATCAATAGCTACACAAGATTGCATTGTGCTACATGAATTCTGTAGAGGCAGTCTCTCTTTAGCTGTGGATGGAGACCGGTTCTGTTTAATTTAGGTCTAAAGTGGTTGTGCCAACTTGTAAGATTAAAGACATTTTCTTTGAGGTTATCTTACTCCCGTTACTGTCTGCAGCATCTGCTTGCTTAATATAGTTCCCTTTATTAGCCAAGTTCCTTCCATGGTAGTAACAAGAACTGAGCTGGACTCAAGGGCCTTTGCCTAGCAACCAGAAAGCAGCATTTTATATTTGAAAGCAAATCTAGCTTGTGTTTATCCTGCATATCTGTAGCTTGCTTTTCTAACAGCAGCCTATACTCGAAGCTGATTTCTAATTTGACAAGAATTTTTTTTAAAAAAAATTAAATATAAAAATGTCACAAAAACCATCCTGTGAGCTAGCAAATTAAAGAATATAATAAATCAGGCTGCTTTTAGAAATGAATTTAGGCAAAAAAAAGGAGGTCAGGCAGAAAGCAAGTTAGAGGGGTATCTATCTATCAGAATAGAGCTGGAAGGAACCTTGGAGGTCTTCTAGTCCAGCCCCCTGCTCAAGCAGGAGACCCGATACCATTTCAGATAAGGGACTGTCCAGTCTCTTCTTAAAAACCTCCAGGGATGAAGCACCCACAATCGCTGAAGGCAAAGCTGTTCCACTGGTTAATTGTCCTCACTGTTAGGAAGTTTCTGCTTAATTCCAGGTTGCTTCTTTCCTTGATTAGTTTCCATCCATTGTTTCTGCTTACAGATGCTTTGGTAAATAAGTTGCCCCCGCTCCTCTTTATGGCAAACCTCTCAAACCCAGGAATACTGCTATCATGTTACCCCTATCCTTTTTTTCTCCAGACTAGCCAAGCCCAAGTCCTGCAACCATTCTTCATATGTTTTAGTTTGCCAGCCTTTAATCATCTTAGTTTTATTTAGGGAATGTATATTTATTTAGGAAATTTATATTATTTAGGAAATTTATATTTATTTAGGGAATTTGTATATATTTAGGGAATTTATATTTATTTAGGGAATTTATATTGCCGCCTATTCGCATAAGGTGATTAAAAGCGGCTTACAGAATATAAAAGCCCCTGTAAAAACAATAAAACTTATAAAAGAAGAGTCATATAATAAATTCATACACTAAAATCAACCCCAGCGAGAGCATCTCACAGGAGCCATTTAATGGGCTCCATCCCGCTCTGGGGTCCCCAGGCTCACTGGCAGAACCAGGTCTTCAGTGCCTTCCGGAAGAGTGTTAGACTGGCGGCCATTCTAATCTCTAGGGAAATGATGTTCCAGAGAGAGGGAGCCACCACGGAGAAGGCCCTTCTTCTGGCTCCCACCAGGTGTATCTCCCTCAGGGATGGGACCCGCAGCATTTCGTGCCTCCCTGCTCTGATGGGTCAGGTAGATGTGACCAGCAAGAGACGGTCTTTCAGATAACCTGGTCCCAAGCCGTGTTGTTGTTGTTTGCACTTTTTTCAAGTCTCAACATCTTTTTTGTGATGTGTATTTTGTATCCATGGGACGTGGTCAAACAAGTCAATGGTGTGGCTGTGATAATATCAAAGCTGCACCTGTTTCTTTATGAGCTTTGATTGCATGTTGTGGCTGTTATCTTGGATTTTTTTAACCACATCCTAAGAGGCAGGTTCGTCTTTTT
The DNA here is from genome assembly GCF_049901715.1 of Pseudonaja textilis. Lineage (NCBI taxonomy): Eukaryota > Metazoa > Chordata > Lepidosauria > Squamata > Elapidae > Pseudonaja > Pseudonaja textilis. Next base: position 24,769,220 of record NC_141993.1, read on the forward strand.
GGAATGCCTGTTCCCTGGTTTAGAGGCAGCTGAAAAGGTCATGTTCCTATAAAACATGCTGTAGAAGGAAAGCAGAAGGATTCCCCGGGTGCTGAGCAAATTATTATTGCCTGTAATGGCCAGAACCGATGACTTTGAAGAACAAGCGAAAGAGCCGCTGCCAGAGAAAGCGCCTCAAATAAGACTCTCCCTAATTATCCCAAAAATAAAGAAAGGGAGGAGGGGAGGGAAGCACATTCAAGCTTGCAAGATTTTATCATTCTATAACAGGGCTGTCAAACTTGTGGGCCACACCCACAACCGGTTTCGCGAAGGGGGAAAAAATCCCGGTATGTCACGTGGTGACACCGTAAGTTTAACACCCCTGTTTTATAATAAAAGCAGTATTGCATGCGGGCGGGGGTAGGGGGGTTCAAATTTTTTAACAACCGGTTCTGTGGGCGTGGCTTAGTTGTTAGGCGTGGCTTGGTGGTCATGTTATTGGCTGGGCGTGGCCAACTCAATATCACTCTCATCAAGGCACGCATCTCCTCGCCTGGCCTCTCATGACTGGGGATGCTGCAATAGTCGTAAGTGTGAAAAATGGTCATAAGTCACTTTTTTCAGTGCCACTGTAACTTTGAATGGTCACTCCACACAATCAAAGTACCAGCAAAGGAGGAAAAAATACTCCAGAGAAGTTCCTAAGAAGGAAGAAGAATGCCAAGAATGTAATAAGGGTTAACGGAGAGGCAGTTTCTGTAAGCAACACCAGAATGTTTCCTTCCTGCCTTCCTTACAGGATTAGGCCAGTAATTTCTTCTAACAACCGGTTCTCCGAACTGCTTAGAATGTTAACCGGTTCTAGCGAATAGGTGCGAACTGATAGAATCCCACCCCTGCTTGCCTGATCTCAGTTTCCTATTCTAGTCTACCTTGGTCCTGTCCTAAAGTGGGTGGCTTCACAATTAAATTGTTAACAATCAATATAATGAGCCGCAAATGTTAATAGGATGTAACCCAGTGTAGGATGCTGCGTGGATGCACAATTCATATGTCTGTAAGCCACCTCCAGGTGCCTCTTTGCTATATGACTCGAGGAAGTGTAGGCAGTGCAATTTGGCTTTCTTTACCCATTCATGTTTTCTTGGAGAAAAGAGGCAGCTTTCTCCAATGTAAGCTTTCTTGCCAGGTTAGACAACTACAGGCATATCCTGACTGAAACATTAAATCAATAATACAGGTAGTCCTCAACTTAAAACAGTTCATTTAGTGATCGTTCAAAGTTACACCAGCATTGAAAAAAAAGTGACTTATGACCATTTTTCAACATGACCGTTGCAGCATCCCTGTGGTCACATGATCAAAATTTGGAGGCTTGGCGACTGACTCATGTTTATGACAGTTGCGGTCTCCCTAGGGTGATGTGGTCCCCTTTTGTGACCTTATGACAAACAAAAGTCAATGGGGAAACCGGATTTGCTTAACAACCATGGAACTACCTTTAACAACTGCAGCGATTCAGTTAACGATGGTGGCAGAAAAGGTTGTAAAATGGGGCAAAATTCACCGAACAAATGTTTCACTTAGTATCATGCCCTTGTTAGAGTCGGACTCTGGGGGAGAGGAGGACCAGCTGACAGGGAGTGGAGGTGTGGCTCTGGAGGTTGTGGAGGAGGCTGGGGAAGGGCGGAGGCCAGCTGGGCAGTCAGAGGAAGAACCAGGCCCATCCCCTCTCCATCCTAGGGCACACAGGGAGGAACGTAGAAGGAAACAAGTTGGCTTACAAGAGAGGAAGCGGCCATGATCCCCTTCATTGGTTACAGCTGGGGAGAATAGTATATATGAGAGATAGTTAAACACAGCATTGCCAGAAGCAAAGCATGTTTTATTTTGGGCTGAAGTTATCTTGGTTGGTGTCCTTCCAACAGACTGTGCCTTGTTATCTCCTTGAAGTTGGTAATTACTTTTCCTGGTCCTTGTGGAATTTCCTTCATTGTAGTTTGTTTTGGGTTTTTTTTATTTCGCCTCTATCTGCTCATTAAGTTTAAACTGTATTGCTTTCTTTTAAAGACTATTTTTGAATAAGTTTTACCTCCAACTGAGAATTATTGAACAGCAGGGCCAAGTTGGAGGCATTAAAGGACATTTATTTATGTTTTGGATTTTGTTGCGTTTGTGCTACACTCCGAGTCATCACACTTAGCAACAAAAATTTGGGGCTCAATTGTGGACATACGTCAAGGACTATCTGTAATGGGTAAAGAAAAAAATAGGGGATACCTGTACAAGTGACGTCTGTTGATAATATGGGTTGTACTGTGAATGTATTGATTTAGGAAGCTGTCCATCTTTTGCTAGAAGCCTCTGCCTTATTCAGTAGTGCAACTTTTGTCTAAGAGACAGGATTACTTGAGTTTAGCATCATGTCTACAGAAACTCACCTTGCATGTCGTAACACAGAAAGTCTCATAATATTTATTCTTCTCCTCTCTAGAAGTTACTTTATATAATTGATGAATTGAAGAATAAGTTGATAGAGGAAAAAAAAGCTAAGCTGTACACAGAGCTAAAAATTCGCAAAGAAGTTACTCAAGAATGTTTCCAGTACTTCTGTGCAAAGGAGAGTGACCTCAAGTAAGTCTTCTGGGTTGGTTTTGTGTGTATGTGTGTGTGTGTGTCTGTGTGACTTTGGGGATTTACAGTATACAACAAAGGTGCATGCATATTGTTTCAGAGATCAGGCTGCTTAAATCAGGGAGCAAATTACTTAACAGTGATGGAGCCATTTCTCGTGAATTTTTAGATAGAACAAAAAGGTTTTAGATACTATTCAGCATTTAAGTTTGCCACTTAAAGGTTGTTCACTTGTACACTACTGATAGGTAGCATTCTCATTCACCCGAAAAGCAATCTATTTCCAGATAACCTGAATTATAAACGTGTACTTAACAGAATGAACCAAATGTATATAGATTTTGATAATGTGATTACATAAAACGGCCATCTGTTGAGCTGCGAGCTCACTGACCCGCCACTTGCATGTCCCACCCTCTCCTCCGTCCCCCGCGGCCAGGCCACCAAGCTGAAAAGGTTGGAGACCACTGCTATAAGCTATTTAGGTAGAAATAAGAAGTTTATAAGGAAGACCTTTTAGGTTTAGGTTTGCCTGTATGAGACATATTGCAAAGTAGATGGAGTGACACTGGAAGCCTATAAAATCGTCATATAAAATCGTCTGTTTGTATAAATTAATGGTATAGTGGGATTTTCCCATTCCCAATAATTCAGGGGTGTCAAACTCAACGTCCACAGGTTGGATACGGCTGGCAGGATGCTTAGATCTGGCCCATGGTTCTACCCTGGAAACAGCGAAGGACCGGCCTGCGATGCTTTCCAGTGAAAACGGAGCCTGGGAGGGCTGCATGTGGCCCTCCCGGTCTCCATTTCCAGCTGTGACGGCCTCCTGAAACCCTCTGCCAGTGAAAATGAAGCTCAGGGGGAACCAAATGCCCCCTGGATCCATTTTTGCTGGCAAAAGTCTGCAGGAGGCTGTCACAGCCGAAAACACTCCCCTGGCTCAGTTTATGGTGGCAGAGGGCTGCAGGAGGCCATCGTGGCTGAAAATGGAGCTTGAGAGCTCACTTTCACTGTCACAGCACTCAGTCCCCCATAGGCGCCCTGACACGGGGGTCATCAAGCTGGCCATGCCCACTCTGGCCAGGTCCCTGGGCCCCCGAGGTCAAACAACCCCGATGCGGCCCTCAATTAAATCAAGTTTGACATCCCTGCAATAAGTGAATGGGCAGCTTTCCTCAGTTTCCCTCCTACATTTCTTCTGGATTCATCATGATAATAAAGTTATTATGCATAATAAGGAACTTGCATATGAAGGGCAATTTCTCATATCAAATATGCTTATCTCTTCCAGCTAAGGTTTTTTTTTAAGGAATAAGTTGAAAGGGGGTAGATTGGTATGTTTTGTTTCCAAGAAGTCTATGAATTGTTTTTCTTTCTGATACATTTAGGAAGATCTTTAGCGATAAAGAAGAAATAATGGCAACCACGTGTGAAGAGCGGATGATCATTTACAAGGACCTGGTGAAGGACTGTATTGCACTCCCAGATGGCCAAGGAGGAGCAGAAGAGACGCTAAAAGAGGGTGAAAAAGCAGCAAGTCTTGTTCCAGCAAATGTAAGCAGTTGCGTTAACAGGTAGTCCTCGGCTAATGACCACTTGTTCAGCGATCAATTCAAAATTAAGACAGTGCTGAACAAGGAGACTCACAGTGGGGTCCTTGAGGGTGCAGCATACCCATGGTCGCACGGTGATGATTTTGGCAACTGGCTCATAATTGCAACGGTAGCAGTGGTCATCTCATTGGTGGGTCTCATCTCCCGGAGGGGGGGAATGAGTCTGCCTACCAAGATGAGGTGCACCGGTTGCTTTTGTGGTGTGGAGACAATAACTTGGTCCTCAACACCAATAAGACCAAGGAGCTTATAGTGGACTATAGAAGGAATAGACCAGACATCCAGCCCTTGCTTATCAATGGAGACCAAGTGGAGCAAGTGGCCAGTTTTAACGTTTTGGGTGTTACCCTAAAAGAGGACCTGACCTGAGGCACCCACATTGCAGCCCTGGTCAAAAGGGCCCAGCAGAGATTATATTACCTGAGACTTCTCAGAAAATAACAACTGAATGAGAAACTGCTGGTGACCTTCTACCGCTGCTCCATAGAGAGTCTCTTAACTTACTGCACCTGTGTATAGTTTGCCAATTGCACAGGGGCAGATAGGAAAGCACTCCAGAGGGTTAACATCATTGCCCAGAGGATCATTGGTTGCCCTCTCCCCTCTTTGGAAGAGCTTTATAGCTCCCACTGCCTTAAGAAAGTTCAAAACATTCTCATCTCATCCTGGGCACCCTTTTTTTGAACAATTACCATCTGGCAGACAGTGCAGGGCAATAAAAACAAGGACAAAGCAGCTTCTATCCCAGAGCAGTAACTACTGAATTCTACCGTATAGTGCATATTTTCATAGTCCTAATGTACACTGAAGATGGTATTTAATTTCATTGTATGAGGTGCAATGACAATAAAGTAAAGTGACTGCCATTTGCCACCTTCCTTTCGAGTTCTGACCAGCAAAGTCCTTGGGAAACGACGATCAAGTAACAGTCGTATTTAAGAGCTACACCAGATTTGCTTAAATACTGCAACTGGAATTGCCTGGTCTGGTGTTGTAAGTTGATATGATGACATCAGGATTCACCACTACCTCGTTTAGTGATGAAGTTCCCAACCTCAATGAAAGTAGTTAAATGAAAGTTGGGTCAACATGTCGGCTTTGAGATACGGCCAGCGAACCTGTCATCTTCGGTTTACTCTCAGTGAGCAATGCTTGAGCAAGCCATGGCTTAGTTTGCTTTCTGAACCCAGGCCTATTCTTCTTTCTCCCCCTTTTTCCTTCCCCAGATAGATTGGGAGTTTTTCTTTTTAAATAAATTTTATCCATTTTCTATTAATTACATCTTAGTGCTTAATAAACAAGATGTTGTCTGGGTATTTAATTTGCTTAACAATACAGATTCCATTCTTATTCTCCACCCCTTTTTTTTCCAAACATTGGTAAAAAAAAAATTCCATGTTTGATAATATTCTGTGCCTTCTTTCTGTTTAATTATCAATGTAAGTCTATCCATTTCTGAACAGTCAAGTATCTTTTTAATTATATCTTCATCTTGCGGTTTTTCTTCATCTTTCTAATATTGTGTATAATCCTTGCTGCTGTTAAAACACATAATACTACTACTAAATACATACTTTTCTTATCAAATTTTTTTATCATCCCCTAATAAAAACAGTTCAGGTGTAAAATCTACATGTTTCCCTATTATCTTTTCTAGCCATCTGTATTTTTGGCCATTTTTTTTTTAGCACAAGTCCACCACATATGACTAAATATGCCCATCTTTTGCTTACATTTCCAACATTTACTAGACTTAGTTTTAAGCATTCTAGCTAACCTTAGCAGGTGGTAAATGCCCCAGATAGATAGGGAGTTTTTCAATAATGCTGTTAACTTCTGAGACTTTTATGTACTCCTCTGGTTTTCGCTCTGGCTTTTAAATGTTCTGGGGTTTTTTTTTTGTTCGTTTGTTTGATCTTTGCAACAAGGGAGGTGAAGGTGGAGAACCTGGAAGCGTGGCTGATCTCCCCAGTATGGTGGGGTCACTGCAGCAGAACGTTGCTGATATTAAGCAACAGGCAGAAATGGCGTTCAACATGCTTGATGCTTTGGAAGAGCCTCAGCTGACCATTGAGCGACTTGAAAAGCAGTTGGCTGACGTTACAGCGGAGCTGGCTCACACTCGAGAAGACCTTTGTAGCAAGAATAAAGGTACACAAAGAGCAAAAAAAAAAAAAAACCCAATAAAACTACTGGTAGTCCTTGATGTATGACAGTTGGGCCCAGAATTTATGTGGCTGAGTGAGAAATTTTTTTAAAGTGAGTTTTGCCCCATTTTACGTTTGCTTGCCACGTTTGTTGAGTGAATCACTGTAGTTGTTAAATTTAGTAATATGATTGTTAAGTGAATCTGGCTTCCCCATTTCTTATCAGAAGGCTGTGCGCCTTTTAGTGCGGCCGTTGATAAAAATAGGATCACCAACATGATCGCCAACATCCAATGACAGGGGGAGGAGGAGGAAGAGAAGAAGAGGAGGAGGAAGAGAAGAAGAGGAGGATGAGGATTAGAAGAGGAGGAGGGGGAGGAAGAGAAGAAGAGGAGGAGAAGAAGAGGAGGGGAAGAGGAGGAGGAAGAGAAGAAGAGGAGGAGGAGGAGGATTAGAAGAGGAGGAGGGGGAGGAAGAGAAGAAGAGGAGGAGAGGAGGAAGAGAAGAAGAGGAGAGGAGGAGGAGGAAGAGGCGAAGAAGAGAAGGGGAGGAGGAAGAGAAGAAGAGGAGAGGAGGAGGAGGAAGAGGCGAAGAAGAGAAGGGGAGGAGGAAGAGGAGAAGGAGAGGAGGAAGAGAAGAAGAAAGGAGGGGAGGAGGAGGAAGAGGAGAAGAAGAGGAGGAAGAGAAGAAGAAAAGGAGGGGAGGAGGAGGAAGAGGAGAAGAAGAGAAGAGGGAGGAGGAAGAGGAGAAGAGGAAGGGAGGAGGAAGAAGAGAAGAAGAGGAAGGGAGAAGAAGAGGAGGAAGAGAAGAAGAGGGGAGGAGGAGGAGCAAGAAGAAGAGGAGAGGGGGAGGAGGAAGAGGCGAAGAAGAGAAGGGGAGGAGGAAGAGGAGAAGAGGGGAGGAGGAAGAGAAGAGGAGGAGGATTAGAAGAGGAGGAGGGGAGGAAGAGAAGAAGAGGAGGAGGAAGAGAAGAAGAGGAGGGGAAGAGGAGGAGGAAGAGAAGAAGAGGAGGAGGATTAGAAGAGGAGGGGGGAGGAAGAGAAGAAGAGGAGGAGAAGAGGAGAAGAAGAGGAGGAAGAGAAGAAGAGGGGAGGAGGAGGAGCAAAAAGAAGAGGAGAGGAGGAGGAGGAAGAGGTGAAGAAGAGAAGGGGAGGAGGAAGAGGAGAAGAGGGGAGGAGGAAGAGAAGAAAAGGAGGGGAGGAGGAAGAGGAGAAGGAGAGGAGGAAGAGAAGAAGAAAAGGAGGGGAGGAGGAGGAAGAGGAGAAGAAGAGAAGAGGGAGGAGGAAGAGGAGAAGAGGAAGGGAGGAGGAAGAAGAGAAGAAGAGGAAGGGAGGAGGAGAGGAGGAAGAGAAGAAGAAAAGGAGGGGAGGAGGAAGAAAAGAAGAAAAGGAGGGGAAGAGGAGGAGAGGAGGAAGAGAAGAAGAAAAGGGGAGGAGGAAGAGGAGAAGAAGAGGAGGGAAGGAGGAGGAAGAGAAGAAGAGGAGAAGAGGACGACGAGAGGAGCCAATCTGCTATTGGCTACCTGAGTCTGTCACATAAAATTTGCTTGCCGTGAGTCTGCACTGAATAATAGAACCTTCAGTCCTAAGGGAGGTTCGGCTGTGCTTAAAAGCAGAGCCAAAGATCTAAAGACTAGCTAGAAAGCAAGAAATCCAACCATCTCCTGCTTCCTAGCTAATCTAAATCTCCCGGCACAGCAGTACAGATGATGGTCAGAAAAAGGAAAAATAGCAATTTAGCAGGCAAGTTTGCCAGGAAAGGAGTGAGTGGGTGGGGAGGGTTCCCAGGGGCCATGTGGGTGGCGCAGCCTTGTGTTTCTGTGCAGTCTGGATTAATTGTTTGGGGGGCTGCTCTGGGGGTGAGATTTCTCTGTGGCCCACCAAAATTTTCTCGTGGCCCACCCGCGGCCCACAGGTTGGCAACGCTGCTCTAAATCCTCAATAAAAGCATTTTATATATCAGAATGTAGATTAAGTCTATTTCTTCATCGTTTGAAAATAAAAATGAACCAGTGATGAATATTAAAGGTATGATAAACATAAGCACTAGTATAATTATATCTTTTGGGTCTAATTAAAAAATGAAAAATAGATTTTTAATTACTGGGGAGCCTAGCAGTGAGCTAAGAGATTCGCCATTTGACCAATTAGTAATTTTACTCTTAAGAGTTTGTTTAATGACTGCTTGTTCATTAAAAGCAGATTGGTCAGTTATTTCCTAACCAATTAATTGAGCAGTACTGAATGTTATCAAATTAACAAAAAAAGACAGAAAATAAGGGTATCAAGAAATTTAATTAAAAATATTCCCTTATTTACATGATGTATAAATCCATAATGTTTGTTTAACATTAGTTTTCTAAACAATCGAAGTAATTCTTCTCATGGTACTTAAAAAATATTTTAAAAACTGCTTATATTCCAGCAGCGGTAATGCAAGGAGATAAACTGAGTGAATCTACTAAAGTCCTTCAAGATGCTACTGAGGTAAAGATTGTTCATTACATTCAAATCAGGAGCAAATAGTCTCTTTTTGTCCCAAAATCACAACAAAAGTAGATGGGTCCATGGAGAGAAAAATGGGGAGACAATAACATCACTTGCTTTTTCTTTCTCACATCCACCCACAGCATTCCTCCCCCCGACCAAAAAAAAACCCCCTCAGAAAAATGATTAATGAAAAAATAAAAACATTGACAGTTGTTAGAAGGCAGTGAATATTGGCATACAGAGAAATAGACTTTCAAATTGAGGAGGAAACTCCAACTCATATCAGGGATCATCTGAGCTCGTGGGTTGTCTTCTTCTGCAGAGGATTTGGGACAATCTTCTGTAACTTCCTAAACCAGGACTTAATGAAGCTAGCCCAACACAGCTTGAGACTATATTTTGTTGTAAGTTGCCAACTATGTGCAGACACATCTCTTCTCAGTCTTCTTTCTCTTTCTTTTCAAGAAAATGGCTCTACAGAACAAACACATTCAGGAGCTGAGTCAAGCTGTGAAAGAAAAGGACAAAGAAATTAGTCAGCTACAAACTCTGGTTGCTCACTTGGAAACTACCATAAAAGATTCTGTGAGTATTGAATCTGTCTACCTGATCACCTCAAAGGTAGCCATGTTACCTCTTAGGGTCAAGGTTTGCTAAGCTTTTAGAGGTAATCCAAAAGTCAATTAGAATTCAGCTCCAAAGACAACCTTTGGAATGTTATTATTTATTATTTCTTTGGAAAAAGTCAGCCTCTATGTTTACAATCTATTAAGACAAAGATTTTTGAAGATAGCGTATGATAAAACAAAGAGGGCCTGTACATTTTCTTGAAAGGTAAGCAACTTGAGCTGGCCAAATATGTTCCTTTACTCCTTGATTTCCTACTCTATTGGCATTTTTTTAATCCATAATGGAACATAAGTGTGGATAGAAAAGTAATGTTTGACTTGCTGTCAGACATAACAGAAAATGTCTGCTCTCCTAGAGGCACTCTATCCAATCCCCACTCTTGAGATAGCACTTAGCAATAGCCCTTAGACTTATATACCGCTTCACCGAGGTTTATAGCCCTTTCTAAGCGGTTTACAGAGTCAGCATATTGCCCCCAACAATTTTGGTCCTCATTTTACCCACCTCGGAAGGATGGAAGGTTGAGTCAACCTTGAGCCTGGTGAGATTCGATCTGCCAAATTGCTGGCAGTCAGCAGAAGTAGCCTGCAGTACTTCACTCTAACCACTGCACCACCACAGCTCTGAGATGACACACAATTGAGTTAAGATTGAAGGTCCGCTTCATTATTTGTAGATTTTCAAATTCAGTGACACCAAATAGTGCTCTGACCACATAGGCTTCTTTCCCACATTATAAAATTTCTTCAAAGCCTCTTCAATTGCAACCCTATTCAGTAGTACCTTGATCATTGCCATTGTATCATAAGAAAATAAAATACTTTATTGTACTCACACTTTAACCTTAATGAATACCTTAATAGTGGCCATGTGACTGGGAGCTTGCATGCACCCTTGTGATAAAACCTCCTTTGGGGAAATGGTGGAAGAGACTTTCTTTCTCCAGTGACTCAAGGAGCTACACCATTAATAGTGTACACCATAATGTGGAGTCATCCATAGGCACGACAAAGAAGAATTAAACTAAATATGATCTGTGGAAGAAGGAAATTCCAACTCCCTCCAATAGTGTGCCAAAACCAAATGGACACTTTATAGTTAGAATATCATAAAGAGATTAGAAGATGAGTCAGAAAGTATTCAAAAAGCACTCGGAGAGCAGAGATTGAGTACGAGTAGCACTGGCATTTATGTTGTGGCTGGAGCAACGTTGAAACAACATTTGTCAACTAACATGGCTATAGCAAAAGGACAGATTAATGCTGTAAAGGTACAAAGGCAAACCATAGGTAAATGAAACATTAGATCCATGAGCAACAGAAAAATTGATGTCAGAGTAGAAATGTCAAGATTTTACATCGATATTCTGGGAGGCAGCCAACTGAGATGGACTTGAATGTACCATTTTACCTCAAAGCATCAGATTATAGATTAGGCATCATTAACAAAAAAAAAGGTGTCAAAAGTTGGAGCCCTTATACAATCTCTATAAATGATAACTGAAACTAAAAGAAACAAAGTCACTTGACCAAGAAGGTATTAGTTGAGCAATATTCCTTGACTTTGGCAGATACAAATAATTACTTTAATGGCTTAGATTTGGTAAGTTAAATGCCTGAAGAATTTTGAATTGAAATCTGTCACATCCTTTAAAATAAAACCAACAACAATATCCTGAAATGAAAAAAAAAATCTAATGAAAGAAAAACTGTGTCTGAGAGAGAATTGTACCATGAAATATGGTGCTTGCTAATAGAAAAGAGCTGGATCAATTCATGGAAGTCAGAGGGATCAGCGACTCTTAGCCTTGACGGCAGTGTGACCACTTCTGAAGGCCATCTGCTAGAAGACTAGTGGGTTTCTTTATGGGGTTGGTTGGCCACTTTGAGAGCGATCGCTGGGTCTGATCCAGCAGGGCACCACTTACAATTTATTTGGGAGAAAACATGGTCAAAATAGTAATGTTAGACTCTGGGGAGGCATCTCTGACAATTAATGTGCTGAGAAATTGAATGTCCCCACATTGCCTTAGTTACACATTGCCTATGTCATGGCTTTCCCAATTGTAATGTACAGCCTTGAAACTGAGCCATCAGGAAAAAGTAATGAAGAAAAATTGATGCTTTTGAATTGTGTTGGAGAAGATTGCTCAGAATACCTTCGACTAGAATCTAATTAATTCAGTACTGGATGAAATACATTCAGAGAGCTAATTGGAAGCCATAATAATGAAGTTAAAGGTAGAATAATTTTGGCACATAATGTGAAGGCCAGAGTCAATAAAGAAAACCCTGAAGCTTGGGAAAAAAAGCTAGATACTATCACTAGTATGATTCCAATTACAACTCTCAAGATTGTCCTGACAGACAATCCCATTGAAATATGTCCGTTGAGGTACAAAGATTTAAAAGCAACTGGACAGTAACAAAATGATGCAAACTAAGGCCTCATTCAAAAAGGCACACAGCCTTGTGTAGGTAGAAAAACCTTCGTGATGTCCTCATTTTTCATGTCATTACACACATTTGTTCTTAAAACATAAGGAGCTTTAGGGAGCAACTTCTTAAGCAGCGTGGGAAGTGTGGAGAGAGGCTGATTCTCATATCTAGAAATGTTTTCCCAGGCAACTTGATTTCATTCTAATAGCATACATCGGTGGTTAGGTCTTGAGGATCCGTGGCCATAAAAGGTATTTAAAGGGGGTCCATGGTGAAGAAAAGGTTGAGAACCACTGGCATACATGATTTAAACCAGGGGTCTCCAACCTTGGCAACTTTAAGACTTGTGGACTTCAACCCCATGCTTTGCTGGCTGCTTTGCTGGCTGAGGAATTCTGGAAGTTGAAGTCCACAAGTCTCAAAGTTGCTAAGGTTGGAGACCCCTGATTTAAACTTTCAGAGAGCAACTTCCATGTGAGAGAGGGAGAGAGATCTTGTGATACCTTGCATCACTGAAGAACAGTTTGTTTTGTTTATCTTTGGTGTTACCATGTAAAGCAATTATCTAAATTTTAGACTGCTCCTTGAAATAGATAATTGGAAACAACAAACTATTTTGGATGTTTTATGAATAAAATCTGAAGGAAAACATTTCATGACAATGAAAAGACAAAGAATTATAGACGTGAGGTGAGGTAATATATAGATCCGCTGTGTGGGATCCATTATAAGGAACACACTCTCTATCCTAGAGTCAGCTCCATTTCTATTTTCCATACAAGATCCTACAAAAGTTATCTGATCCTATGCATCAAGATAGGGAGAAATCTAGGGAATAAGATTTTTTTTTCTTATTTGTGTGTATCAAGTTTCAAATGAGAGCACTAAAATTCTTATGGTATTGGAAGGGAGCAATCTCCAGAATACTGAGAAGTTATCATACTTACTCAGTGCCTATATCCATTAATTTGACTAATACTCCATGCAGAAATAATAGTTTTGGTGATCCTACCAAAGGTAAAGGAGGCCCCAGATTTTACTCAGCTAATAATTGCTGACTCTAGGGTAGGGGTCGGCAACCTTAAACACTCAAGAGCCACAAAGGTCCTAACCAGAAGCCTCCCGTTGAATTCTGGAGCCGACCAGAAGTCTGGTTCCCCCACCATAGAGTCTCCTCATAGCATGGCATCCTTTTTCCTCTACTGACTGGCAACAGGGAGCCGCAGCAGAGCGATGAAAGAGCCACATGCGGCTCTAGAGCCATAGGTTGCCAACCCCTACTCTAGGGGGCAGTGCTCATCTTGGTTTCAAGGCTGTTGAGCCAGCGCTATCCAAAGGTATTTCCAGTCGTGGCCAGCGTGACATCAAGGAGTGCTGTTACCTACTCACCAAAGTGGTACCTATTTATCTAGTTCCATTTGCATGCTTTCAAACTGCTAGGTTGGCAGGCGTGGAGTGAGAATGGAAGCTCACCCCATTGTGTAGTGCTTAAGTCAAACGTGGGCTGTTGGCTTTCCAGCCAACAAGTCCAGCGTCTGAATCGCCGAGCCACCTCAAGGTGAGGCATTAGTGAAACTAGCAAAGTATCTAAAAATAAGCGAACTTGACAAACATATTGACTGGATACTACATTCCAGCATGTATGAGTAGCAATGGAAAAAAAAATCTTATTTATCTTTTTTATTGTAGGAGTCATTTAAACTAGAAATGGTAAAGCAGGTGAATTGTTAATGGTTCTGCCCTTTAAAAATTGGCTTCTTTATTTTAATGCAGGAGATCACCATTGCCACTATAAAACAGCAAATAGAACAAGAAAACTGCAGTGAATCCAAGGAGAAAAACATTGGCTCAAGAAGGAAACGGTATTTAGAAAGGGATGAAGAAGGCCCCCCTTCAAAGCAAGGTATCACTTCCTCTTCTGCATATACCGAAAGGCTGCTGAGGTCAAAAATAATTTATATATCAAAACAAAAAGTTAATAAAGTACAGAATTAAATGTTGAGACCCAGAAGACGGCTGTCACATCAGATGTGCATCTTGCATGAACTCCTATTATTTTTATAAAAAATCAGAAATAAACATTTTTTTAAATGGAACATCTCCCTTTCCATGTAGTGTGTGTGTGTTTCTCATCAAATTGATGTTGTGAGCTAGCTTCTGTTTTGTGAATCTGCTGGGTCTGCTCAAGTGTGTGTTGTATTTGTGTAATTTTGATTGTCCTAAATGTACTAGTCAATGGAAATTCCAATCTTTGTGAGTCTGCTAAAAACATCATGGTTTGCTCTGCAAGATCCTGCATCTTTTTCATCTGAATTATTCTTCCCATTTATTTATTTTTACAGCCAGCAATTTACATGGTAGTTAATATTTTTGGTTTGGGATTCATATAGCCACGCCCCCCCCCCCAAAAAAAATCACAACCCTCATTGTTAAGAGAATCTTTAAAGGTCACCAGTATAAAACCTATTACTCTGTAGCACGTGCCAAGAATTGACTAATCTCTGCCTCATTTATCTGGATCAGTGCTTCTCAACATTGGTAGCTATAAGTTATATGGACTTTAAGTCCCCAAATCTCTAGCTATTACTGGCTAGGGAATTCTGGGAATTAAAGTCCACAGTCTTACGTTTCTCCAGGTTGAAAATCACTGGTCTAGACCAGGGGTGTCAAATACAAGGCCCATGATATGGTTGAATCCGGTGGGGACGTCCTGGAAAATGTAAGGGACAGGCCCACGTCACTTTGGCCTGGTCTACCCAATGCAAAGAGGAAACATTGGGCTAGCGTGGCTTTGGCCCGGCCTACCCAGTGTGAAGAGGAAACATGCCAGCAGTTTGGACAGTGGTGTCAAGTTAGCTACGTCCACCCAGTCAGCCATGTCCAGTGAATGATGTCAAGCTGGCCATGCCCATCCAGTTGGCCATGCCAGCCTAGCTCCCCACAGCCCTGAGGCAGCCCTCAAAAAAAATGAGTTTCACACCCTGGCCTTAGGCTATCCTGTAGATACAAAGGATTCTGTTCTAATGTTTGTTTTTCATTTGCACCAATTTTCAAAGCTACAAACACATGAAAGTATATTTTCAAAGCAACATTATATCTGCTTTTCTATTGGATTTGCTACCTCCTCTTATATTTTTCTTATTTTTTTTTTTTCAAATGAGAGAAAACCTCTGTCCCATGCCTTCAACAGAGAAAAATTCAAATATATTCCCCCCGCCCCTCCAAATGAGATTTAAAATGCTAAATTGGTCCTTATCATAAAAAGATGAAATTTACTGTTGGGCTTTTTGATAAATTAAAACTAAATCTCCCCCTCTTTTTACTCCTTTCTCTTTCCTGTATATCGGATATCTGTGATAACAGAAGGAAGGTCATGTATGTATAGCTAAATGTCTGATCATGTGTTGTTCTGTGGCCTCTCCGGTGCTCTCTCAGCTTGGCTGTTTTCTTGCATACGCTTCAATACCAAACTAGGCAACATCATCAGTGCTAGTAGGGAGTGGTGTTTGTGTTTTGTATCCCTCTGTATGCTTGTGCTGTACAGCAGAAGTCCCCAACCCCCCGGGCTGTGGCCTACTACTGGCTGTGAGCTGTTTGGAACTGGGCCTTGGAAGTGGCGGGGGAGTATTCAGGTGCATGCGCACCTCCCCAGCTATGTGAGCAAGCACATGCCCTTGCACCCCATTTGCACGAGTGGCAGGCATGTGTCCCCGATGTTCCCACAAATGGAGCTGTGAGCTTGCATGCTTGGCGCCACTCACACAGAATCTCCTCAACCAAACCCCGCCAGCCCGCAAAGTCGGAAAGGCTGGGGAACTCTATTGTACAGTGGGACACTTCTTCTGGATCAGTATGAAGCTTGTTGGAATCCTGCAATTAAAGTAGCTTTCTACTACTGTACATTTTCATGCCACTGCAAAATTACATTCCACAAATGCTTATATTCCAATATCAACATAGATATTGTCCTTTAATGAGTTTTTTTCCTCTTGTTGGCCTGTCAGTAAGTGTGACTTATCATTTGATATATAGAAATACAGGCAGTCCTCAATGTACGACCACAACTGAGCACGACATTTCTGTTAAGTGAGTTTTGCCCCATTTTACGACTTTTCTTGCCACAGTTGTTAAGCGACTCGCAGCAGCTATTAAGTTAGTGACACGGTTCTTAAGTGAATCTGGTTTCCCCATGGACGTTGCTTGTCAGAAGGTCGCAAAAGGGGATTACAAGCCCCCCCTCCCCGGGATTCTGCAACCGTCATAAATATGAGTCAGTTGAACTGTTGTAAGTCGAGGACTAGCTGTATGCATCTTTAGAAAGCACAAAGGTTATGTGAAAAGACTTACATTTGTCCCTCTGTTTTGTCATTGAATACACTCTATGGTTTTTGTTTATGTGTGTGCATGCATGCATCTGCGACTGTAAGTTTTTCTTCATCATTCCTCTCTTCAGGTGTGTGCTAAATACCATTTGGCTATATTTGGACCAGCAATTTCAGATTTCAATTACCAGTAATTACTGTACTTCAGATTAGAGTGGCTTACCACATCATCATTCTCCTTGAACAGGAAGAACTTTTTTGGGTGGATCAACATTGCCCTGCTATATAAAAACACCACAGATTCCTTTTTGAAATTGATGTTACCGTATTAATGCCTGGTCTGTAGAGATTTAAAATTGCTATTTTTTGAAGCTAATGTTTTTATTAATGTATTTGCAAACCCAGCAGAATTTTTTTAAAAATTTACCTCAGCCTCAAAAAAAAATGGTATAAAGAAAGAACACAATATATTTGAAAGTATATTATAATAAGATAAAAAATAATAATAGGACTTAGATTTATATACTGCTTCATAGAGCTTTACAGCCCTCTCTAAGCGGTTTACAGAGTCAGCCTATTGCCCCCAACAATCTGGGTCTTCATTTTACCCATCTCGGAAGGATGGAAGGCGGAGTCAACTTTGAGCCGGTCAGTATCAAACTGCTGTCATTCGGCAGAGTTAGCCTGCAATATTGGATTCTAACCACTGTGCTACCACCATGGCTCTTTATGTAAAAATCAAATAACTATATAATGTTTTATTTTTTTGACAGCAACAAATAAGGAAATAAAAACTTCAGGAAATTTTGTGGTGTCTAAACTGTATATTCATTTAGACTTCTGCCTCAAGCAGTGCTATCACTGCAGATAAGCTAGTCTGCACAACAACAGTGTCAACTTCTTAAATAGTTGCTCAGGGATAGTTAATAGACTAGACTTGTAAGGCAAGTCAGTTGTCTGGTTTTCCCAAAATTGATTTGAAGGAAACAAGGAACCAAAAATGGTCTCTAAAATACCTTTTTCAGATCCTTTATTCACGTGGCAAATTATCTAAAATGATGTTACAGATATGTTGGCAGTTGACGGTTGTATAAAATTCATCTTTTTACTTTTCGTAGGATTCATTCACAGCAGTTCTAAAGATGCCATAGTCTCAGAGAAAGCTGATGAAACACAACCCCATCCTTTGAAGGAAAAGGGAGACATGGTGGCCTTGGAGGAAAGAAATAAAATGCTAGAAGTTCAGGTGGCCTCACTTAAAGAAAAGTTAGAAAAAGAGAAAAATGAGAAGGAGGGATTTTCCAGTGAAATTGCTCGATTGTCTCAAGCTCTTTCTTCCGAAAAGGAAAGAGTTTCTGGCTTGAAAAGGGAGCTCCAGCAACAGCAGATAATTCAGGAGCAGGCAACACTTGAATTAGCTATGCTGAAAGAGAGAAATAAAGGTCACGAGGAGAAAATTCGGATTCTGCTTCAAGAGATAGGTGCTGCTAGCCAAATAACTGTAGAAGAAAAATCACAGGTAAAGACACTTGAAGCAGAACTGGGTTTATTGAACAGGTTAGGGTCAGCTTGCCCTATGGTAGATGTTGTCTTGGCAAATCAAGAAAATATATCAAGAGACAAGCTTTTGCCAACTCCTGTTAACGCTGATGAAAAGAGCTCGTTCCATCGTAGCATTGAAGGCATCTGGAAAATCAGCCAGGAGATCATTAATGCCTCATCCCAAAAAAGCAGTAGTATTGCAGACCTCATGCAACAGGTTGAGCAGTTACGGATGAAAACTTCGGAGGCCGATGAGGAGAATTCTCAGCTGAAATTGAAACTGAGAGAAACTATAAGTCAGAGAGACGCATTTGTGCAGGAGAAGACATCCCTCCTTAATCAGCTGAGGGACCTAGAGCAGAAAAATACTTTTTATGTTGAAAAATATAAGGAAGAGGAAAATAGAGCGGTTGAGAAAATAAAAACGAACGAGGACTTATTAGAAGAGTGTAGGGCAAAAGATGTCAGAATAGTTTCTTTAGAACAAATAGTGAAAGATAAAGAGTCAGCCATTTTAGTGATGAAACAATCCATTCAAGACATGGAGGAGAAGCTTGGCATTTCGGAAGCTAAAATCGGAAAATTCATGGATCAGGAATCACAACTGAGGGTGGAAGTTGTAGACCTGAAGAGACTGAATGAAGTTGGAAGAGAAAAGTTAAAGCAAGTCACCAAAGAGTAAGTTTTTGTTACCTTCCTGCTAAATAATACATAGATACAAATATAAATATCAGATGAAATTAGACTATCTGCATTCTGTTTCCTTTATCCCAAGAAATGCTTAATCTAGGATAGTTTTTCAATTAGATGTTTTCTAGGAATTGAATTCCCACTTCTAGACTTCTGTTAATTGAAGTCATTGACTGATCTATTGTCTTAATAGTATAATAGTATAGTATATTAGTATAATAGCTGGTAATAGTGATAAAAAATCGAAACTTTGCAAGCCAGCAAAATTGCAGACTTCTATAGTAGAAGGGACAAGCATTATGAACATAATAGGGGCTGCTTCTCAATAAACAGCCTTGGGAATGGGTTGTATACAGCTTTTGGATAAAATGCTTTAGAAGTGGCAGCCGTTCAAGGTAAACCAGGCTAGGAAACCAAATACCATATACATTAGTGTTACCTTTATTGTAAGGCTTTAGTAACAAAACCTTGCAGGTCTGAACGCGCTTCTGTTTTTGTTCATGTTGTGTGATCTAAGGAAGGGTTTGAGATTAGAAGAGAAGGGAAGAGTTGGAAGGGATCTTGGAGGTCTTCTAGTCCAGCCCCCTGCTCAGGCAGGAAACCCTATACCATTTCAGACAAATGGTTATCCAATCTCTTCTTAGCAGTTTCCAGTGCTGAAGCATTTACAATTTCTGAAGGAGAGGTGTACAATCGATTAATTGGTTCTAGCTGTCGGGAATTTTCTCCTTAGTTCTAGGTTGCTTCTGTCCTTGATTAGTCTCCACCCATTGCTTCTTGTCCTGCCCTCAGGTGCTTTGGAGAATAGCTTGACTCCCTCTTCTTTGTGGCAGCCCCTGAGATATTGGAACACTGCTATCATGTCACCCCTAGTCCTTCTTTTCATCAAGGTAGACTTTCCCAATTCCAGCAACCATTCTTCATATGTTTTAGCCTCCAATCGCCTAATCATGTTAATCAACCCTAAAGATGTTACATTACATTTTTGACCTGGGCTCAGAATCTCCCCCCCACCCCGCCCCCATTGCTGCCTTGGTGGTGACTTTTCCTCCTGGCCCAGAAGGTGCCTCTGCCCTCTACAAGAGCATCATGCTCAGCAAACTAATTAAATAAGTAACATAACAGAAGCTCAAAACTCCTGCTCAAATAATACTCATGAATGGCTCTTACCTCAGACAGAGAAAGGCATTGAATAGGCTTTCTGGTACATATAATCTTAAATATTTTTGTTAATGATGAAGTGAGGGGATGCTTACCAGATCTGAAGAGGGCATAAAGCTCTATGGAATAGCTAATGCCTTACAAGACAGAAATGAAATAGAGTGAAGATCTTGCTAGATTAGAGGAAATAGGTTGAAAAATAATAATGATATTTAACAGAGAAAAATGCAATGTCCTTTAGTCTGGAAAAAGAGATAAGTGTGCCACATTTTGAATGGGGGAGAGTGTTTGTATTTAGAAGAGAAAATTAATGCACTCTGCTTCTGTTTGTATTTAGAAGCTTCAATTAATGCAAATTGCAGCAGCTAGCTGCTAATGTTAAAAAAAATTACAGGTTGTTAGTTGTTGTATCTGCATAATTTAAGATGCTAATTTTAACTTTTAAAGCCCGGAACGGCTTAGGGAATTTTAGAGAGGCCTTTTCTCAATAGGAACCTGCCCAGACCCGTCTGGAAAGACACTGACCAAATCTGCGAGAAGATCTCCATGGAACTGAGTAGAACACAAGCAGTGATAATAAAATTGCAAATTTGGCTGATTTGGCTGGAAGACCTAGGTAACACTGCTTGGAATCCAAAAGTGGTTGTGTTTGTGAAAGAGAAAAATAGAAGTTCTCTATAGAAATCTAAATTAATGTCCTTACTGAGTTTTTTCTAACTATTTTTACCTATGGTTGTTAGTCTATCATAGCTTTAGTGTAACTTATGCCTCCTAGGTAGTCTGCATATAGCTTCTGACCATTTTTGGTTTTCCTTTAATGCCCTTTGAAGGCTTAAAGAACATTATTTCTGTTTTCTGATCATATACCAAACAAGGGGGTTAAGTTTTTCCTGACTATTTTTTTTTTAATAACCCTTGGGAACATAACTAACAAAACTTACAAAATTGGAGATGAATATTTTGGTCCCATTCAAAGAACACTATTTGCAATGACTCAGTGGTACTGGAGTTGGGACCCAAATGCCCTGGAGCTCTTGGAAGCGAAGACCAACTTAAAAAATTAAAATCCACAAATATTTGCTTGTTCCTATCGGAGAAGAACATTTTCAAGGTAAGAAGTAGAGAGTGAGCCATTTCACCTATATGTTGCTATTGAAACATGTTTGACTCTTGGCTCTATTCTATTCCTGGTTTGTTTAACTAGAACTCTGCAGCTTAGGGAGTTATTTCTAAAAGACTTCACTCTTTTTTTTTCGCACTCATGCACAGAAGTTGTTTGCTTCTTTTTCAGATTGAAAGAAGAGCTATCAAAGAGTACCGATCTTTCTTCCCGCCTGCAAGCAGAAATCCAGCAGAAAGATGAAGAATTTGCAGATCTGAAGGAGAAGTTGGCTGATAGCAAAAAGCAGATTGAACAGGTTCAAAGACAGGTCTGCAAGAGGAAAAAATAATAATAATATTTTTCCTGTCATTCTGTATGCAACTCTTCTTTTGTCTTCTGCATTTGACTTACAAAAGTTCATTTAGTGGCCAATCTAAGTTACCAGAGGACTGAAAAAAGTGACATGATACTTTTTCACATTTAGAACCATTACAACTTGGCAACTGGTTCATATTTATGACGGGTGGGGTGTCTCAGAGCTGCGTGATCACTTTTTTTGACTTTCTGACAAGCAAAGTCAACGGGGAGGCCAGATTCACTTAACAATGACGTTGCTAACTTAACAACTGCAATGATTCACTGAACAAACGTGGCAAGAAAGATCATAAAAAAGGGCAAAACACTTAACAAATGTTTTACTTAGGAACAGAAATGTTGGGCTCAATTGTGGTCGTTAAGTTGAGGATTGCCTGTACTTCTAATTTGATTAGTCATGCTTGAAGACATAAAATTGAGTTAAATTGAAGCACTCCAGGAAGAAATTAAACAGATTGACCTTCCATGGTCATCAGTTGAGAATCTCTTTTGAAGGTTTATTAATAGTGGTGGATATCTTTTGTTTGAGTTTTGTTCAAAGCCTCTTTAGGCCAACATCACTGGACAATTTCCATTCCTACTGATGTAACAAAACTATCAACTCTCAGATTTTTCTGGCTGTTTCCTTTTTGTCCACATCAAGATCATTTTTCCTCCCTGCTATTAGAAGCTCCATTTGTTCTGCTTTCAAAAGATGACACATGTTCCTGCTGGAAGTCATCTCTCTGCTCACATCGATGTTTGATTTGTCCTTCTTCTCTGTATTTCAAATTGCAGCCCAGATACGTGGGGAAAGTAGCACTCTCTCTCCAACTGGGTATAATCTTTTTACAGGTGGGCAGCATGCGTGCTGAAGAGAAATTGCTGCGGAGTAAAGTTAATGAACTTGAGAAGGCCAAAGGCCAGCTAACTGAAGAGCTGGATCTCAAGCAGCGGACAATCCAGCAATTTAAGAAGGTGCCACAGAAAGTTTCAATCTTGGTAGCATTATGTGGGGGGAGAGGTTGAATGTGACTTGCATAACATGGCCCTTGGAGTGCAGTTGGTGCCTTGCGTGTGAAGCTCTTAGTGAAGACAGTCGGTGCTTTGTGCGTGAAGCTCCTAGTGAAGACGGTGCTTTGTGTGTGAAACTCCAAGTGAAGACAGTCAATGCTTTGCATGTGAAGCTCCTAGTGAAGACAGTGCTTTGCGTGTGAAGCTCCTAGTGAAGACAGTGCTTTGCGTGTGATGCTCCTAGTGAAGACAGTCAATGCTTTGTGTGTGAAGCTCCTAGTGAAGACGGTGCTTTGCGTGTGAAGCTCCTAGCGAAGACACTTGGTGTTTCGCGCATGAAGTTCCTAGTGAAGACAGTTAGTGCTTTGTGTGTGAAGCTCCAAGTGAAGATGGTGCTTTGCGCGTGAAGCTCCTAGTGAAGACAGTTAATACTTTGCGCATGAAGCTCCTAGTGAAGACAGTTGGTGCTTTGCGCATGAAGCTCCTAGTGAAGACAGTGTTTTGCGCATGAAGCTCCTTGTGAAGACAGTCGGTGCTTTGTGCTTGAAACTCCTAATGAAGACAGTTGGTGCTTTCTACATGAAGATCCTAGTGAAGACAATGTTTTGTGTGTGAAGATCCACTCAAAGACAGAATTTAATGTAGGTTACTGCTATGTGTATTTAGCATTGCTATCTGCAATTGAGCACAGTGGTTCTGACTTTAGAATTACCCAGTTTTTATGGTTAAAAAAAACTTTTACAAAACGTTTAGTGCCTATGTCTGATGTTTTTTATTTCTGTGTCCAAATCAGGACAATCTAAGTAAGAAGCTGGAGGACTTGTTACAGCAGTACCAGAATTCATGTGAAGGTATGTAACAACTAGGAAGGAGACACACCCAGAGAGAGAATGAGTGTCGGTGTATTTGTCCATGCTTCTAAATGTTTCTGCTTCTTATTCTCTCTGGATTGTATAATTTTGCTAATCTATATATAGTGTTGATATGAAGTACTACAGTATATCAGGGGTCGGCAACCTTAAAAACACTCAAAGAGGCATTTGGACCCGTTTCCCACAGAAAAGAAAACTCCGGGAGTCACAAAACTCTTCCCATGCCTGAGTATTTCTTGAGCGGCCACAAAACTAGCATATGTAGTTGAATTAAACATTCTGTTTTCTTCTGAAACTTTTCTTTTCTTGGATTTATCCATCGTTGGACAACCGGGGGTCAAAAAGCTCAGTAAATGGTGTGCCGGCAGGTATTGCACATTGGCGGTTGTGACGCATATTTTGAGCGACAGGGAGCTGCAGCAGAGGGATGAAAGAGCCACATGCGGCTCCAGAGCTGCTGGTTGCCGACCCCTGTACTATATCAATGAAACCCCTGCTCCTCACATGAGCAGCCTCTTTTCTGCATATAGCAGGAAGCTGAAATCACTTGGGTTGGAAAAGTGAACCTGAGGCCCACAGCTACGTCTCCCTGCTCTCCCTAAGAATTCATTTTGCGGAAGGACTGCACAGAAGGCTTTCAAGAGTAGCCATTTTTATTTCCAACTTTAGATGTGCTTTGCAAAGAGAAGATCATTGACGACATGAGACTGACCTTAGAGGAACAAGAACGGACTCAGTATGAACAAGATCAAATTCTTCAGGCCACGCTAGCAGAGAATGAAAGGTGTAAAGCAGGTAAGCCACAGTGGAGGAGGATGTGCTTTATTCCCTCGGCTCCCTTACACAAAAGCCAGGCAGCCTTTGAAGCTGAGGTGTAGATTTCAACCACAGGTAGTCCTCGACTTGCAACAATTTATTTAGGGGCCGTTCAAAGTGACCATGGTACTGAAAAAAGTGACTTGTGACCATTTTTCACACTTAAGACCTTTGCAGCATCTCCATGAACACATGATTAAAATTCAGATGCTTGGCAACTGGTTCATATTTTTGACCGTGGCTGTGTCCCAAGGTCACTTTTGCGACTTTTTGACTAGGGGTCAGTGGGAAAGCCAGATTCATTTAACAACCGGGTTGCTAACTTATCAGTTGCACTGATTCACTTAATAACTTAGGCAAGAAAGGTCATAAAACAGGGCAAAACTTGCTTAATGAATGTCTCACTTAACAACAGAAATCTTGGGCTCAGTTGTGGTTTTAATTGGAAGGCTACCTAATATAGATACATATGCAGCTTGCAGGAGAATTAATCATGAAAGTTGCACCCTTTGTTTCACATGCCAGGAAATTTGACCTGTCCAGTCTCTTGGTCATCTGAAGTTTCATCTTGCACCAGCTGCTTGAATTCTGTAGTCATTGTAGGCAAATTGTGACTATCTTCAGTTGCTGCTAATGGGATTCATTTTGTCATCTTGTATGTCAATTGTATGTCCACTTGCTAATGCACATGTTTTGCTGTAGAATTGAAAGAATGGGAAAAAAGATACCAGGAGCTAAAGGAGCAGAAGAATGATATGAGGCCACAAGACATTAATGAAGGCTGTGAAAAAGACGCCAACTTGCTTCACAAACAATTAAAAGAATTGCAAGAGAAATTGGAGGTAACGCGTCACTTCCTGTCACATTTAGTGGCAAATAGGGGAGGGGACTTCATGCCAAGCTACTTGCTGTTCTCACCTAGGCTTTTCACGATCAGGAAGCAGATCCTCATTCCGATAAAACCCCTTTTATTTAGGTTAAAGGGAATTCCTCTCCAGCAAACAGTCTTTCACGAGATTTCACAACTACAGACCTTTATCAGGCTTGGAGAGTTGCCAGGCCGCTATCTTCCAAACACCACACTATAGCAGCAATTACTTGGCAAGAAATCAGGAACAGATCTTCACCCTAATGAATTGAACTAATTATCTCCTGCAAACACCACTCTCCTTTTGCTCCTCTTTGTTCCCTATGGGAGGGGCCATTCACCTGAGCCTAATTTGTTTCTTAAAAAAAAAAACCTCTAATAAACTGGCATTGGTAGTCCTGAGAGACCAAGGATTTTTATAACTGTATGATCAAAACAACACGGTTCTAATTTTTACAAAAATCAGTTCCCCACTAACTACACTTAGGTTGTTGGGTAAGAATAATGGGAAAACATATTTCTTTAGATGCTGTCAGCTCTAGAAATGAAGGGCTTATTTGGTTTGTACTAACATTATAATAACAATAGCAATAGCACTTACACTTACAATATATACTGCTTTATAGCCCTCTCTAAGCGGTTTACAGAGTCAGCATATGGCCCCCCAAAATCTGGGTCCTCATTTTACCCATCTCGGAAAGATGGAACCTTGAGCCTGATGAGATTTGAACTGCCAAATTTCAGGCAGCTGGCAGTTAGCAGAAGTAGTCTGCAGTACTGCACTCTAACCACTGTGCCACCGTGGCTCATCCAATGCTAATGGCAAGAAGGAAGTCGCCATTTTGGCAGAATTGGTAAAAAGGACTGGGAAGCCCACTCCTTAATCTTATTCAGCCGAATATTCAGTCTTTGAGCAGGCTCATGAAGGAAAACAAGCCGATTCAAGTCAAGTATTATTGGAGATGGAAGAAAACCAGTTTCCCATTCCAGTATATGAAAGAAGTGAATATATATGCAACCTATGCATGTGAATGGATGTACATACAGCAGAAATTCAAGATGGCAGCTACAATGGTGCAACTGAAGCTCTGCTTGTTTCTATCTATGTTGGGCATGCAAACCTCCAATAATGCCATAAAAGCTCCACCTTGCCTCTTTTGACCCTACTTTTACAAAAAGTATGATCTTATAACAAATAATGATCAGGAATTTAAAAAAAACTATGATTCCTGGATTAGAAACAGTTTTTATGAGACATTCGCTTGGCTTTGTACAAAGTCTGTGCTTTTCAAATTCAGATGAAACAAGATGAGAGCCCATAAAAGTAGAACATATTCTATAATTCCTTTGTCTGTAGAGTTCAGTGTTACATGTGAATCTGATATTTAAACACATACTGTTTTGACAGGAATTCAGGCATATTTTGAGGGATTTGGAATGCGGGAGTGGAGATTTTCACATTTCAGTGGTTTTGTCTGTAGAGCATTTTCAGTTCTATTAGAAGAAATGGTGTAACTCTGATTCTTATTAAAACAGGAATGCGAAGAACAGCATGAAACAGATCGTAGGAAGTGGCTGGCAGAAAAGACGCACCTTATAACTCAGGCGAAAGTAGCGGAAACTCTCCGTAACAAGGAGATGAAAAAATTTGCTGGAAATAAAGACTCTTATGCCAAGCAACTCAAAGAAGCAGTACGTTATCCCTACCCCGCTCCCGTTTTTCTTTGTATCTGTGAAAAAAAATCCAAGAGAAACATTTGTGAATGAATGTGCCTTACTATTAAGTGTATAATATCCAAAAAGTACATGTGTAGGTAGACAAATTATGTAAGAACACACACACACACACACACACACACACACACACAATATGCTGCAGCTTTAAAACTAGAAACTCCTTCAACCGCAATACAAGGAGTTCTCAACTTTTGACCACAATTGACCCTTGTCCAAAGTTAAAGCTGTTGCAGTGGCCCCTATGGACATGTGATCAAAATTCAGGCCTTACGATCCCTCCTTACGACTGGCTGCAAGGACATTGCAACTGCTCCCACTCTCTCCTCACCATCTCAGGTGCCCAGCTGGCTCACCAACTACAAACTGGGTCCTGGAGGCCTCACCCCACCCTCCATCCTTACCCCATTACTTTTTGTAATGTTGTTCTGCAGGTGTTTACGTGCACGCCCAGCTGATGGGAGGCATGGTTTTCCTACCAAAGCTGCATTGAGCCATCCTGCAAGCGAGTGCCATTCTTGCGGTCGTTCAGAAGGTTCTTTCTCCAAATCATGCCAGGGCGGCCACCCCCATCCCCTGAAGCATGCTCTGCTTAATGACCCACTCAATCACACAATAGCCACAATTGGAAGTGCTGGGATTGCAGTCGTTGAGTGAAACAGTCACGTGGTGCCTTGATTTATGACTGCAAACAACTTGCAATCAACATTCCAGGCTCAGAAGTCATACAACACTTTTTTAGGTTTACTGTTTTGGTTATGTTTTGGGATGCAAACTAAAATGTTGGTTTTGACCTATATGTCTTTTATCGCGATGCTTGTTGGCACCAAAGTACTTATATATAAGATAGCCTTTCTTTGCTTTGCTTTGGGCCTCTCAATTCATCCTCCACTTATTCAATATGGGTCTTTTTTAATGGTTCTCCAAATAAGGAAGGTGAAAAAGGTTAGGATTTTGAGCAATGCTTTCTGAAGTAATCTCCGGGTTTTTCAACCTCTTCCTTTCTATATTAGATTTAGCACACACTAGCACTCTCATTGTTGGCCAAGTTGGCCCTAGGACATGATAAAAAATGTCAAGATGGCGGGCACAATAGTATGTAGCAATTAAAAAACAGTCAAAGCTTTGATTGCATTGCCAGAACTACTATCCTATTTTTTTTGACCATATCTATGGACACACCCGCCTCATTTGTTGGCCTTCCGGAGTTAAAAACAGATTTGCTCCCAAGGGCCATTGGGAAATGGTCACCTTTATATTTATCACTTTGTATCTCATGGTTGTTTCTGTTTTTAATTGGCTTTTATATTTTACTTTATTTTTACATTTTTAAGCTATGAAGAATCATTCATACTAAACACAACAAACACATCAGTCATCGTCATCATCAATCTCTTGTCTTCTCTCCAGGAAAAACGTGCGGCAGAAAAAGACAATGAGCTTCAAAGATGGCGAGTAGAAAGAGACCAATTGGTGGCAGCTCTGGAAGTTCAGCTGAGTTCTCTAATCTCAAGTAATGTACAGAAAGATAAAGAAATGGAAGAACTGAAAAAGATGGTACCGCAATCTTCTGGGAAGGTTTGTATAGTATTGTTACTCCTTCACAAGTCTCTTTTCTCCATTATTCTCAATTTGCCTACCATAGGAGCACAGGTGGGGTTTTAAAAAAAGAGAAGACGATGGCCATGGCAAGGTAATCAAAGGCCTGTTGGTATTGATTTCCTTGCTGTGGTGACCATCTGGCATTTTTGACATCTATGCTCCACGAACACTCATGTCTGCCTATCACTGCTTCACAACATTGATTAATTGATGTGTACACCACCTGACTTCCATCGACAGCCCATAAGAAAACAGAATTATAAAAGAATGAAGGAATGTAGCAATAAAAGAAGATAACCTAGAAAGCAGAGATGATAAAACTGGGCAGCAACAAATCACATATCTATTTCTTGCAAGTAGCAATAGCAATAGCACTTAGAGAGCAATACCACTTTATAGTGCTTTACAGCCCTCTCTCAGCAGTTTATGGAGTCAGCTTATTGCCCCAACAATTTGGGTCCTCATTTTACCCACCTTGGAAGGATGGAAGGCTGAGTCAACCTTGAGCCTGGTGGGATTCTATCTGCCAAATTGCCGTAGGAGTAGCTTGCAGTACTGCACTCTAACCACTCTAACCACCGAGGCTCCCTCCCCTAAGTAGCTACACTCATCCTAATCAAGGGCCTGGTTGAAGAGCCAGGTCTTCAAGGCCCTCCAAAACGCCAGTAGGATGGGAACCACCCAGGTTTTGGGGGGGATGATGGGGGTGGTGGAAACCTCATTCCAGAGGGGATATCTGATGGAAGCCTTTGGGGGAGTTTTTGAGGGCCTAGAGAACAACTTTACCTTCACAAGGAAACTTCTGGAGACAATGCACTCATTATTTGTCAGGAAAATAGACCTACTACTTCAACTAACGTGATACTAGGAAATGTCTGCTTTATGCAGAGATGAGTATAGCCTACATGGTTGCACAACTAAGAAGAACTGCTTTCAATCACACTTGCATTGTGTGGCTCTCTGGGGAAGAATTTCTTGGGAATGGCCATGAGAGAAATTCCCAGTTACATCTGGGTGGCCACTAGGGAACAAATGCTGAAGTACTGTTAGTAGGTGGGTTGAGCAAGAGGGATTTTTGTTCTAATCCAGCCCTCACGGCTAGTGTTTCTGTAGTCGCTTTTCAGAAATTATCAGTGGCTACACAAAGCCCTGTAAGTTACATAACTAAGCACTGCATTCTCCACAATCTTTGGCTGCAGGCCTGGCTCTTGATATTTAAAGATGCTGATTGAAAGTTCACAAGAATCTAGTTGACAAGAATCTCTTTGGAGGTGCAAAATCACCACCAGTCTTTATCTCTTCTGTCTCCAATTTCTAAGTGCTGCATAGGCTGGTTTGCAACTGTCAGGTCATTGCCACAACCAATAATAATGACAAACATGAATTTATTCTGATACAGTCAATCCTTGATTTACAACCATTTGCTTAACAACGGTTCAAATTAATGGGACTCTTGGGATGGATGCTTTATGATGTATAAAACACTGCCAAGTGTTGCAAAACATTGCCTACACCCCTTGGTCACATGTTCGAGATCTGGATGCTTGGCAACCATTTTATACTTACAGTGGGTTGCTAAGTGCCCTATATCAGTGGCCGCCAACTGGTGGTCTGCGAAAAAAAATTGGGTGGTCTGCAGAGAAATGTCACCCTCAGAGCACCTCCCAAAGCAATTAATCCAGGTTGCGCAGGAACACAAGGCTGCGCCGCCCACATGGCCCGCAGGAACCCTCCCTGCTCTCAAGGCCCACAGGGGTGCTTAGATCTGGCCCGCAAGGCCGCCCTGGAAACAGCAAAGAACCAGCCTGCGGTTCCTCTGCCAGCAAAAACGGAGCCATTTTTGGCCACAACGGCCTCCTGCAGCCCTCAGCCAGCAAAAGCAGGACCCATTTTTTATGGCAGAGGACTAGTAAAACAAACTAAAAACAAAACAAAAGGAGAAATGTTTCCCCTTTTGCATTTGAACATGAAAGAAGGAACAGGAAAGGAGAAAGAGAAAAGAAAAAGAAAAAGAAGGAAAGATGGGAAGAGAGCAAGGAAGGAAAAATAAGGAGAGAGAGAAAGGAAGAAAAAAGGAGAGTGAAGAGGGAAGGATAAAGAATGGAAGGAAGGAAGGAAGGAAGATTATAATGAAAGTGAGGGAGGGTCTGAGGGAAGTTTTGCCTTAGTCCTTGGCCACCACAGGGCCCCCTGGCATGAGTGATGTTGAGCTGACCACGCCTACCCCAGCCATACTCCCCCACCCCCCCAATCAAACACAACCCTGATGCGGTCCTCAATGAAATAGAGTTGGACATCCCTGATTTATAGCCTTCATGCTGTGGAAAGAAATTGACCCCATCCTCCTGGGCAACCTGTGAGACCATTAAAACCTCCCTCTTTCAATTTGCCTTTGACCTGGAATTATAACGAGTACCAATTACATTAATTAGTATCTTTTTTTTAAAGAGCCAATCTGGGTCGGTCCCCGGGACTTCAGATGTAGTCTTCTGAACTTTTGGACTCGTGCTAGAAACCATCTTCGGGGAACTAGCGGAGTGTGTGCTTCGTATCTTTTTTTTTTTTTTTAGTTTTAAATTTTATTTGCGGTCTTATTCTGCTTCGTTCTGCACTATTCAGAATCTCCACTGATTGGGATGGTTTACTAATATTGCAAATAACCAAATAGGCTTATTATATTTAAAAGAAATGTTGGGAGAGAATGAGGAACGGTCGTCATGTATACCTGAAGATGTGATTCTGCCCGTGGGCCTGGGGAACCCAGACTGGGATGGAGCCTATTAAATGGCTAGTATGAATGTGTGTTGTCACCGGGGTGGGGATATAGGGGGTTATTATTTTTCTTTTTTTATTATATTTATTTTTCTTTCTTTTATATTGTGCTTTTATGTCCTTGCAGGCTGCCTTGAGTCTCCATGTGCGAGTATGCGGCAATATACAATTTTCTAATTAAATACCATCTTAAATTTCCAAAGGAAAACCAGGCTACAGATTCAGTGAATAAAGAATATGTTTAAATTAAATACTATTGAACAGAAAGTGCACTGAAATCCCCATATTGATCCACGCTTCGCTGCGTTTTAAATTGTCTTCTTATTGATCCTGTCTGAATCTATTTAGCTAAATATACGATGTCTTTTTTTCCCCCTGTAAAGGAGCACAAAACTATCGCTGAAGGATTGCGAGATGATGATTCCAAGAAACTAACGGAGATTGGATCTGAGAATATTGCCTCTGCAGGGTCGAATGGAGCCGAAAAAACTCAGGTGGAAGAATCCAGTGACTCTAATCAGGTGCAGATAATGGTAGTTGACAATTTGTGTCTTTTTAGCCCAGGCAGATTTATCCTTAGGTAAAGGAGTGGTGTGTTTCTCTTCCATTTTGAAGGAGAAGGTCTTAGGATAAACCAAAGTGTGCGGGCGGGAGTGCAGCTGCCATAATACTACCATGGAAATCCCCAAAGTGCTTTTTTCAGGAGGCAACTGGACTTTCTTGTTTTTTCTTTTGAAGATGTGTCGCTTCTCCATCCAAGAAGCTTCTTTAGCTCTGACAGGATAATGGGGAATGAAAGGATTTATATTCCTTTGCAGACAGCTGGTCATTTGCATCCTTTTAGAGGGTCGTTGAAGGATGCAAATGACCATCTGTCTGCAAGGAATATAAATATTTCCATTCCATTCCTCACTGTCCTGTCAGAGCTGAAGAAGATTCTTGGATGGAGAAGCGACACATCTTCAAAAGAAAAAACAAGAAAGTCCAGTTACCTCCTGAAAAAGCACCTTTGGGACAGCCAGGACCTGGATGACAGAATCTCTACAGACTCCCATGGAAGGTTTTGTGCATGCAGATTTACTATCATTGTGGGTCCCAGATAGGAACGGGGCAGTTTTGCCTTTGTTTCCATTATATCCCAAAGTTCTCCATTCCTTTAAGAGCAGCTCTGGTTTGGTATGCTGTATAGGTATACAACCACAGTGGAGCCCAAAATTTATGTTACTAAGTGAGAAATTTGTTTTGCACCATTTTACGACTTTTCTCGGCACGTTTGTTAAGCTGTCACTGCAGTTATTAAATTAGTAAATACAGTTGTTAAGAAAATCTGGCATCCCCATTGGCTTTGGTTGTCAGAAGGTGGCCGAAGGAGATCGCGTGATGCTGGGACACTGCAACTGTCATAAATGTGAGTCAGTTGTCATCATCCAAATGTAAATCACGTGACCATGTGGATTCTGCAACAGTCATAAGTGCAAAAAAGGGGTCGTAAGTCTCTTTTTTCAAGTGCCGTTGTGACTTTGAACGATCACTAAGCAAACTATTGTAAGTAGAGGACTATCTCCATTGAAGCTAACAGCAATTTTCTCCCATCCCACTCAAGACTGTTGACCAGTTCTGTTGCCTCTGCACAACCTGTGGCCCTTTCCAAGTGTTAATATCTATGTCAGGGCTCCAACAGATCCCCCTCATTCAAAGCAAAAGTCTCTAGCTGCATCTCAGAAAAAGTAAATTGGTTTAATAGAAATCGCCATGTTGGTGCGTGGCTGGGTGCAGCCGATACTAAATTATATCATATATTTCCCCCTTGACCCTAGTCTTTCCCCCACCCCCTGGATGTGACTTCTCCAATAGGACACATCCGTCTCCAGGAGTCATTCATCATGCTCTCCAATAACCTTCTTATGCTCCAACAACTTTAGACTGCTGAATTGATATCTAGGCATTTCAAGAATGTGTTGTTTTCCCACACTCCCTTTTTCTGGCAGCTAAAAAGACCAAAGGAATATTGTTTTAGCTGACAATCTATTAGCTTTGTTGGCTGAGGAACTCTGGGAGTTGCAATCCACAAGTCTTAAAAGTCGCCAAGTATTAGGGTATGAGTCTAGTTATAGCAGCTCAATTGTTTTCTGTAATGTAACATTCTGTAATGTTAACATTTTCCAGTGGATACCTAACGTGAAACATCTCTTGTCCCATCTAATCTGCCTCCAGCAGCATGCCCTATCTTCCTGTGATAAGAATGATCCCAGGCCAGGATCACAGAGGAGGCGGGACCCTGGTTTTGCTGACAGATGCCCATCATCGGCTTCAAGTCAGCAAGAAACAGTCATCTCTGACCATGCTGCAAGACTTAGGATTGTAAGTTAAAAAACATCCCGTCGGTCAAAATCAAAGCAGCTAAGCAAAACCCAACAGCTGAACCCAACAGACCCAGGTTGTCTGGCAATTTGTCCTGGAGAATAAATAAAGCTGGATCAGAGTTCAGGACCCAACACCAGTTGTATGTGCATGCACTGTCGGAATCGCAGCCCAACTTGCAAAGGTCCCTCTATAGATAGGAAGCTCACAGAACATCTCTGTGGATTGTATTTATGCATAATAAGAAAGGGGAAGCAAACCCATAATTAGCTTTCCTGAAGAGCCTAACCCCATAAACAGTGTTTTTTTTTCCTCCCCCAGTGGTGATCCAGTAATCAATTCATAGCCATTGGAAGAGCGAGAAACTAAGATCCTTAGAACAATGGCCCCCAAATTTTGGGCACGGGGCCCGGTTCCGGGGAGCGAGGTTTTTTCCACGGACTGAAGAGGGCATGCTTTTGCACATTCCATGAATCCCACGGATGGGGTTTTGTTTGTCTGTGCAGTCCGGTTTCTGGCATGCCATGGCCCAGTGCCACGGTTGGAGACCCTGAGGAGATTAAAACCGGAACCTGATTGTTCTATTTTCCTTATCCTGCAGCAGACTTTTTTTCTTTTTGTTTCATAAAGCTTTTCCAAAAAATGTGTAATGCACAAAAAGAGAAGAGTTGTTATTAATTTCACACAGAACTTATTGGCAGGAAGGCAAATCAGGAGGCAATCTAACGGTTGCAAATATCAAGATTTTTTTTTTTCCTGTCTTCCAGAAACTAACTTATTTCTGAAATGGGCAAAATAAATCTTTGTTGAGGATTGAACCCTCACATATGTATAATACAGAATATTGATCTCGTACTATTTGTATTCTGATCTGGCACGAGTTATTAGTTAAAGTGAGCTAAGCATGCCAGAGCCTACTCACTTAAAAATCTAACATTGGAGTAGTTTCTTTAAATTGAAAAAGGATTCTAGTCTGGTTAACTTTCAACTATGTTTAGTTTGGAAGAGAAGGATTAGAAGGATTAAATCAGCACAACAGTTCTTTCTATTAGGATCTTTAGCACTTGTTCTTCGCCTGTTAAATTGGTTAAATTCCTGAATGAAAGACTATTAGTGGTAGGTTAGTGTTGTTAAAAGAAATGTATGTGTGAGAGAAAAACAATGGCCACCATTTTTATTTTTTTTTTGCTTTGAAGGCCTCAATTTACTCCAGCAATCAACTAAGGGGAGTCACATAATGTAACTAAAAGAGTGTAGCTGGATTCATTTGTTACTTTTACCTTTAGTAGGAGATTTGTGGAGAGGAGAAGACAGAAAGTAAATAGTTTTGGAGGCAAACTGCTCACACTTTTTATCTCTTCCAGTGGCTCAGAATTGTGTTGCCACATTTGAGCATCACAGTGGCCAAATGTTGGCCCTGCAATTTTGGGGGGGTTGTTTGGGGAAGAATAAGAGTAGAAATGGAAGCGTTGTCTTCCAGAAGTCTCCAATCCTTATCCCACCCAAGACAAAAATAATATTACCCCCAAATGGCTTATATTTTGCTGAATGTGGCTGGCACAATACTGGAAGTCACATGTAGTTAGCAACCATCTGTTATTGGTTCCTTATGCAGACTATTTTTGTAGTTATTAAAAGAAAGTGGTTACTTTCTATACAGCAAACTTCAAGTCTCTGTAAAACATTTTTTTTAAAAAAATTGTTTAATTCCAGATAGCCTGACACATTCAGGTGCCATTTTCTCAATCAAATACAGCCCATAATTCTACAAAGCAGCATATATTATTAATATGATTGACAAAACAAGGCACTTGGAGTAGGAGATAAAGTTGCAATTAAGTGCTGTTCTATTAGGAAGATATTTCACTATGTGGTCACCACTATGATAGAAATCAGGTTCCTCATCTTGTCCTCTTACACCACTGGTGGCAACACAATCATGTGTCTTTCTGAACAATGCAGGTCTTAAAACCCCATCAAATTCTTTCTTCCACAGCTTAAAGAAAAACAAACTAACTTATCAAATTGCAACACTACTGTAAATGGCTCATCACTGCAACAGTCCAGCAAGGTATCTTCAGGAGATAATATTCAGGTAAGCCTCCATCTTGTTTAGTGTACTGGTTAGGGCATCAGGCTAGAAACTAGGAGATTGTGAGTTTGTCCTGCTTTAGGAAAAAAACCAGCTGGCTAACCTTAGCCAATCATTCAGTTTGGGTCGCCACGATGTAAAAAAGATGTTGAGACTCTAGAAAGAGTGCAGAGAACAGTAACAAAGATGATTAGGGGACTGGAGGCTAAAACATATGAAGAACGGTTGCAGGAACTGGCTATGTCTAGTCTAATAAAAAGAAGGACTAGGGGAGACATGATAGCAGTGTTCCAATATCTCAGGGATTGCCACAGAGAAGAGCGAGTCAAGCTATTCTCCAAAGCACCAGAAGGCAGGACAAGAAGTAATGAATGGAAACTAATCAAGGAGAGAAGCAACTTAGAACTAAGGAGAAATTTCCTGACAGTTAGAACAATTGATCAATGGAACAACTTGTTTCCAGAAGTTGTGAATGCTCCAACACTGGAAGTTTTTGAAAAGATGTTGGATAACCATTTGTCTGAAGTGATGTAGGGTTTCCTGCCTAAGCAGGGGTTTGGACTAGAAGACCTCCAAGGTCCCTTCCAACTCTGTTATTCTATTCTATTCTATTCTATTCTATTCTATTCTATTCTGCTTCTTGGTATTGGATTTTGCTTCACTGAAAGATGTTTAGTTTTCAGCTGAAACTGATCATCTGGGAGTAAATCACTTTAGGTTTATTGATGCATTTCTATACTGCTTTTCAACGTTCTGTCCTCCAATAAAACTACTTCACTGAGTTCTCCTTTGACAGGACAAGTTTTTGATATCACATTATAAGACCTACTGCAAAGATTTGAACATAGTGTGCGCAACGGAGTCACTTTTTCTTAGAGATTTCTGTTCAATTTCTCACCTTAGGAAATTGTTTGTTTTCCTCCTCATTTTAAGGGCAAAGCAAATAGTATTTTCCCCTGCTTTGTATTTATGTCATATTATTGTACTTGTAGGACCAACCGGATACTGTCTTAGATTCTTATGAGGGTGATCAAATTAGCCGCTTTCCAAAACCTGAATTGGAAATTCAGTTTTCACCTTTGCAGCCCACTAAGCTGGAAGTAAAGCATCAAGGAAGTCCTTCCACAGTGACTCTTAAGGTCCCAAGGACAAGGAAAAGGAAGAGCTGCACTATGGATGAGGTACGAAGTTTGGAAGAAAGCAACTATTCTTAGTGTGTTTTTTATATACACGTCTCAAAATAGTACTTCTGAAAGAAATCTAAAAAGTTGATGATTAAATCAGCAAAGGATGTAATCCCAAACCAAAGAATAAGTCCCATTGGATACAGTAGGACATGCTTCCTTATAAGCGTACAATTATACATGGTTTCTTAAAGATGTGTGGCTGGCTTTTTAAAAAAGGAATTGGATGAATCTGGTTCTATCTTTATAATCTAGGCCAGTGTTTCTCAACTTCGGCAACTTTAAGTCATGTGGACTTCAACTCCCAGAATTCCCCAGCTAACATGAGAAATTCTAGGAGTTGCGGTCCACACGTCTTAAAGTTACCAATGCTGATTTAGGGAGGCAATTGCTTTGATGCTAAAATAAGGGTACATCTGGCTTTAATTGTCACCAAGAAAATAATAGGAATGTGTCCATGAAGCCAGAAGGGCTCAAGACAGAAGACTTTTTTTAACAACCTGCACTGATATTTATATAAGTAGTAGTCGTTTTGTTCAATTTATATGGGGGGGTTAGGCTGAAAACATGGACCCAATTTATTACAAGTCTCTTGTTTTTTTACTACTGTGTTCTTCATGGCTAGCTGATAACCGCCCCTGAAGTTAAGCTAGAAATGGAATGCCATAATGTGAGCTGCAGATGTAACTCTAGTTTTCTAGGCATCTGTATATGACTAAATCTTTGGGGAGAAACACAGGCCTGTACATCAAGCATATCTCTTTTGCCCCCCACTCCCCCCACAAAACCTAGAAAATTCCACTTCAGGGAATCTGAATGTGCAGCTAAGATCTGACCTTGATCAGTGTCCTCAAACATTAACATCATTTTTAACCATCAATACTATTTTCTTTTCAAAAGTCACATTTCTAAAAGGGACTGTTTAACCTCAGGTTTGAAATTGTATACGAATACTAAGGGGTGACTGCATGAAAAAATAACTTTGTCTTCTCAACTATGCTTCCTTTAAGAGTAATATGCTGCCAAGTTTCTGGAAAAACAAACTTAGAAATAAGGGAATTTCTGATGTGAGTCAGGTACATAATCTCTTTAAGCTTATGTGGTAGACAAACAAGTACAAGTAGATAACAATACTTTAATTCAGGAGTCCCCAACCTCTGGGCCACGGCCCACTACGAGGCCACGGCCTATTTGGAACTGGGCCACATGAACAGCGGGCCAGCACGCATGCGTACAGCTCAGCTTGTGTGAGTGGTGGGTTGTGCATATAAGTCAAGCTGTGTGTATGCGCGTGTGCGCCACCCTACCGCTCACATGGGCCGGTCTCCCGCCTCACTCCCCCAAGCCAAGCCACAGAGGTTGGGGATTGTTGCTTTAATCCTTCTTCACATTTCACCCAAATAGCACATTCATATTATAACAATGATCACAGATGATCTTTCCTCTACTATTTCTTAACCATCTCTTGCAATCAAACCTGTTTTTCCAATATACAGTAAAACTTCAATTTAATGGATCATTTTGAGGAGAAAAAGGTATCCATTAGGCTAAATACCTATTATATTTGTATTTTTGTATTAAATCTAAGTCATGTCATTTTATGCCAACTTAGAGCATTTGCTTAAATGCATAAGTGGAAATAGGCACAAATAACGTATTTTTATAAATGATCTGTACTATTTTGGAAACCATGTTCATTGTTTAAGGGTAAAATTTTAAGCAAAATTTTGTTCACAGTATATCAAGTTGTCCCCTGAATTAGAATCTGTCAATTGAGGTTTTACTGTATCTGTCTTTTGATCAGAATCGTTGCTAACTCACTGAAATCTGCCATTATTTATTCCTATCCATTAATAGTTTTTTGAAATGGTAATCTTAATCTTGTGGATTTGAAAATAAATTTCATTTGAACAGGTTTTATTTTGCTGCTTTAATATAATAATAAAAAGAAGAAAAACCAAAATTTTATGTATGCAAATAACACACAAGATACAGAGAAATTGAGAGAAAATGTTAATAAAATAAAAGATAATCACAACAATAATATCTCAATTAATTAGTAGTTTTTGAACAGTGAATTGACCTTCACCACATATAATTATGTCTGGTCCCCCGCTTGCAGGACTTTCTCGTTCCTTATTAGCCCCCAGCACAAAATACAAAGGCAGGTTGGTCCTAGCCAGCAGGCATTAAAAAAAAATCAACATTCTATTCTATTCTATTCTACTCTACTCTACTCTACTCTACTCTACTCTACTCTACTCTACTCTACTCTACTCTACTCCACTCCACTCCACTCCACTCCACTCCACTCCACTCCATTATATCATATCCATCCATCATCATTATCTATCTATCTATCTATCTATCTATCTATCTATCTATCTATCTATCTATCTATCATCTAATCTAATCTAATCTAATCTATTTTTGTTAAATTTATTTGCTGCTTATCTCACCATGGGGCTACTTGCCTTCTCTTCCTCTTTCTTTTCCTTTACTCTTTCTCAGGATTTTACTTTCCTATCTTTTAGCAGCCAAACCTATATCTAGTCCAAGTTGAATAACAGTGTCTAAGAAATCCCGAGAATCTAGAAGTAGTCAGAATCATATGTCACTGAGTCTCCTGGCTATTTCTAACATTTCTGTATGTAATGTTAAGAGATGTGTTGGGGCTGAATGGCCATCATTCCAGTGAGAGAAAGGGGATAAAAGTGGAAGATAAAAAGCAACCAGGGAATTTTTTTTATCTTTTTTTTTTAACCTCATCCCCTGAAGCAGAAATAGGCTCCTCAATCGTTGTTACTTGGACCCCAGGGAGGGCCATGAAAAGCAGAGCGACTGATTTTGTTAACTTCCTATTTAGACTCTTTTTCATTCAGGAGGAATGTAATGGGCAACAAAATATTGTCCAATCCCTAAATTCAGTCTAAGTACAAACTAATGCTTGCACAATAATTGCGAGTATCCGCTTTTGCTAAAGAAGTGCCTGTATATATTAGATCAAAATCCTACCACTCTGATATACACTTAGTGAAAATCCTCAGCACTCAGAATCCAGATGGTATCCAGTGAGAATTTGCTGAAAGTTCTCCCAGAGACCTGTGATTGATCCTGAGTCCTTCATTCTAAAATTGGAACGGTGTCCAATTTAATATAACGCAGAAGCCAATTTAATACAAAGCAAAACTTTTCTTGTTGCAAAAAAAAAAACCATTTATAAAGTAGATCAAATGGCAGAACAGTTTAGCTTAATTCAGAAGAATGTTTTTTTTTCTTTTTCATATTCTCAGGTTAAACAGTATGGAATTAATACAGAGCAGGACAGAATTATAGATTAGACTTAGAATTCTTTATTGCCCAAGTAAGACTAGACACATAAGGAATTTGTCTCTGGTGCATAAGCTTTCAGTATACATACAACAATAATGATAGATCATTATCATGGTTATTGTAAAAATATATTCATCATAAAACATTAGATACAACACTTAATGATAATAATGGATACTGAATAAGAATCAACATAAATCATACTAGGATACGAATTAAAGAACATAAATCATAAGATACAAGTAACAAAATTATATCATAAGATGATAAGGAGATAGTTAATAGGGAAGATGAGAACAATGGTGGTAATAATGCCTTTCTAGATAGTTTGACAGTGTTGTGGGAATTAGTTGTTTAGCAGAGTGATGGCATGGGGGGGGGGGGAACTGTCCTTGTGTCAAAAAACTATCCTCTTGTCAGCCAAAATAAAATTGACAGTATTTCTCTTCCTTTGCTGAAATTCCTAGAGGTAATAACATCTAGAAAAAAATCACAGATTGCTTTGTCCCTGATGGAATAATTCGTGATTATTGGAAAATTGCTTTGAATTTAATCTGAATTTAAGATTAACCATAGCAAATATGTAATAAGAAGTAAATGCCTTCCCATGAGATATCATAAGAGTTTGGCTTTTAAAAAAATGTTATTTTTTTAAAATGTCTGTGATGCTCCATCCAATGTGTGAAAAGATTGGCAGTCTTGGATAAAGCTGTCCCATTTCCCTCTAAAAAAAATGTATCAATCTAACATTAAGACTGTAGCTTAGTACTAAACACACCTTTCTCTTTCTAAGGACTCCTTGAAAAATGAAAATGAAAAGAATATAAAATTGCCAGCTAATATGAATGTGTGGTCTGATTCATTAACGAGACAAGGAAAAAAGGTATGTGAGTTAATAACATTAATATAATGCTTCAGCAGTAGTTTGACCTGGAATAGCTTTATGTTGATGATATAATAATTTAATTATTAGATTGCATACATTCCTGATTTGAACGATTATGTAAAGCACATGTTTTGTTATATTGCAGATAAAAAGGAGATAAATTGTCAAGGAGACTAGCTTGCTTCAGGCCAGAGTAATGGGCTCTTCCTTTTTCTTCTAGCAACCAATTATCTTTTTCTCCTCACCAAAGTACACATGCAATATACTTGAAAATACTTTTTATTAAGCTATTAACAGCCAATCTTCATTATCTAAGGGCTGTCAAACTTCCGGTGGTGGGTCGGATATGTCATGCGCTGGCCACGCCCACACCCAGTTAGTGAAGGGGGGAAAAGTCCTGATATGTCTTGTGACACTGCCGTGACAATGTGAGTTTGATACCCCTGATCCCTTTAGCCTACTTAAATGGTCAGCCTATTTCAACTTTTATGACCTTCAGATGTCTGGCTTTCTGGGAATTCTCTCACCAGCAAAGCCCTTGCTGAGAATTCTGGGTCACGAAATCCAGACATCTGGAGACTTGTTCAGATTGGTAGAAAGCTGGTATAACTGCAGCCGCTGGAAAACATCTAGGCAACATAGTGCTGCTAAGGAACGAGAAAAGAACTGCACAAGTGAACTCCAATTCTTTAGAGAAGAGATGTATAAGATATTGGAAATATGTGTGAGAACTAAATTCAATATCTAATGTTCAAACATGGTAATAAACTGGTGCAGGTATACTTTTTATATAAGACAATATGATTTAGCAAATGTCTTTAGTTCCTAAATGAAATGTTTTAAACATATGTTTTAATGTTTTCTATTGCTTTAGATTGCTCCTCCTAACCCCACTCTCAGAAAGAATTATTCCTTAAGAAATAAATATTCATCAAATATACAATCCATGGCATCCCCAGGTGGAACCCTATACAAATTTGGTAATCTCTTGCAGAATTCCCCTACAATCATACAAACTAAAGGTGAGCAGCCAAACAAAGAAGCCCATTCCATTAATTTGAGGCAATTAGGAGATATTTGTGTTGTTCCATCTGGAACACTGCGTATTTTAAAACGGACAGTTGGTATTTAAACTACCCAGCAGAAGAAATCCATTTTGGGCATCACTTTTTGTGTTCTTGAGCATAAGAAAGGCAAAATATGCAGTTGGCTGAGAGTGAACCAGTAATGCTCAACATAAAACTGTGAGGGGCAGCGTATACATACCATATATTGGCAATTTTTTTCTCTCTCTCTTCCTCTCGCTCTCGCTCTTTCCTTCTCCCTCCCTCCCTCCCTCCCACCCTCCCTCCCTCTCTCCCTTGGCTGGGGAATTCTGGGAGGAGAAATCCACCTGTCATAAAGTTGCCAAGGTTGAAAAACACGGTTCCAAAACATTGCTTTCAAGATTTTCCTCTTTGTTGAATAGATTTCAGTTGTATGTAACATGGCTTTCAAAGACGACTTCCAGGAGAAGAAAGGAAGGGATTTAATTGAGAAAGACTGGTCTTTAAACATTTCGATTCACCAATGGTCTAAATCGGAGTCTCTCAGAGAACTCCCTGTACTTCTTAGGCAATGCCAGAGTTTCACAGAATGCAATTTGAAAAACCCTGGTCTAAATAGGAATAGAGCAAATACTAAGATAGAATTGCACTTTTCTGAATAAAAGAACGTTTGCTACTATTCCCTTTCCAGCAAAGAAGCTGATGGCAACAATGAAATCTCCCAAATCTACTGATGAAGAAGCTGTTAAGAAAAATGATGACAAACCCAAGAAAGCTAAGCGGAAGCTCCACTCAACCAACATTTCTGCTCCCGTTGAATTTTCTGGTCCCGCAGTAAGATTCCACAAAGCATTTTGACCAACTCAAGAGTGTACAACCTTTTGAAAGCTGGGAACTATACCTAATTTTTTGGGGTGGGGGGGGTGGCGGGAAAGGGAAACAGATGTTATTAAAAAAACAGATGTTTTTTAAAAAGCCCATGATGCTCAGAAGAAATAAGGTTAGATCAAAGATAGGGGCAGTGGCGTGATTTTTCTATGTTTTTGTTTGGCAAGAGGGATGTTTTTGTTTGGTAAGGGGGATAAGCTTTAGGGTTCTGTACTACCAGGTAGTCCTCAGCTTACAACCACAATTGAGCTCCAAATGTCTGCTGCTAAGCTGAGACAGTTGTTAAGTGAGTTTTGCCCCATTTTACAACCTAGTTGTGAAGTGAATCACTGCATTTATTAAGATAGTAGAATAGAATAGAATTCTTTATTGGCCAAGTGTGGTTGGACACACAAGGAATTTGTCTTGGTGCAAATGCTCTCAGTGTACATAAAAGAAAAGATACATTCATCAAGAGTCAAGAATCATCAGGTACAACACTTAATGATAGTCATAGGGAACAATAAGCAATCAAATCATACTAGGAAACAGTCAATATAAATTGTAAGGATACAAGCGACAAAGTTACAGTCATACAGTCACAAGTGGGAGGGGATGGGTGATAAGTAATGATGAGAAGATTAACAGTAATAGTAATGCAGACTTTGTAAATAGTTGGACAGTTTTGAGGGAATTATTTGTTTAGCAGAATGATGGCCTTTAGGGAAAAAAACGTCCTTGTGTCTGGTTGTTCTGGTGTGCAGTGCTCTATAGCGTCATTTTGAGGGAAGGGTTGTTTAGTGAATCTGGCTTTCCCATCGATTTTACTCGCCAGAAGCTTGCAAAAGGGGATCACTTGAATCTGGAACACTGCAACCGTCACAAATATGAATCAGTTGCCAAGCATCTGAATTTTGATCTCATAACCATGGGGATGCTTGAAAACAGTTGTAAGTGTGAAAAATGGTTGTAAGTCACTTTTTTCAGGGCAGTTGTAACTTTTGAATGATCACTAAACAAACCGCCATAAGTCGAGAACTACCTTTCTTTAAAAGAAAGGCAGAGAAATTGGGTAGACATTATAGAATGTGATACTGGTATATTGTATAGAGAGACGACGTAGATTTCGGACTCCCCCCTCCCCCCCCCCAATTATTATTTGACATTATCTGCCATCTTCTAGGAATATAACTGAAACAGATGCATTTCCTATTGCATTCTGTGCCTGTTCTCCTTAACTCTCCGTCTTTAGTTTTATTTTGTATACCTCTACTTTAATTGAAGTCTGTAGAGTCCAGTGGGTTTGTTCAAAGTAAGTGTGCATAAGGTGGGAGGCTCAATCTTTATCTTCAAGAATA
Organism: Pseudonaja textilis; assembly: GCF_049901715.1. Lineage (NCBI taxonomy): Eukaryota > Metazoa > Chordata > Lepidosauria > Squamata > Elapidae > Pseudonaja > Pseudonaja textilis. The sequence continues at coordinate 24,813,132 of NC_141993.1, forward strand.
GTATTTCAGCAAAATCACTATTTTCCACTTCTGTCTGGCCTTCAAAGCTGATGACCGTCATTATTTTGGCTTGAATAAGATGCATTGATTATATATTAGTTATTCAATAAGCCTTAAGCTTACTCCCTGCCCCACTTCTCAACTGCAAGATTAACACAAAATCACAACCCCCTGATATGGATCAACCAGAAATGCAGCATTGTATCCAAATTAAAAGTAAACTGCTTAATCATAAATAAAGCAGAGAAAAGCAAACGAAGTTTATTACCTGTATTTGGATTCGGCTGGTTTTTATTACCTTTAGGTGAGATTAGTGATACTTTATCTTGGTTTAGAAGCTGTATTGATTCCAGTATCCCGATATGTCTTGTAGTTGTGGTGGAGGAGGTCACATACATTTCTGCTTTGTTCAAGGTACAAATAGAACAGATAATAATCACTTAATTAAACCACTCATTAATGTTTCATGGCAATTCAGTTATCTCAATCTTTCAATATGTTTTTTTGAAACAAAGTCCTAAACTAGTTTGCATACAACGCTAAACTGTAATGATTGCATTTGCTCGTGTTAAACCATAGGTCAAGTAATTTGTTTAATGGGGGAACACCATCATACAATAATAAATAAAACTGTAAACATTAGGTAAAAATGATAAGATGGTCAGAATTTTGAGGCGTGTAATTTTTTTCCTTGTCCAAGTGGGAATCTTTTATCTTTTGGGATAATATTGAGAGTCAGCAAACATAATCTAACGATATTCTTAGTAGAAAACCTAAAATACATTATTGCTTAGTATTTGGTGCTAAAACCATTTTTTAAATTATTTTTTTCAAGGTCTGTTGTTAGTCATCTAAGAGTCATGAATTCAGATTGCTAACCGGCTTTAAGAGGTTATATTCTAAAATAGTAATGACTTTCCCACATCATTTGGCTTTTAGTTGGACAAGTACTGAACATTGGATTATTTTTTTTACTTTACATCTGAACTAGGGCAGCTCAGGATTCTGAAACCACCACCAAGCTCCCCTAAGTATAAATATATAAGATATTGTGGCCTTTGGGCACCAAAGATACTTGATCGCTGGCCTCTCTAACTTGAAAGCTCTTGAAAACTTGGGAGGTTCCACTTCTTTATTGTTCTGAGAAAGAATTTGCTCCAATTCTCACCCTTTGACCGTGTACTACCTGCGCATCTGATCACTTAGAAAACTTTTTTCATTCCTTTTTCTTTTTTTTAGATCTTTGAAGATCAAAAGGAAACCCATCATGAAATCATCAAACGACGTCTCCGAATGAAAAAATAATAATATTCTTTTCATGGATAATATGTATAGAAGTTATCAATGCTGTAACTATTACTTTTCAAAATGTCGGATTTTGTTGATATTGCTGTAAAAATGAGCGGAGGGAAATTAAAATATGTTGAAGAGTCCACGGTGGTATAATGGTTAAGGTGTTCAGGTAGAACTGGGAAGAAACAGTTGCCAAGTATCCAGATTTTGATTATGTGACCAGGGAGATGCCTCAATGATTGTAAGGGTGAAAAATGGCCACACACCACTTTTTTTTACTGCTGTAACTGTTCTGACCGAGCCTTAGCAGAAACAAGAAACAGAATCCTTGCCACGAAAACCCCTTGTTATTTACCTCTTGCATTCACCCACCAAAAAATCCAGGCAATAGTCCTTCAAAGAGTGAATGGCAGCAACAGACCTTATCAGTTCCTTGCGATAATTGCAAGGCTGTGAGCTCCCAGCCGAAAGGCTGCAAGTTAAGTTCTGGCAAGTAGTCTCTGTGGCACGAAACACATTGAGCAAAATCTTCAGCAAGAGGAACTGTTGTGTCCTATGACAACCACTCCCCTTTCCTTCTATTTATTCCCCAGCCAGGGAGAGGCCATTCCGCATCCATGTCGACTCCTTGATCTCCGTTGTTCTCCTCTCCTAACTGCTCTGAGCATATGTGCATCTGGAACAGGCCCCAGCCGTTCTTCCTCCTCACTCATATCAGCCTCCGAAGGCAGCTGCCTCTCCGGTTGCTGGGAAATGTCAGGTGGCCCTGGCTCTATCTCTGCGTCCGACCTAGAGTATCCATCAGAGCCTTCCCCAGACTCCAGAACTGGCCCAAGTTCCTCCCTAATCTCACTGTCTGATTCTGCTGCCAGTTGGCGTGCCACAACAGTAACTTCAAATGGACACTAAATGAACTTGTAAGTCAAGGACTACCTGTAATTCAACAACTCTAGGGCTGGAGTTATCTCTTTCCTCGGAGCAATTCCACGGGAAAAACTTGTGCTACCAGAAGCAGTGTGTTTTGATTCTTAACTCTTTGGTACAAGAACTGATAGTTTTAGGGAAGTGCCATTTGGAGCCATAGAAGGAAATATCCGTATCAATTTATGTTAGTGGTTGTATCTATTGCAACAAACTGTTTTATGCATCCTCAGTCTATTGCTTTAGGTATTGTACATTTTTGCTATAGTGGTGGCAGAGATTCAGGCTCCACCTTGTTAGCTTGTGATGACCCTGGGTGGGACACAATAAACACAGTCACAAAAAGCAGGTAAAGCCCCTTTTATTCCTTCACTTTGCTTTCAAGCTCCAAATATGCTTGACTGGAGATAAAAACACTCCCACACGAGCAGTTACAAGAAGGAGGAAATGCCGTTTAAACTAAAAATGCCTATAAATTATAAAGAGTAAAAAACAACACAAACCAGGCAAGATAAGGGCTTGAAGCCGTCCACAGATATCAGAACACACACTGGGAAGGACGCCAAATTCAGAGCAACAATAAACTAGAGATATTTACATGCTTTGTTTCCAGCACTCGCCCATATGCATGTCCGTCCTCTTATCCAGTTGTCACAGCTGCAGCCCATGAAGAGGATCAAGACCCACTTCTTCCCAGTAGACCACGTCTCTCCCTTATCCTCTCCTCCCTGCGTGCCCTAGGATGGAGAGGGGATGGGCCTGGGTCCTTCTCTGACTGCCCAGCCAGCCTGTGCCCTTCCCCAGCCTCCTCCACAACCTACGGAGCCACACCTCCATTTCCTGTCAGCTGTTCCTCCTCTCTCTCAGAGTCAGTCTCCACCAGGGGCATGACATAGCTTTTCTTTCGAATTCAATGCAAGAGTTCTGCCCCTTAGCACCGTGTAGTGCCAATGTTGCAAATTCTAAAATGTTGGCTTCCATTTGGGATAATTTCTATTTCAAAATTTAAAAAAATGATGAGTGCAAAAAGGCTCCGAGTGAGCAAGATGTATTTATTTTAATGACTGTACCTTTGTATAATGGCAAGGAGCGAAATTAAGCAATTTCATAGTTTTACTATACTGATCCCCCTCATGTCTATGGAGATTCTCAGTCATGATTGTCCCATAGGTGCTTTTTTTTCCAAAGGAAACTGGACTTTGTTTTTTCCTTGAAGACATATCGTTTCTCATCCAAGAAGCTTCTTCAGTCCTGATTGAATGGTGGAGAATTGTCTTCTGCAGTCATCTGGTCATTAGCACTCTTCCCCTTCATCTTCAATCAGTACAAAATATGTCTCCTGAATCTTCTGGAAGAAGCACTGAAGTACCATATTGTCCTCCATACTTTCTGGATGATGTCTGTGTGGCATCTGGGAACTACATCTTTCATTTGCACAAAGAATTTGCAAAAAATGTCAGGACATGTTCTCTGTGAGGATGGGAGCAATGATGTATATCCAAATATTCAAAGGAAAAGTCTGACATTTTGTAAAAAAAATATTTTGCCCTCACCTTTGGAAAGCTAATAATTTCTAAAGCAGCACCTGAGACATTGTGCTTTCTCTTGCTGCCCAGAGTCCTGATTCAACCAATTTTATTATTAAATTCTAATAATGATGCTAATACTCATGTGTTGATAGGAAACCAATTCTTCAGTTGCGCTTGAGTGAATATCTGCTTTGTATTTGGTCGCTGCCTTCCATAGAGCCATCTTGCATAGCATTCATAATATGTTTTCAAAATTCCAAACATGCACACTAGTCTAAAACATCGGAGATCCCTAGATCAGAGAAACCTTCCTAATATCCAAATAGGCCTTATAAAGTTATCTTTGATAGTTCATTGCAACTGGCACAACATCAATTCCATCATTTGTGTGATGTCATGATACCATACCTATGCTGTCACTTGTTCTGCTTTATTTTCTCCGACAGAGACCAGTGACAATAATATTTCAATATTCTAACAGTATAATAAATCTGGGAGGGACCTTGGAGGTCTTCTAGTCCAATCCTATATAATTTCAGACAAATGGTTATCTTCTAATTTCTCCTTAGTTATAGGTCGCTTCTCTCCTTGAATTAGTTTCCATTCTTTGCTTCTTGTCCTGCTTTTTCATCAACCAATGAGATTTGGATGTCAAGTTTGTTGCCATCCTTCCTTACCCTATACTTGCTTGCTGTTTCAATTCTGCTTATGTATACATTTTAAATAATGCATTTTGTCTTTCTAGAAAGAGGGGGATTAATCAGCATTGAATAATAGCTTGGAAAAGAATTAGTAATAGATAATTAACAGTTCCAAATTTGAGCTAGTTGGATCTATGCACCGCTAACCGTTAGAAAGTGACTGAGCTGGTAGCCCTATTTCATCCTGAGCTCTAAGTCAGGCGATTGTTCATCAAATAAGACCTGATATTTTTGTTTCTGCAATTAAATTTGCGACTGAATGGTTTTCTCTGGATCTCTATCTTGGTTTTAATTAGAAGACAAAGAAACCTCCACTAGATGGCATTTCAGCACCTTTTTAAAATTAAAAGTGAAAAGAATCCCATTCTGAAACGTTTTTTATCCTGAGAAGAGTTCAGGTTGCAGAAAGGAAGGGGAAAATGTTTATTTGGACCAAAGCACAATGTAATACAGCCAAACAGGTAAGCATTGAGGCCTTAGTCACTATCTGGCACATCTACTTTGGGTATTAAATGGTATGTGACACACTCTAAAATATTCTTCAACATAAAATATTCTGCAAATAATAATAGATGCTCAGTTTGGGGTGGTGGGATGGCAAAAAAACAACAACCCTCATGTCTAAGAACAAAAATAAGCCTTCGCCTTTGGAGGGCTATTTTATTGTTTCTTTTTAAAAGGAAGTTGCCAGTAGGGCGGGTGTATGTTTTGAGATGTATGCTGGTCATGTCTGGCTAATTTGTAAGAGGATTGGATGCCGTAAATCTAAATAGTAATGCATTAAAAGACAAATGTGTCAGCAGTGACAAATCTGCAGTGGCTGGGCTCCCCATTTCCCTCAGCCATAATGCAGTTGATTCAATTGTAGGTATAACATGTTGTGTGAGCCCGGCCACTGAGGCTAATAAACCATGGTGTTTGAAATTAGGCGGTGTCTAGCATATAAAGGATAACCAGAAGAGCCTCTGTACACAGTTGGATTCCTGGTAGAGCTGGTTTTCAAAATGATAGGGCTCTCCAGTTGGAGTGAGAGACCTTTAAAGAAAGGGGCTGGGGAAAGCAAGAAAAGAAATAATAGAAATCACCTACTTGTTTCCTCTGTTCCCATTTCCTCCTTATTCCTTTGTCACTGATATTTTAAGAAGCTTTGACGCTGTTTTAATAGAGAATGTTGAATAACTGCTTTCAAACTATTGTAGAGATTCTAAGGTGCTTAGATACTAACAAAATGTGGATCCTTATTCATAAAGCAGATAGAAATCACATTTAAGTAGAGAAAAGAAAAGTGTTTCTATTTAGAAATCTGAGGCTGTATGTGGTCAGCAGGAACTTTCTTGTGAGCTTTCTTATCTACCTTCTCTATATTCTTTCTGAGATACATACATCTTTCATACTTTATAAGAAGCTTGATGTGTAAGGAACTGTAAACATATTTACATTATATTCATTTACTGAAATACTTTCTAGAATTTGATGAAGTCTTGTTGGTTGGTTGGTTTTCAAATGTATGCAAGCAAACACAAGTTTTGTCTTTTTTTTTTTTAAAAAAAGTTTTTATCGCAGTTTTCAAAAATACAAATCTCACTTATTTTTGTAACAACATTTTGCCATCGATAATGCATACATCTTATATACATACCTACATTAACACTCTGTTAAGGTCTCTTGCTTTATTTACTATAATCCTTCCTAGTCTTTATATCTGTTTTTTAATCATACATACCATTTATCCCATATTAAATAATATTCGGAATCCTCCTTTCATTTCCAATGTGAGCTTGTCCATTTCGGTGCAATCCAATATTTTTTGTATAACTAAATCTTCTGAGGGGATATTAGCACCTTTCCCTGATAGTGCAAAAGCTGTTCTGGCTGCTGTCAAAATATACAATATAGTATATTTAGTCTTTTTAGTATATTAGTATATTGGCCTGAAATTATTCCTAGCAAAAAAAAAATCCAGTTTGAGCTCATTTTGGTGTTTGGTAATCTCTTGCAGCCAGTTCTTTATTTTGACCCGATATTTCCTGGTCTCGGGGCATAACCACCACACGTGATAGAAGGTATCTTTTTGTCCATATTTCCAACATTTTGGACTTGTGTTAGGGTATATCTTAGCCAATCTCTCTGGGGCTAGGTGCCACCTATAAAACATTTTATATAAATTTTCTTTGTAGGCCATAGATGTCGTTAATTTATAATTCCTTGTCCATAATTTCTCCCATTCATCCAATTCAATACTGTATCCAAAGTTTTGAGCCCATGCTATCGTGGAACCTTTTACGATTTCTTCTTTCATGTTAAACCCCAATAAATAGTTATACGCTTTGGTTATAAATTTTTCCTTTATTCCAACTAAGAGCTAATTGCTATTGTTCTTTGTCAAATCCAAATTCTTCGTTTTTGTATCTATCCTGTATTTGTAAATATGGCCTCCAGTCAATTATAACTCCTTGTTCTCTTAGTTCTTGGTTCATTTTAAGCTTCCCTTGATTATCTAATAAATCTTTATAGTTTACCATTCCCAACTCCCCCCCCCCCCATGTATTCGTGTTGATCATGGCCTCCAGAGTTGACAGCCAGCGAGATATCTTCATATAATATTTCTTTTTAATTTTCATCCAAATCTGGATAAGTGAATTGATGTCTATAGAAGTAGGAATGTACCTTGTTCCTTTTTTCCCATAAAAACCTGTGCCAACCTATCTTGGAGGTCATGACCTTCTAGTGTTAAGGTTCTTTTATTCTTTAAATTTACCCAATCCTTTATCCAGGTTAATGCAGCTGCCTGATAATAGAGTTCCCACTCTGGCAGTCCTAAAGTACCTCTGTTCCTACTATCCTGTAGCATTTTTAATTTAATACATGGTTTCTTTCCTGACCAGATGAATTTCATTGTTATTTTATAGTTTTGTCTTAAGAATGTAATTAAATTCAGGCTCTATGGCTTGTTTTTCCCTAGTTTTGCTGTCTTCAAAAATTTGGATATGACCTATGGATGTGACCCTTTCTAAAGTTGCTGCCAAATTTATATGTTTTAATGTATTAGAAGGAGAAAATGATTAAAGCTACAGTATTTAATAATTCAGTTGAAATTAAATTTAAATTTAAAGAAAGGAAATCTAATTTACCCTGCCATAAAGAACAAATGTAGTCCTTACTCCTTATTTTGCCTAAGGGGTGATAAAGAATTCCAAAGCACATCCTGTACTTGTGAACTTCAATTGGTCTAATAAAACGTTACATCCTTTTTTTAGACGAAAGACTGCTTTCACCCTTCACTTGGCATGCTATCCAAAGAGGAAAAAAATCGCTTTCTCTGACATAGAGGGCAGCATCAAGCTAACCTTGGCTAATCTTGATAAAAGTTTAGCCGAGTCAGGTGTGATTATTGCTTGGAAAACAGACCAACAGGAAATCTCAGACAGACTAGAAAACATTCAAGAAAAAGGCTGTGGCAAATTATTTCTGTATTGTTACCGAGAAAAAAGAAATCAGCGCTATTGGGAAGGGTCCCCCCCCCATTTTATTTGCATTGCCTGATTGTTTTTACTGTATGCCACCCAGAGTTATATTAGAGTTGAGCGGTCTTATCAATTTCTAAAGCAAACAAATATAGTCCCCAGGAACTGACCTTAATTCAAGCAAGAGTTTGTTTACTTGGTTTTAATATAGATTTGTTATTTTCATATGGCAGCACAGTTCTTTTCGCTTATGGGGTTTCTAAAGTAGGTTCCTATAGGAACAAAGACATTTGGCTTAATTTCAACATTCAAATATTGAAACTTAGCCAAGAAAGTAGAACGAGTGGTTTATATTTTAAATGTTACTTTTAATTGCGGATTATCATATTTAGAGTCATTTAGCTGAGAATTTACAAACTCATGGCATTTGTGTAAATTAGGCAGAGGCAGTATGATGATAGGGAGCAAGATCGTGTCTGGCATAATTTTTATTGGTGCTCTGTAGTCTCTTTGTGCCACTCGACTTTAATGCTTGTTTAAATTATTTTAATTAAAAATAGTAATAAGTGGGAAGGTAGCAAAGCAAAGCACCTGTCTCTAGAATAATATTTCATTACAGGAAAGGCATTGGGTCTACAGCTATTCCACAAAAGAAACAGTTCTAAATGGCTGGAATCAGGGCTGTACTGGAAAGGGCCACCTGTACAGAATAAATAGCCAGGTGTCTGCAGGTTGTGGTAAAAGAAAAATCAAGATGGCGGCCATGATGTTGTTCCTGAAGTACCTGTTTGTTTGTTTTTTACATGTTTCCACTGCATTGTTGTGGGCACCATCTTGACTTAAAGTTAGATTACAGAGTTGGAAGGTCATCTAGTCCAACCCCCCAACCAAGCAGGAGACTCATTCTGACAAATGGCAGTCCAATCTCTTCTTGAAAGCCTCCAGTGGTGAAGCTCCCACAACTTCTGAAGGCAAAGCTGTTCCATTGGGTGATTGTTCTCATTGTCAGAAAATTTCTCCTTATTTCTAGGTTGAATCCTTGTTCAGTTTCCATCCATTATTGGACTTTTAAAGCTGTACCCTGCAAAGTCCCTTGGGCAACATGATACTAGAACACAGGAGAGCTGCAGGGAACAACTTCACCTGTTTGCTTTTTTGTGACAGTTGCACCCACCGTGAAAGCTATTTGAGGATAGCACCTGTATCATGTTCTCAAAACTGCAAATATGTCTAGGCTGATGGTATACTGTATTGCAAAGAGTTTCAGTAGCAGAATATGGCCTTGGAGGGCAGTCTTGTGCTTTTAATCTGGTTTCTTCAGAAAGTGTGGGAACATGAATGAAACTTCTGTTGTTGACTCATTAAATCAGCCATATCTTTTTCCATTCTATCACAAAGCTGTTTTAATGAGTCATCAGCAGGTTCTCCCTTCACACTCCTGTGCTCTCTAAAGAACCTTTTTTTAGAACTGAATTCCCAACAACGCACAGTTTTATTGTCATTGGAGGAGGTTCCTTAAAAATGCTTCCAGGGAAGTAGAATTCTTCATAGTTTTTTGGAAAAATGTAACGCTATACAATGTTCTACAGCAATTCTACCTAATTGGTCAATTGGTTCTATCCCAAAGTGGATAAGTGGGCCTGATATTCTCTCTCTGTCATTTCATGTTCCTCCTGCATAATGTGTTCAGTTCCCTTCCTTCTGCCCTTAATCAAATATTTAGACCTCTTAAAAATGCCATGCTGTTATCTCGTTAATGTTAACTACACTATGGGGGATAAGATGAGGTTCTTGCAAGTACAGCGTGGCATTTTTAAGCATATATGTCACTCAAGTGTACCCAGGGGCAAAATGGACCTCCTTGATGGAACAAAAATGAAAGAGAGAGAAAGAAGCAGGGAGGCAGATTGTTTAGCATTTGCTACAGCCTTGCCGGCTCAGATAATCTCTTTACCAAATTCAAGCATTGGTGACTGAAAGAGATGGGCATCTTCTACCCTATCTAGTCTCTTATAATTATTTTTCAGCACTGAAAGATGTTTATCAGCTCTGATCCTTGGAGGCACAAGGCAAAAAGAAGCATCCAAATACCAAGTAGCTATTTGTCTTTCTGTATCTAGCTTGAGAAATGCTCTTGGGAGGAGGATACCTTTGAACACTCAGAAGAGTCTTTTATTTAAGAAAACAAACAGCTCGCACTTCCTTGGGGGTGTCTGCAAAGAGGGCCTCAAAAATGTCAAGCTAGCGGCCACAACTACGCAATCAAAGCCCTGCCCCTTAAAGATGGCTGTGGCCACCATCTTGACTCTTTTACCATACAAACACCCTGGTGCAGTACAAACACACCCAAGTAACACAGTGCATACAAATAGGAGCCACACAGGAATAATATGATTGGTTGAGCAAGATATGAATCCTCCCCCTTACTTATCATCATAAAATGTCTGAAATCAAAGAAGGAAGGAAAAGAACCTCAGTTTTAACTTGCTGCTGGAATAGAAGCTAGTAAAATAATAATAATATTAATACTTCCAGAAGCATACTACATCTGATAAGGCTGTACAGACTCCAAATATGGTGACATCTAGAACAGGACTTCAAGTGATTATCTCAATAAATGGTCAGTGTCCTGCAAGAAAGGATACATCTTCAGATAGTCCAGTTTTAAAGCATTAATAATACTTTGAATTACATTTTTTTTAAATGGAAGCTGAAAATATTTTAAGCACTTGGATGATAACAAACAAAGGATGACACTCTGATGACTAATCTGGTCACCATAGCCTACGCTTATTGAAATTTCCTGCCTTATTTTTTAAAGTTTGTCAAGAGATAGCCGAACTAGCTTCCTTTTCTGGAGAAGATGAGGACCTGATCCATCAATGTTTATGTATATATTTACAAATCTTTGTCTAATCCTAGATTACAAGGAACTAACAATATCTGAGGAACGCTAGCATTTCTTACCATGGATACACACACACCTGAAATATCACCATGTTGTGAAATTGGTTCCTACTATGTTTGACTCCAATTAAGAACAAGATAAATTCTGTGTGCACATATAGACCCCCTATTTCAACACCTAAATCTTCTCTAGGTAAGAAGAAGATGGAAGGATATATGCCAACACAGTTCCTGCAAACACAACCAGCAATAAATCCAACTTGTGAAATGCATTCAATGGAGCCTCTTACACCAGTATGTTTCAAACTTGACAACTTTTAAGATGTGTGAACTTCAACTCCCAGCACAACCTAAAGTTGCCAAGTTTAAAAAACACTGACTTATACTGAAACGTTTGAACTAATTTCACACCCTACCATGTGCTTCCAAAAGTAAACAAGCATCAACACTTGAAATAAAACCATAGCCAAGAACCCAAACATCTCCAGGTGTATTTCTAAGATTCATGCCAGCAGCTGTCAGTTTGTCAAGTCCCATGCAATCAAGCAAGTCAAGGAAGTGAGAACTGCAGAGATTTCAATTCTTCTATCTTTAATGCTTGCCTTCGGATAAACAGAGAATCTTGGAAGTGGTGAAGAGGATTAGCCCAATCTCATTTCTAATGAATTTAATTAAGAGTTTCTCTGAAGAATCTGAAATGCTTCTTTCAGGGACTTTTGTCACCAAGGCTATGTTGCTGTGTTTGGGACAAACTCTCAATTATTGGCCGATCTCTGTAGATTTTTTGATGTCTGTCTCTTATCTAGGACTAGACAATTTCTGTCATAGCCTCTTTACAATCTTTTGCATGGCCTGTCTTTAAAGAGCATTCCATAGCATGGTCAATACAACTCCTCTTACCATAGACTTCACTGCAATTTAGATCCTATCTACATCCTGCAATTTAAATCCCACCAATTACTCTGAAAAAATCTCCAGGCACCTCCCCACCCAAGACTGCTGGAAAGGTTATGCAATGCACATTAAAACATGAGCAGAGTTTGAGTTACAATTGGTGGCCACCAACTTGATTTATTTTTAGCATAACCTGTGAATAACCCATCCAGGCAATACATAACACAACTTGTGCTTGTTCCCAGGCACTTTCTGCCTCAACTCTGAGAGCATCAGGGATCTTCAGATTCCATAGAATAGCAACAGCCTGAAACCCATAATCCTGAGCATGTCTGTAGCAGCTAACTGAAGGACCCTGCCCCATATCTTATTCCCAAGGGCACCCTGCAAGATTGTCCATACAGGATACTGTATCCGAGGCTCAGATGAAACAGAAGATCTGGAAGACAATCCCCCATGTCAAACTTTTCACAATGAAATGGTACAGAAGGCATACCACAAATCCATGGTTGAGAAAAAAAATGTTGTGATCTGGATCACAGAAAAGTTGAATGGGGAGACCTTCCATGACACTTACCAGCAGGGCCCAGGATACCTGAAAGTCATGAACCAACAGTTCAATGGGTAACCAAAGTCAACAAAGGAAGTAGGAAGTAGTTGCAGAAACAGTCAACTGATCACATTGAACAGACATCATCCTTGCTGGAGCACCTCAGAAAATAGAATTAGCAGCAAAATTCCACCCCAATATTAGAAATCTCAAAGTGGCAGGGAGGACTCTGACACCCTGGCCATCAACGGAAATCCCTAGCCATCTAAGTAAAAAGGAGTCCAACCTGGCCTGTCTTCTAAAATGCTTATTGGGGCCAGATCCATTCCAAAGGATGATGGTTCCATTAAATGCTCACTCACCCATCTGTGACTATGTGTCACCATCAGTTTGGTGTAGTGTTTAATGTGCTGGCCTAGAAACCAAGAAACTGTGGCTGCTAGTGTTCTGATCTAGGCTTCCTTAGAAAGCATAGAACACAGTCTTAATCCCAGCAAAACCTCTTTTATTTCCACAGCTGTGAATTACCTTCATTCACAAGGCTTCACATACAGTCTTTCAGGGGAATGTTGATAAATACCCACCTTATCACACTTGGAATGCGGCCAGAGTACTAATTGCCAGACGCAGGGCAAAGCCAAACTTGACACAGAGTCAAACAGGATTTTCCAAAGCTTGTGTCCTGAGAAAACAAACTAATTGCTTCCTGCAAAAGCTCATGTCCCGTTCGCTCCTCTTTTATGTCCTATGGGTGGGGCCAATCATCTCCGAGGTGTGGCCTTACTCCTGAGTCGACCCTGATTTCTCAATTGTTCTTGTCTTCTGCTAGCTCTGCGCATAAGAAGGCTGGGAACCGGTTCCATAAGCTCTCCCACCTCACTGCAGCCTGAGTCTGAAGGCAGCTGCTGACTGCCAGCCTGCTCTGGCCCCATCTCTGCTTCTGATGTAGCGCCAAAAATCGTCCGGATCTTCCTCAGCCTCCAGGCCCGGCTCAGGTTCCTCCCCAACCTCCTCATTACTGTCCGACTCTGCTGCCAGCTCTGTCAGCTGTCGGTGGGCCACAACAACTAGTCCTTCCTAGGCATGAGTGACTTTGGGCCAGACACTATCAGCGCAACTCACCTCACAGGGTTATTGTTGTGGGGAAAATAGGAGGAGAAAGAAGTATTAGGTATGTTCAGTGCCATGAATTACATAAACCAATAAAGGCGGGATAAAAATCAAATAAAATGTCCCAGGAGTTCCCACTAGCTTCAGTGACTCATAGGACAGTAGAATAAGCTCAATGTCAGGGAGATGAGGTCAGTCCTTTGATCAGGTACCTGTAACTGAGAAAAAGACATGCTTCAGATTTCATACAAACACCATATCTCTCTGCTATTCATTAAAACAGATTAACTTTTTTCAGGCTGATCCACAAGGCAAGATTTGTTTGTTTATTTATTATTCAAATTTGTGTAGTCACCCATCTTATATATATGACTCTGGCTAGCCTTGCACTGAGAAATATGTAATTTCTGGGTTTACTCATTTTGTTCCTATTAAGTAAAGAACAGGATCCTGATGGAAATATGCAGGAAGTATTATCTAGGAAAGAGGAGTTGAAATTTTTTTTCAATCAAGAACATCAAGATAGCGTTTGGCAGTGTGTTTCAAGCAGATACCCTACTAATTCACTGGATTATAAGAAAGACAATAAAGATAGTATATCAGATCTGTAAGATCACTAGTGCAGGGGTCTCCAACCGTGGCAACTTTAAAACTCTGGGAGGTGAAGTCCACAAGTCTTAAAGTTGCCAAGGTTGGAGACCCCTGCACTAGGTAGATCAGGTCAGGAAATCAACTCCTGAGGAAGGCTACAATTATTTTTATTGAGATTGGCTATAATAAGAGAATCTTGCAAGTCTGAGTGTGTTCCCTGCATATTTTCATCAAGGTCTTCTTCTGTAGTCTCTATATTCTGCAAAGTAGCAGGAGTAGTACTTAATAGCCCGCAGTTAGCTTGGTGTTCCAAATATTCTGAGCTAAACTATAGTTCATATATCTAACAGTTGGCTTCCTTCACCAAGTTCATGTTATATGCTTTAAATTTGGGGAAAAGAGAAATCAAATGGAGCCATTCTATACTAGCAGCATGTCATCATTCAACAAAAGGAAGCCAGTTTCTTGCCTCTCCTGCTAGCAAATTAAAGTGAATTGATTCAAGGGTCTTGTAAGAACGTTTGTGCTATAATAGAACTCTCTGAAGTGAGATTTCTTTTTTCACTACTCCGGAGGGAAAAATAACCAATTGAAACTTTGAAGGAGTAAAGATGGACTTCACAGATTTTTAAGTAAAGACAAACATTTCTGCTGGAATTACATTTAGGAACCAGAGTCCCTTGTTGCAATAGCAATGCCATAGACAACAGTACTTATATGTCTCATAACAGCCGTTCAGGGAGATTTCTCTCTCTGCAGTTAAAAGGCATATTATTCGGTTTAAATGTTTCTGATATTCTTGAAAAGTAAAATTTGTCCCCCATTTACAGTCAAAAATAATATCACAGCCAACATTTTTTTTTAAAAGAACTCTGGCTGCATATTCTATTTAGCCCCAAAGGTGCTTTTTCTTCAAAAGGCAACTGGACTTCTTTTTCCTTCAAGACATTTCATTTCTTGTCCGAGAAGATTCTTCAGTTGAGAAATGAAATGTCTTCAAGGAAAAACAAAGTCCAGTTGCCTTTTGAAATAAAAGCACCTTTGGGACAACAATGACCTGGATGACTGAGAATCTCCATAGACATGTTTTATTCTGGTCCTTTCCTCCCTTGCCTCTTATGATGGAAGAAATGTCTCCTTGCAATGTTTTTTGTGCTGTTATCTTTGTCTTCCTTTCAGTTTCAACCCATACCTGAAACAGCCTTTAGGTTAGCTTAGCAGCTTTAGTGTTGGAGTTCTGTGGTAGCCCCTTCATTCACAGCAATTCCAAAATCTGAGATAATGTAAGAAGATTATGCACTGAGGGTGGGGTTAAACATGTCATCAGTTTGGAACTTTTGTGGAACTTTGCACTTCCACAAGAGACTTAAGTCCAGTCCCCTGTGAATTCTGTTGATCCTTACGTCAAGCCCGAAATTGACATATGTGTAGCCATTTTAGTTAGGCTTAATATATATTCTTTTTCTTACTTTCTCTATGGCAGTCATGGGGGAAGGGTTTTGGGCTCACCACATTCCTAAGCGGGGAGGAGTGGAAATGAAGAGAGTTGTTTTGGCTAGCTGCTAGGTGATCTTTCTTCCCGTGGGAAACAAGCTGTCCTTGCTGGGGGCCCTTTGAGGTGGAGATTTATGACATCAAGCAACGTTGAATTACTTACATTGGAGAATGTGACTTTTTGGGGTTGTTTCTAACTTGTAATATTGTGGGGTAATTCCGGGTTGTGTCAGATCTGGAATTACCATGGACTTTGCCAATTTGATGCTTTTCTAAATAAAAGAATTTATCTTGGAAGATGGACTTTGTTCTTTTCTTTTTAAATGGATTTCATTACTTGGAAACCTGACACCTTATCTAGCACCAATTTAGCTTTGACCATTAGTTGACCAGATTCTTGTGTATAGGTATCAATAATCTCATCTATGCAGGGGTGGGATTCAATCGGTGTTACTACTGGTTTGGTGATTATGTTTTGCGCGCACGCGATAAACCTTAAGCTGTGTCACCCGGACAGCTGATGAGTGCTGTGCGTGAGTGCG
Source organism: Pseudonaja textilis (assembly GCF_049901715.1). Taxonomy (NCBI): domain Eukaryota; kingdom Metazoa; phylum Chordata; class Lepidosauria; order Squamata; family Elapidae; genus Pseudonaja; species Pseudonaja textilis. The sequence continues at coordinate 24,829,128 of NC_141993.1, forward strand.
CAACGTTTCAAAAGCCACTTTTTTTACTGCTTTTTGAAGCTCAGCTATGCCACACAAAGCAGCTGAGGTTGAAAAAGCAGGAAATAAAGGACCGGTAACAGCCCGGGCAGGTGGCCAGGCAGGCCAAACAGCAGCAAACACAGAACCAGTTTGGTGTCTGCTGCTCTTCAGAGCTACTGGTTCTGCAGAACCGGTAGCATCCCACCCCTGCTTCTATGCCTTGAACTCAATGAATGTTTCTGGTTATTTGCACTTGACAGATGATGAGCTGCTAATCTTAAAACAGTTGGCCACTGCAAGGCAGTGCAGACCCATCCTCCCCCTGAGTGCACCTCTCCCAAAACCTACTATTCCTTCTAGCTTGCCTTCTAGCTGATGGGAGGCAGGCATGGGGCTTTTTATTAAAGAGGGAGAAGCCAGACCTCTGAAGGTATCATTCTTCAGGTTACAGAGACAAACAAGATTGGCAGCAGGGACAGGAAATGTTGTTATGCTGATGTACTGTAGTTTTTTGACAGCCTTTGTGGGGAAAGGTGATTGTACACTAACCATTGTCTTGTTATCATATTTATCACTGAAAAGGAAATTCCCATTTCTCTGACTTGGATCCCTCCATGCTTCTTGACCGAGATGGAATAAAGTGGGAATTCTAGGTGCAAATAGCTTTTCTCCCTGTTAAATAGTTATAGTCCCTTTTCTGTTGTGTGATTGATTTCTGTAACTTTAGACCAATGGAGGAAAAATGTATTAAATGGTCCCAAGAAGACCAATCTTGGCTCTTCTGCTCTTCAATATTTTTATCAATGGTTTGGAGGAAAAGGGAATAAATGCTTAAGATGATTATAGATGATTCAAAATTGGATGGGGTAACTAATACTTTGAGAGCTGTTTTGGTGTAATAGTTAAGACACCAGTCTAGAAACTGGGAGACACTGAGTATTAGTCCTGCCTTAGGCTCAAAAGCCAAATGGGTGACTTTAAGCCAGTCCCTGTGTCTTAGCCCTAAGAAGCAGGACCAAACTCTCTTCCCAAAGGTATAGGGATAAGCAAGCCTATCATACCTCAAACAGAAACAGAGGCAGAAGAAGAAGAAGAAGGAGAAGGAGAAGGAGAAGAATGGAGATGGTATCAGAGCTTTCAACATTTATTCAGGCCTACTTTAAATAGATGGGGTTTTTTTTTTAAAGAAAAGTATTCAAAATAGAAAACTTCTGGCAGGGTCTATTTTCCAAGGTGTTTGCTCTGGTCCTCGGACTGATTCTTCATGGGATCCCACAGGCTTATCTTGGTTCAGCAGCTGAGTTAGTTCATTCCCGCTGAATCTGATTCTCCATTTTTCGAGCTGGATTTCTGCAGAGCCTGGGAGCACAACATTTTCCCCTTTGGCACATGAATGCCTCAATCAGTTCTAGGGATCCCTTGTTTCACTGCAGTGGTCTTGTTGCTGTAGCATCCTGCCATGGCTTTTAGTCTTTAGAATGCATTGAACAGAGGAATGACATCTGGTGGCATGGAATCTTAATGGCTGTGCAACTGATCCTGATAGACTAGGCTAGACTAGACTAGACTAGACTAGACTAGAACAGAACAGAACAGAACAGAACAGAACAGAACAGAATAGAATTCTTTATTGGCCAAGTGTGATTGGGCACACAAGGAATTTGTCTTGGTGCAAATGCTCTCTGTGTACGTAAAAGAAAAGATACATTCATCAAGAGTCGAGAATCATAAGGTTCAAGACTTAATAATAGTCATAGGGTACAATAAGCAATCAAATCATGCTAGGAAACAGTCAATATAAATTGTAAGGATACAAGCAACAAAGTTAGTCATACAGATACAATGGGAGGGGATGGGTGATAAGGAATAATGAGAAGATTAATAGTAATAGTAGTGCAGACTTTGTAAATAGTTGGACAGTATTGAGGGAATTATTTGTTTAGCAGAGTGATGACATTTGTGAAAAAACTGTTCTTGTGTCTAGTTGTTCTGATGTGCAGTGCTTTATAGTGTCATTTTGAGGGAAGGAGTTGAAATAGTTTATGTCCTGGATGTGAGGGGTCTGTAAATATTTTCACAGCTCTCTTTTTGACTCGTGCAGTATGCAGGTCCTCAATGGAAGGGAGGTCGGTAGTAATTGTTTTTTCTGCAGTCCTAATTATCCTGTGAAGTCTGTGTCTGTCCTGTTGGGTTGCAGAACCAAACCAGACAGTTATAGAGGTGCAGATGACAGCCTCAAAAATTCCTCTGTAGGAATTATTGTATCAGCAGCTCCTTGGGCAGTTTGAGCTTTTTGAGTTGGTGCAGAAAGAACATTCTTTGTTGTGCTTTTTTATCACGTTTTTGATGTTAGATGTCCATTTTAGGTTTGTGATATGATAGAACCTAGAAATTTGAAGGTCTCTGCTGTTGATACGGTGTTGTTTAGTATTGATACTGATACTAGTATTGATATTAATACTAATTGCTAGTGTTGAGATGGTTGAAATGCAAAACAGAACATGCTGTGGATCAGGAGTGTCAAACTCGCGACACCATGGCATCATAACATAAACACCTATTGTCTCTCCCCCCCCCTTTGATAAATTGGGCATGGGCGTGGCCAGCGCGTGATGCATCCGGCCCGTGGGCCACAAGTTTGACAGCCCTGCTATAGATAAAGGCACAGAGCTAAAGGGTTTTTTTTTTTTTTGCAACCTCCTATTTGCTAACTTCAGAGGATGCTGACTGACAATTCCAATCTATGTGCTTGGGGTATGTGATTGTAGTGAGATTTATTTTAGTCTGAAAATGTTTCTGGGCATGAAGAGCTTGACAATATTAGAGAAACTGAAGTCAAGTATCCACAGCCCATTATTTCAAAGGACTTACTGTACTATGTTGAATTATAGCAATTGCGGGGAAAGGGAGGAAATTTTCTTCAAGTATGTTAGTTTTCAAGACTTTTGAGTTGTGCCATGCAGACTCAGTTGGATTTTAGTTTGAAAACTTAGTTTTTTCTTCCATTCAATCATTCTCGGAAAGTGGCTGGACAAATCCCTGCAGTTTTCTTGGCAAGGTTTTTCAGAAGTGGTTTGCTGTTGCTAACCCAAGAATGCTTTGACATTCATAATTGGAAGATGTACCTTTGAGCTCTTCTGAGCGTGCTGTTGCTCAACTTGTTTTAAGCTTCTCACAAATTGAGAAAAAAGGTGCTACTGCTAAAAGACTATGTTATCTCAGTAGGCAGATTCCTTAAAGTAATGCCTTTTTTTGTTTGTTTCAGGATTGCATACCCGACTGGAAAATAATTGTGAGAACTGGCACAGAGGCACCGTAATTGCTCATATGAAGTCCAAAAGTTTCATATATTCCAATCACAATTTTAAGTCATTTTGCTCTTAGAAATGCAATGCGAAAAAGAGAACAGCTATCCCTGCTGTTCCATTCTTCAATCACATCCTCTTGACCTGGCCACATAACACTCAGTGCATTGGAGGCAGATGGCATGAAGTGATTGATGGACTTAGTCCATTGTTTGGAATCTTGACTGTGCCAAGTTCTGAATTATGTATGTGTGTTTGTGCCCACTTGTATCGCAAAGCAGGCTGCCTATTTCAGACCTTTGGATTTTGAAGACATGGAGCCAGCTGTTGGATGTGCAGGAGAGGGATCCAATCAAATTATGTGACCCTTGTCTAATCATTAAGTGATTTGAAATGTGCAAGCATTGTACAGTTTGCAGTTGGAGTTTGCTTTGGAATCATTCTACCTCTGTGCCAGTAAAGAAAGTAACTGGAATGAAACGATAGACCACTCAACTGATAGAATCGGAATATAGAATTAATGGGGCACTTCCATCTAAGGAGGGCAAAACCATCCAGAAAAGCTTGAGTTTGGTGGAGAGCATGTCAAATGAAGAGCAAAAATCACATACTTCAATATTGGGAAGTGTCCCTGAACAAAATCCTGGGCCATCTTATCCCCTGTCTCCCCCCTCCCCCCGGGGCCCAAATCTGCCAACTACAGACTCCCAAGAGGAACAAAAGCATTTTCAGTTCTGCATGAGTTCCCACAAAAGTGGTGAAAGATAATTTGGCAGGGTCTCTTAATTGATCTGGGTCTCTTAAACATGCAAATTAAGTTCATTTGTACAAAACATTACAGATATCAAATCTGCATCATTTTCCCTTTTATTTTAGTTGCTATTGTATTAATTTTCATGTGATTGTGTGAAGCATCACCTCAATTAACTGCATTTCATTTGTATGTTGGGAAGTGAGTGCAAAACATGCCCTTGTAGGAAAGGTGTTGTGTGTTTGGGAGTACTTTTCTGCATCTTTTTCTCCTTTATCAACCCTTCCAAATGTATGCCAGAAGCACAATGGAATCAAGGTGCTATGAGGTTTGGTGGCTTATTCTATTGAAGTACAAGGGTGGAAACCTTTCTTGACAAATGCATATTTTGAAAGGCACTGTTGAAAGAAATATCCATCTGGTTCCATTCCAAGTGGGGAGAAAGACACTGAAAACATGGAGGCTGATTGGAAAGATGGTTTATTGATGAACAGGACCACATAGGTTTGAGGTCCTGGCAGCTGAGCACATGGAATAGAGAGTGAGGGTTATTTATACCCTCTCTGGGGCTTTGCCCTTGAGCTTCCTGTTCCTGTGGCAAGAACATGTATTATATTAGTTGCTGTAGGGGTCACAGCTAACTTTGTAGGCTATCTGAGTCCCAGGTTTGGTTGAAGCTTGCTGATGCAATGAAGGAGTTTGTTGGCAATTCTTATTGTGGCTGAATGGCTTTGCCCTGAGGGATAATCCCATTATCCTGGAGCTGAAGGTCTTTTATTGTGTAGACAGGCTGCCCAGTCTTTCTTAATGGGCACCAAATATCTCCTGAGGGCTGGGAGCTGTTTTCTGTTTTTAAAACATGTTTCTTCTTTTATCATCAAGGGAAATATAATATTCTGCCTTTTTTAAATATTTCCTAAAACATTTCACTCTTCCAGGAGCAGGGTGAGTGCTAACTTTCTACAGCATGAAATTTCAAAGGGAGAATAACAAAAATGCTCAGATGCTGATTACAAATTTGATATGCTTCTCCTTATTGTCCTCCATACAATGCGCATCTCCAAATGAAACAAAATACGAAAGTATGAAAATAAAGAGCCTTGTTTTTCCCTATTTACATTTTTATATAATCTTTCAGATTATGAGAAAAGAAACCTTACAATAGCTTGATGATAAAATAAACGGTCCAGGTTATCTTCCGCTTTCATCCTTTGTTGATATAACAGCAGTAATAAGACAAAAGGTTTTTTTCACTAAAAGTTACCCTAATGATAGATTTAAAGCTTAAATGGAGAACACTTAAGTGGCTCTAATATTAGGATATTTATGTCTACCCAAATTCAAGTGACAATCTATTCACTACCTGGGTTTACATGTTTGGGAGAAGCCATAATGACATACACAATACCATTATGCAAAGGGCGAAAAAAATGTAATTTGCATCAGTATTACAAAATCCATATTTGAGTTTCTGCCATTTTGGTTGTCCACCCACCTCTCTTGTTGGCTGCCCAAGTTCCCTGCTTTACTTCCTTTTAATTTATTTTAAGATACTCTTTTAGTTTTTTAAAAATTAGAATCTGACATGCTGTAAATGAATCACCATCCATTCCCCCCAAGATTTACTTGAGATTCCAGAAATATCAAACAATATAAGCCACACAGAGGTACAGTCTAAAATATTGTTTCGTAGTACACCCATTTGCTTTAAAAAAAAAAAAACACCACACAGGAAACCTGAAACGGTAGATAGTAGGTGTGTGCAAAATTTCCACTCTGGAAAAGGAATGCTCTATTTATTCATTTTTTTCACCTCTAGATCCAGCTAGTACTTTCTTGGAAATGTAATTATTCAGACCAAAAAATTAATTACGTTCTAGACCAGCGTTCCTCAAGCTTTCTGGTTTTGTAGACTTCTGGGGGTGGGGACAGGGGATGTTTCCATGCAAGCGGCCGGCAAGCACACATGTGCACAAATGCACAAATGGAGCCACCACTTGTGGAAGTTGAGCTGGGTGCATGCTCCCCCCCCGTTTCTGTGACATGGTTCCGAAGGCCTGGTACTGGGCCACAGCACAGAGAGTTTGGGGACCCTGTTCTAGGCCTGGTGTTCCAGAGATAACAGAATTTCTTTAAAAATGAACTATATCTGAAATACTTTGAGGGACCAACCTTGGAATTACTGGATTGACAGCATCCAGAGCAGAGGTGGTATTCAGCAGGTTCTGACCAGTTCTGGAGAACCAGTAGCGGAAATTTTGAGTGGTTCGGAGAACCAGCGAATACCACCTCTGACTGGCCCCGCCCCCATCTATTCTCTGCCTCCCGAGTCCCAGCTGATCAGCTGAGTCTTCTTTTATTGCCCTGCACAGGAGAACGGAGCTGGAAAGCAGGTTAGTGGGGTGAGAAGGGAATGGAGATTTTGCAGTATCCTTCCCCTGCAATGCTCACCAAGCCACATCCACCAAGCTGAGAGAAAAGAAATATAAGTTACTTTTTTATAACGGGAAATTTTATGTACTTAGGCTAGAAGATTCTTCTTTGTTCTTTCTGATGCTTTTCTGTTAGCTTCCTCTTTTGCTTTTTCTGCATAAAACCCCCATACTAAAACCTAAAATGTGTTCAGTGCAAGTACACGATACATTGTTATAAGAGACATCCTCCCAAGGTAAAGCCCAGCTGTAAAACAAGATAAGACACTGAAACACAGAAAACAATGTCATGCTGACTCTTAAGCTTATAGTTTATCTCATTTTAGAATATAGACAATAAGGGGTCTGTGGGGAGGGCTTCTTAGGCATGTCATGTTCTGTGCAGGGTATAAAAGGTGTTGTTTGAATATGGAAGCTTGCTCTTCTTGTACCCATTCCACTTTGGAAGGGACTTGAAGGCCCATTTGCAAACGCTTATTTTCTTTAATAAACTTTTGAATTGTGAACCAGACCTGTTTCTGCGTTGTGAGTATTGAATAATTTGGTTCTTCCATCTCACAAAGTCACGCCATGCCCACCAAGCCATGCCCACAGAACAGCTAATAAAAAGTTTTGAATCCCTCCACTAATCCAGAGGAAAAAAGAATCCCTGAGTAGATACCTAATAATAGCATCTTGGGAAGAATATAGAGGGCGGTAGGGAGCAACAAACATTAACTTTTTTGTTAAACAGATGTTTTCCTCTAGTAAATGACATGGCCGTCATTTCTGAATTACGGATTGCAATAGTACAGAACATGCTCTTCACACTCTGTGTTTTGATTAATTTCAGTCCCAGAGTGGACATCAGCTGCCATTCTGGAAAACATTCTGCATTGTATTTTTTTTTTTTAAATCAAAAATACCTAGAAGGCTGTTTCTGAAAATATATGCCATGATTTGTTTTTTGTTCGAGCTCTGTGACAGTGTGTGAAAAAACAGGTCATGCCTTAAAGCCATATTGATAGTAGAGTTCCTTATTAGTTTGGAGACAGTCTTTTCTGCAGAGATATTCAGCTATAAAGATTACAGACCTGTCCTAAGAAGCTGAGTAAGATCTTAGCCATTGTCTTTAATATCCTAGACACTTTTACTTACCAAATAATGTCTGAGCCCGTCAGAAGTACATTGCTCTGCTGGGCTCAAATAATCCACGTTTAATTTGGTGTCAAAATGTTAATGTTCATCAAAACACGCCTGTTCAGCTCATTTAGAAGCATCCATGAAACACAATGTGACATCCAGCCGTCCTCAGAACATTATGCACTTGCTTGCTTTCAGAAACAACAGGAGAATCATTATCACATCCCTGAAAGATTGTTCTTTACTGCCCCTCGATTAAGATTTTATTCTCCCACAAGGCACAGCTCCATATAGTTAAGTTTTAAGTAAATATAGTGGGTATCCCTTCATTTTGGCCCACAAAGCTGGTATTTTGGAAGAAAGGGACAGCTAAATTAGTAAATAGCACTTGAATAAATAACATGCATATGTGATAATGCATAATATGGGGCCTGCTGTTTTAATGAGTTCTGTCTGCCAAATTTTCTAGCTCACATTGGCCAAAGCAATCAATATATCCCGTGACCAATTTTCCCTTTTTTGCCATTGTGGGAGGACAACATTTAGCCTACTGGTTTTAAAAGTCTTCAACTGCAAAACCTCTCAGTTGTTTAAACAAACTTGGCTTTAGGCACAGCAAAGAAATTGTTGTTAAGAATTATTGTTAAGTGAATCACTGCAGTTATTGAGCTAATAGATTTATATACCACTTTACAGTGCTTTGCAGCCCTCTCTAAGTGGTTTGCAGAGTCAGCATATTGTCCCCCAAAATCTGGGTCCTCATTTTACCAATCTCGGAAGAATGGAAGTCTTAGACAACCTTGAGCCAATAAGGATCGAACTGCTGACAGTCAGCAGAATGCAATACTGCATTTCTAACCACTGCGCCACCACCGTTTGTTAAAGAAGCAGATTTCAACAATATAAACTAGACTAATAGAGCTAATTAAAAACTGAACATTTCTTGAGAACCGAATGCAGCAAGGCTCCTTCCCTTCAATTTTCTGCTACCTTCATCCCATGGTTGTGCTTGCAGCTTTTTCGATTGATTTTTTTTTCTTTTTTTATGTTCCCCTGGGTCTCATTAACAAACTGGGAAACTGTGAATATGTCTCCCCCCAGCTCAAAAAAAATCCCCAATTTGTCTTAGGGAACGAGAGTTTGGATCTTATAAATGTCAGGATAACCTCTGGTTCTATGTTTAGCCATCAATCCCTATTGGTACATCCAGCAATACAGTTGCTTTTTTTCGGTAAAAAGTATGTTATGGAGAGTGAACCTGCTTCGTTGTACAATGAAGTAAACATGGCAACAGATGCTGATCATCTCGGCACAAAAGAATCTTCAGCTTTTGCTGACTGTCAGTCAACAGGAGGAACAAGACACAGATCCTGAACACAAGAAGATGGCAAGGAGATGGACACTGAAGCCACAACTCTGTTCTATTGCAATTCCACCCCCTCTTTCCCTCTCACTCGGATTAGAACAACTCACGATGGCCAATTTGCCATAGCTAACTTGCCGCGGCCAGCTCACCACAGGAAAATTCACCACAGGAAAACTTGGCGCAGGGCAATTCAACAATTTTAATTATTTAAAATATTTTTTTAATTAAATTTTTGTCGTTTGCGTTTTATTTTGTCCCTCCTTTCACATCTGTTCTTTAATGATTCTTTTCCTCCACCATTTTTTCAATATTATGTAACTTTTTATTCCATGGCCGGTTGACCCGCAGTGATTTGGTCATGGTGAATTGTCCTGTGGAGAATTGTGCCATGGAGAGGTGACCGCAGCGAGTTGTTGGTCACAGCAAATTGGCTGGGGTGAATTGACCGTGGTGAGTTGTCCTAGACCCCTCCCACTTACTCTCTGCTTAATCTGGATGGAGATTGAAGTGTTTCAAGACTGAGGTCTTTCATTGAATAAAACGAATCTCTTTTCTACCATAGTTTGTTTATTTATTTATTTGATTTGTCAATCGCTTACAAGGTAATAGGTATGTATAAACATGAGTAAGAACACAGGAAATAGGTACGAATAAATGGGGACCAGAGGTGGTATTCAGCAGGTTCTGACCAGTTCAGGTAGTGGAAATTTTCAGTAGTTTGGAGGACCAGTAGTGGAAATTTTGAGTAGTTCAGAGAACTGGCAAATACCACCTCTGACTGTCCCCACCCCCATCTATTCTCTGCTTCCCAAGTCCCAGCTGATCGGCTGGGTCTTCTTTTGTTGCCCTGCACAGGAGAACGGAGCTGGAAAGCAGGTTAGAGGAGGGCGGGGGGCGGGGATTTTGCAGTAACCTTCCCCTTCCACGTCCACCAAGCAATGCCCACCAAGCAACACCACGCCCACCAAACCATGCCCACAGAACCGGTGGTAAAAATTTTTGAATCCCACCACTGATGGGAACAATAGGACAGACGTGGTAGGCACGATAGTGCACTTATGCATGCCCCTCTTGGGACTGGGGTGGGGTCAATAGTGAATAGTTTAAGGTTAAAGGAATGGGGGTTAGAGGATGTAACAAAAGAGTCAGGCATTTAAACAGGCAAAAATTTTGACTCAGAGAAAAGGATTTTTTAAAAGGAAATCTAGATATTATTATACTTCGCTGCACAGATGTTCAGAGTGGATTTAGCATTTTTATCCACCTATCAAATCCTTCCCAAGGGCCTTAGATGGATAGATATTGCTGTTTGATGTGTGAAAGGTATCATCACAAGATGTAAGCTATTTCAGGTAAAGCTGCCTTTTGCAATTGACTGATGGTGAATCTGTCAATGCCGACAGTGTTCAAGGGGTGCTCCAGTTGTTCTGGGATTCCACGCAAGGGATCTATTACTATTGGTTCTATCTTTGCCCTTTTTTGCAGTCATTCTTCTTCTAGCTGATCTATTCTGCTGTCTCTGGAGACTGCAATGTTCACTATCCAGATTTTTTTTGTTTTTCTCTTGACTATTGTTAAATCTGGGGTCTTGTATGACAGATGTTTGTGTGTTTAAATTCTAAAGTCCCGAAGCTGTTTAGCTTCTTCATTTTGTATTACTTTCTCTTATTTCATGGTCTCACCAGTGCTTAATTGCAGGCAAATGATATTTATTGCAGACTTGGTCATGCTGTTCTTTGTAGTCAGTTTGTGTGATTTTCTTGCAGCAGCTACAGTAACTAGGTGGTTCCCCATTTCTTCAGCTTCTTTGCAGAGGTGGCATTTGTGGTCTGTTGCTATCTTCTCAATTGTGGCTTTGTATGCATTTGTTCTTAAGACTTGGTTTTGTGCATCCAGAATTAGTTCCTCTGTCCCTTTGTTCAACTTTTCTGCATTTAGCACTGCCGGATCTTATTAGTAACCACATGGAAGAAGGCATCTCAGGGTGCATAATGTCTACCTCTTTAAATTTCTGGGCCAAGAGGTCAAGCGAACCCAAAGGGGCCACCGGGAGAGGCCGCCCGAGGCAGTGATAGCACCCACCCATCTATGGACAGGGAGGCAAGGTGATGGCCTGCGCCGCGTCCTCCTCCAAGCTGAGCCCCAACGAGTGAGCGCCTCTGCCCGATGTCCGTGCTGCTGCAGCGCTTGGAACTGCTGGCGTGTTTGGAGATATGTGGGGACGGGGACAGGCTGGGCGAGGAGTGGAAAGGATGGGTGGCTTTGGGCTGTCTCTGCTGGACCCGCCTGCCAGGGAAGCAGCACTGCCGTCGCCTCACCTCCCTGTCCATGGATGGGTGGGCACTATCATTGCCTTGGGCAGCCTCTCCTGGTGGCCCCTTGAGGTTCGGGCTGGAGGGACTTGGGAAGGAAGCCAAGCTCAGGTTGGACCGGCTCTTTCGGTTGGCAGGCACGCACGAACCTGTGGCTCGCTTTCCCAGCTCTGCCCAGCCCACACGGCTGGGCAGAGGGTCTGGCAGAGAGGCGCTCGCTGCCTTGGTGAGAGCTCTGCTGCCGGGCAGGAGGGCCCGCCTGTCAGCTGTGCTGGGCACCCCAGGCAAAGCTCTTCGCGCTCTGCCCAGTGCCAGGCAGGGATGGCATCTGGGTGCTTCTCCCAGGGTGGACCGATCCTGCACTGTGGCCCCGGGAGATTCGCCTCCCCACGTGGGGTTGGGCTGCTGTCTCAGGCAGGGGAGTCTTTGTCGTACTAGTAGTAGGGCATCTTTTTTAAAAGAATTGGCTTTGCCTTTGAAGGTGAAGGGAAGGTGGCGACAGCAGCGCCTGAAGCTAAGTGTCTCCACTGGGCTCCTGTTGCAGGGAGGAGCCCTGGCTGGCCGTGCATGGCTGCGCCAAATGCCACAGCATTGCTTTAAATGCTGCGGCAGCACAGGAAGAAGGGAAAGCAATGGTGGCGGAAGGTCTCCCGATACGAAGTGCCCCACCAACACTGAGGTCAACGCAGGCAGCACCATATCCGGGTATGCAACAAAAGTACTTCCTAACAGCCAGCCCCCCCGCCATTCCCCCCCATTTTGCATGTTTAATATAGGCCTTAATTTGGGGGAGGGGCTTAATTTGATTTTATGCCTATAAAGCATGCTGGGACTTTCTATTGGTGAGGCCATATTGTTGGAGAAACACAGTATCCTTTGAACAGTGTTGGAAGTCCCAGCACTGAAGATTTCCAGCATCAAACTGTCCTTGACCTTTCTCTGATCTCAATTTAAGACTGGCAATTTTTCAATTAGGGTCAGCCCCCAATTGGCAGAGACTTAGATTAAAGAAGCCATCAAAACTTCTTTCTAATTTTTATAACATGCCTGACAAAAAGATCCTTGTCTACTCTGAACTTCAGCTGCTGCTGTTTTAAAGCTTTTTTTTTTTTAAGAAAAAGATTGTTTCTTAAAAAAAATCAGATTGCAGTGGAAAATGAGAGTGCTATTGAACGGCCTACTGGGGGGTTTATTTTTCCAGTTAGAGGAAGAATTGTACTAATAAGTATATTAAAAAAATATATCGGTTCTGTTTTCTTTTGTGGGGTTAGTATTTTGTATATAACTCATTCAGAGAAAGGAACAGAAAAAAACAAATATCTTCTCTCAAAAGAGCAGCAGTGGTTTGTTAGATTAAAATCATTTTTGAAATTCTTATGCAAATAATACTACCAAAAACATTATTTTATTCACACTGTGATTTTTGAATTAGTGTGCATAATATTTGAAAAAAAAGAATAAATTTTGCTGTGGCTAGAAGGAGTAGCATACAATTCTGCTATTTCAAGAGAACTTTCATAGAGATTTTTTCCCCTTTTTGTCTCTAAATGTTCTCATATTATTAATGGTTAATCATTGCTCCATTTTCTACAGCAGTGGTTCCCAAACTTTTTCAGTCCACTGCCCCCTTGGTGCTACAAACTCATCCTCAATGCCCCCCACCCAGGGGCGGGATTCAAATTTCTATGGGAGTTGCCTAATTTGAGGGTGTGGCTTGCTGGTCACATGACTGGGTGGGCATGGCTAGCTGGTCATGTAACTGGGTGGGCGTGGCTTGCTGGCCACGTGACTGAGTTGGTGTGTCTTGCTGGTCATGTGGCTGGGTGGGTGTGGCTTACTGATCATGTGACTGGGTAGGCATGGTTAGGTGACTGGCAAACCAAATACAAGTGGTCCTCACTTAGGGGCTGGTTGCTTAGCAAGTGTTCTAATTTATGACTGGCCTCCCCATAACTACTTGACCTGTTTTGGGAGTTTTGACAGCCATGCACACACACACACACACACACACACACACACACACACACACACAAACACACACTCCCTTCTAACACTGCTGGAGCAGGTCATTGGACTAGAATCAGCAAAGCATCTCTGATTAGATTCTAGTAGTGAATAGAATCTAATCAGAGATGCTTTGCTGATTCTTGTTGATTTGTTTTATTTGTATTTCTTTATTTTATGTTGCTGAATTGCATTGACATGTGTGCCCCTTCTTGAAGCTTTTGTGATTCTTTGCAGCAAAAAATACCGACCTCTGGCTTTGTTCTACTTTTCAAACGTGCCACCACTGCTGCATTCCAGGTGCCGGCCCTGCAGGTTCACCCCATTGAACCCACTGCAAAAACTCCCAAAACAGGTCAAGAAGCCCTTTTCCACATTGAAACATCTTTGGCGCCTATTAATTAAAGGTTTTGTGGACAAAACATGGCCAAGACTATTAGGAAGCTCTCACATTTTGTTGAGGCTTTAAACAGGATCCATTGGACCAGATCTCCACCCTAAAAAATTACTTTCTCCCAATGAATTACAGTGCCAATTCGGAAGAAGGCAAAACCAAAATGTATTGGTAAATTACAAGGAGAACACAGACACACAGACACACACACACACACACTCCCTTCTAACCCTGCTGGAGAAGTAGATATCTCATTATCTTTCTCCTCCCTCCCTCCTTCTTTATTTCTTTTTCTTTTTGTCCCTTCCTTCCATTCCCTCCCCCCTCTTTCTTTGTCTGTCCCATTTTCTTTCTGTCCCTTTTCTCTTTCTCTTCTTCCTCTTTCTCTTTTTTCTTTCTCTTTCTCTCTCTCTCTGTCTCTTTCCTCTCTCTCTTTCCTCTCTCAGGCTCACCCCATTGACTTGGTGCACCGCTCCGTTCAGACTTGCTTGGGCAAGTCCCTCCGGTGCAAGGGGCTCAATGGGGTGAGCCTGCAGGGCCTGGCACCTCGAACACAGTGGCAGCAGGACGTTCGAAAAGGAGAACAAAGCCACTCTGGCTTTGCTCTCCTTTCCCAATGCTGCGTTCGGGATGAGGCCCCGCAGCTTACCCCATTGCGCCCCTTGCACCAGAGCGTGCAAGTCAATGGGGTAATCCTGCGGAGCCTTGCCTCAAACGCAGTGGCGGTGGGATTTTTTCTCACCCCTGAATTGTGCCCTGTGAGGGGCGCACCTCCAGTGCCCCCCCTGGCCTCTTAGTGCCCCCCCTAAGGCATCCCACCTCCCCCAGGGGACGGTACCACCCACTTTGGGAACCACTGTTCTACAACTACTTTACTTTAAATAATCTGTAGTGTGCTAATAAAAGGAAGATACGTGTTTTAAACTACACCCCCTACTCCTTTTCCCTTTTAGCTCAGCCTCTCTCTCTCTGTCTCTCTCTCTCCTTCCTAAGGGAGTACCTGATGTATTTCAGTGCCTTTTAAAGCTATTTAATGATTTTTAATACGATACAACTTAAGCTCTGTTACGAGCGCTACTAGGAAGCAAATTTTCAAGGAAGCATGGGGTGGTGCAAAAAAAACCAAAACCATCTGGAATCAACACTAAAATATTTCAATATTATTTTCTGTCTTGTTCTGTTTTAATTTACTGGCTGAATATAAAGACGGTTAGATAAACTCTACAAAGACTTCCATACAAAGTTTCTTTATTGGATTGTAATAGGCATCCTCAGGTATAACTCACAGTTATGTTGAGATTCATTTAATGTCCAATCTTTGCATAGTCATCTTCATAGTGTGAAAATATAGTTATCTTCATTCCATAGTGATGGAGCAAAGGGAAAGACACCAGCACGATACTGGAGTCCAAGCAAGAATAAAGGAAACTCTCCCAACCCAACCAAGGGTCAATTCAGTGACCAATCAGGATTTCAGATGTGACCACATGACATGAACTACATTTACCATGAGACATTCCCTTAAGGGGACAGCTCCCAATTCCCAATCAACTATATACTGTCTGAACAGCACATGTCCTATTCAAATAAGGAGATAATTTGAACTGAGGCGTAATGATCCAGGACAGCGCACGAAGGTCACACAGCCAGCTGAGACTTCAAACAACCCTTTAATGCTCCAGATTTCCCCCAAACACTCCTATATTCATGGCAAATCCCAGATCAAAGTGTGTGTGTGCGCACGCGTGTGCGCGCGCGCACACACACACGCACACGGCAGCCTCTGGCTGCGTGCAGTTCAGCAAAGCAGAGGAACAAACAATGAGTCCACAAAACAAGGAAGAAGCAAGGCAGTCCTGCAAATTCCAGATGTCTGCAACAGCACACAAAACTCTACAAATCGAACATTTGTTTCTGAAAAATGTCCCTCCCAACAGCATCTCTTTAAATCTCAGTCCTCAAGTGTGCCTTGTGAAGAGGGGCGGGGCACTCTTCTTCCGACTCATTGGGTTGGCCTGCACTGTTCCTGCCTTCTCTCCACTCTCTGTGCTCAGGGATCAGCAGTCCTTGCGAGCCCCGTCGCTCTTCATTTCCACTGCTTGCCCTCTCTCGGTCATCCTGCCCCTGTTCCTCCCATGATTCTGCATGTTTCTCTTGGGTTTTGGAGCCTGATGTCAATCTTGCTAAACTTGACTCTCTCCTATTTCTCTTGGATCCACATCCCTTCTGAGAATCTGGATTATATTCCCGCAGAACATTTTCATCACATGCACTTATTTTTTAAAAAATAGTTATGTCTATAAAGATTTTTTACGAATTGGAGTTTAATCTGCTGGGTAGAAAAGTGGCATGGTGTACACATTGTATATCTTCCACAGGCAAGTGAGAAGCTGGTGGAAAAAATCAAGGGAGTTGTGATGACTCCCCTGGACACTTGCCCAGAAACCTCTCCAGATGCCAGCTCAGAGGAGGATGAACTACTAGAGCAGAGGTCCCCAAACTTGGCAACTTTAAGACTTGTGGACTTCAACTCCCAAAATTCTCCAGCCAGATATGACAAGTCTTAAAGTTGCCAGGTTTGGAGACCTCTGAACTAGTGGCAGTTGGTCAGTTGCCCCGAGCAGTTGTTTGAGAGGGATTTGGCTGAAGCACAACTGCAGTAGGACACACCTGAGGTTTCAGGTGGGGAAAGCATGTAGCTGCAGAGGGTGGGTGACAAGGAAGAGAAACTGCCTTCTGCACCTGATCTACGAACACGTAGTGAGAGAAAGGCATTAAGGTCAGCCAGATTACTTGCAAAGAGGCCTATATTTTTAGGCATGTGAAAAATAAGTTTATTATTAAGCTCCTGCTTAATAATAAGCTTATGGCATGAGTTCAGGGCAGGAGTCTTACGTAACAAAGATCTTGGCCAGTGGTGGGATTCAAATTTTTTTACTACCGGTTCTGTGGGCGTGGCTTGGTGGGCGTGGCAGGGGAAAGATACTGTAAAACTCCAATCAGAGGTGGTATTTGCCGGTTGTCTGAACCACTCAAAATTTCTACTACCGGTTCTCCAGAACTGGTCAGAACCTGCTGAATACCACCTCTGCTTAACCAGAATTGTGCCTTGTGAACTCTGGACATTTCTTGCCATGCGAACCCTCTTGTATTGTAGATTTAATTTTGCCTAGTGTGTTTATCTCATTTAGAAAACGTTCAAGTGCCTTGTGCACTCATTGGCCATTGCTCTGTGGACCAGCATTGGTCTGCTTTTGGCTGGACTTAATTGGGACAGTTCTGAGTTTTTGGTAAAGGGAATTGTTGGGGAATAATAATAAACCCTCTAAACCCATGATGGCGAACCTATGGCACGCGTGCCAAAGGTGGCACGAAGAACTATTTGTGCCAGCACGTGAGCTGCAGGAAAACTTACCTCACTGCGCATGTGCACGCCTCACAGCTGATTTTTGGTGGCTTTAAGGCCTTTTTTGGCCTCCCAAAGGCTTGAGGAAAGCTTCTGCAGACTTCTGCAGGCTTTGAAGGCTGAAAACTAGCCCCATTTTGTCACTTCCTGTTTTTCTGAAAATATCAGAAGTGATAAAATGGGGCTAGTTTTTGGCCTGCAAAGCCTGCAGAAGCCTTCCTCAAGCCTTTGGGAGGCCAAAAAAGGCCTCAAACCGGCTGAAAATCAGCTGTGAGGTGCAGTGCAGGTGAGGGGGTAGCGGGTGGGTGGGTAGGTAGTGGGGATTTTGCGCGCATGTGTAGGAGGCATGGGGGGCACACATTGCCTTCTGGGTGCTGGCACACGAGCACGAGCACGAGCACAATTCACACAATTTTTGGCACAGGAGCCCAAAAAGGTTAGCCACCACTGCTCTACACCATTGTTATATGTGTGTGAGTGAGTTGGACAGCACAGGAGAATGCCCTATTTTATCCCAAATTTGCTTTTTCAAGAGACAACTGTACTTTCTGGCTTTTTTTTGAAGACATTTCAATTCTCATCCAAGAAGTGAAATGTCTTCAAAGAAAAACCAGAAAGTCCAGTTGCCTCTTGAAAAAGCATCACTAGGATAACCATGATCTGGATGACCGAGAATCGCCATAGACATGCCCTTTTTTTAGTTAGCAACATTTTCATTATCCAATTGACTTTGTGTGTTTGTATATTGTCCTTCAAAGTGGATTAGAGATGTTCAGCTAATTGTTTTCCAGCTTCAACAGTAGCACGTCTTGTTGACCTTAGCTGAACCCAGAAGCTAAGGAAGAGTGACTCTAATGAATGAATGAATGCATTCTTTATTAGCCAAGTGTGATTAGACACACAAGGAATTTGCCTTGTGTTTGATTGATTATTTGATCGGAGGACAAATGGAGTCAAAATACATCATGGAAGAAAGCAATGATAATGACTTTTAGAATGCTTTTGGGATGAAATCGCCAAGAACTGACCTCAGTATGAGGGCATCTTCATATTTATTTTAGGTACTGCAAAATAATGTCTTGTTCTGTCCTTAAAGGCCAGCGGTATCTAAGACAGAATTCATTAATCTATTTCCCTCTTACAAAAAAGCAACCCATCTTATTAAATGGTGTGGAAACTTGTTTTATACACAGGTTACAAAAACAGATGACAACCTGCTGAGTTACATCTCCAAACTTGTATTTTAACACAAGTTCATACAGCATAAATTATACTTAATGGCTAAGGGAAATGTTGAACTCTTTGCAAATCTGGAATTTTCTTACAGCATTTCAGTGAACCATCTTGTTCCTTTTAGATACAGATGGTCCTCCACGTACCACAGTCATGGTTCCTGGAATTTCTGATGAAAGTCATGATAGTTGTAAGTCAAGGCATGCTGTAGTTAGTCGGCAGCAGGTGCAGATGGCTGAGGAGAGCGAGGACGCTGGTGAGGGGCCAGGACCATCAGGGAGTGGACTGCTGCCTTCAGAGATTGTGGCGGCTGGCAGCAGCGATGAGAAGGAAAGAACAATTACAGCAGCACAGGCTATTCGGCAGTAAGGCTGCAAAGTAATGACCCCTCCCCCAAGAGGATAAAAGCCAGGTTTGGAATAGCGTCCTTTGCAGACAGCAAAGAAGCTCTGAAGCTCAACTTGTGGACATCTTAATTTGTGTTTGGAGAATCTTGTAAATTAGTTCTTATCTCTGGGTTTTTGGCATCATTGACAAACAACTTGGCAAGGCTCTTTCTTGTTGGAGCTAATTAGTGGAAAGCAACCTTTTATCTGTAAAGGAACAGAATTTGTTATTAAACCTTAAAAGGTGGGGGCTGCTGCCTTCGTCTGTGTTTGCTCTTTGGGAACCTGGTTGGGTCAGAACAAGGCACCTGTGTGACCAGCCCAATTTTTTAAACCTTTTTTGTGGTGGTCATTAATCAAATGTTGTTAAATGAATCAATGCATTTTTTTTTTGCTGGAAACTGACCAAAAAGACCAGTTTTCTGCAAAAAGAAAAGGGAGTGTGTGTGTGTGTGTGTGTGTGTGTGTGTGTGTGTGTGTGTGTGTGCCACAAATCACGTCATGTAAACCCAGAATGCTGCAACTGGTCATAAAAGCAAGTCAGGTGCCAAGCACATGACATGAGGTCATGTGACTATGAGGGGGGTTGCTACAGTTGGGACTCTAGAACTGGGTTGTAAGTATCTTTTGGGGGGAACATTGTAATTTTGAACAGTCACTGAGTGAGCAGTCATTAAGTGAGGACTGCTTATATTCTAGATCTTTCTCTTTCACTTGGTCACCACACTATAAAACGACATTGATACTCTGGAAAGAGTGCAGAGAGGAAGAACCAGGATGATTAGGGGGCTGGAGCTAAAACATATGATGAACGGTTACAGGAACTGGGCATGGCTAGTCTAGGGAAGAGAAGGACCATGCCAGCACTGTTCCAATATTTGAGGGCTGCCACAGAGAAAAAGGGGTCAAGCTATTTTCCAAGGCACCTGAAAGCCAGACAAGGAATAATGGGTGAAAATTAAACAAGGAGAGATTCAACTTGGAAATAAGGAGAACAATCAACCAATGGAACAGTTTGCCTTTGGAAGTTGTGGGGGCTTCATCACTGGAGGCTTTCAAGAAGAGATTGGACTGCCACTTGTCAGAAATTGCGTAGGGTTTCCTGCTTGAGTGGGGTTCGGACTAGATGACCTACAAGGTCCCTTCCAACTCTGTTAATCTGTATCTGTATCTATTCTCTAGTTCAGATCTGGATATTTTACCCTGTCCCTGTCCAACCAGCCAGAGGTCAATCAGAAATTACAACATCAAATGTAAATAAGGATGCCACAGGAGGCGAGAGAAGGAACTGAGCCAGCCATGACGCTCTTTTAGTCAGCTGGCAGCTATGGGAGAGTGTGGAGAAAAAGCATTTTTCTGCACCAGTGCAGCGCTCATCCCTCGCCTGGAGCAGCTTGGTGGTGGTGGCAGTGGCAATCATAGTGTGAGGGGACCCAAGCTCAGCCACCCACCGCCACCTCAGTCAAAGCACGGTCTTGTGGGTGAGTGGATGGAGTACAGCCAGCAGCTAGCAAGTGGGGACTACAGTGTCAGTTGTGGCAGAAGAATATGGAGCAGAATTAAGTTCAGCCAATTGGTTTAGCTCCCCACAACCAGTTTCTCGTGTGGCCCCTTGGGAAAATTAATCACCCACCCTTGCTCTAGTTTATCATGCTGTGGTTACCTTCCCTAGCTCTCCAAAAAAGAGAACCATCTCTATCAGCTTTCTTCCTCCCCATAGACAGAGAAACTTCACCCATACATGCAAATAACATTTAAATATCTACCCTGCTGTGCTCTGTCCTATCTTGCCCTTAATTAGCTTAATTGACAAAGATTGAACAATATATTATTTGCCCTGATTAAAAGCATTAATTCTTTCTGCAGGGAGAATGCCTTTCTTGAAAATCCAAAAATAAATGCTCAACGTTCTCCAATGAAGATGTTATTGAGAGACTCCTACCCTGAACTCATGCTATAAACTTATTATTAAACAAGAGCTTAATAATAAACTTATTTTTCACATGCCTAAAATATATAGGCCACTGTCACCTACTGAAGTTGCTCAGCATTTTAACATCTACAGACCATTTCAGGTAACAGATCTTCTTGGCCCTGCGAAGCACAGAGACATTAGACACTTTTAGAAACTGCCCGTGGAAACTGAGAGATGGTAAAGCATGGACAAGCTGAAATCTACCGTCATCCATGGAAGACTTTGAGCGTTCAGGCCTCTTGTTTGAATTGAAAAGAAAGAGGCAGCATCTGTTGGAAGAAATATCCAGGTACAGTTCCAAGCCGGGAAAAAGGCACTGGAGACAAAATGGAGGCTGGAGATTGATTGGAAAGAGGGTCCATTTATTGATGAAGCAGAACCACCAGGGTTTGTGGTTCTGGTGCAACTGATAAAATGAAATTGAGATAGGTTTTTTTTAAATACACCTTCTTTGGGCTTTGTATTTGAGCTTTCTGTTCCTGTGCAAGAACATGTCTTCTAATATCCTATTGGCTCTTGTCAGATTCTTATGGAGTCATTATGTAGAGTTTATATAGGGGTCATAGCTGGCTTTATAGGCAAAAAAGGAAAATGCAAATCCCAGGTGTTTGTCTGAGCTAATTTTCTTTAATTAATTTATTTTATTTTTGTCAAGCAATTATAAGATAACAGGTGTAAGTATAAACATAGTTATGAATACATGAAATGGATACATATAAGAAAAATAAAAAGAAACAATAGGACAGGGACAGTAGGCAAGTTGGTGTGCTTATGCACACCCCCTACAGACCTCTTAGAAAAAGAGTGAGGTCAATAGTAGACAGTCTAAGGTTAAAGTTTTGGGGGTTTGGGGAAGAAACCACAGAGTCAGGCAGAGTATTCCAGACATTGACCACTCTGTTGCTGAAGTCATATTTCCTGCAATCAAGTTTGGTACAATTAACCTTGAGTTTGTATCTATTGTTTGCTCTTGTGTTGTTATGGCTGAAGCTGAAGTATTCATTGACAGGTAGGACATTGCAATGTATGGTTTTATATACTTAGATTGGACCGAAGGCGGTGTAGTTCTAGGTTTTCTATGTCTAGAATTTCAAATCTGGTGGCATAAGGTATTCTGCAATGAGTAGAGGAGTGGAGAACTCTTTTTGTGAAATATTTCTGGACTTTCTCAGAGCTTCCAAGTTTCTGTGAACTTGAACTGTTAGGGGAGGGCTGCTCTGGGCTGCTTCTAATCCTACCATTCTGCCTTTATTTCAAAATATCCTGTCTTGAATGGATTACCAAATCTGGCCTCCTCAGTTTCTGCTTGTGGCTAGGAAGACTGGAGCTGGTTTCTGAATAGGCTGGCCCAATCTTTCCTAATGGGCACAAAATACCTGCTGGGGGCTATTAAGAAAGACTGAATCTGCTTCCTGCCTCTAAAAAAAACATGTTTCTTCATTTCTCATTTAGGGAAATATAATATTCTGCCTTTTTTATAATATTCCTCAAAACATTTCATTTTGTGGGGGAGGCGGGCTTCCCACACCTCACATATTCTTCCCTCAGTTCTTGAAGGAAAAATCAAGTAGAAACTCTGAAGAATTTAGGGTAGAAAAACTAAGAGTCTAATTTCCTCAACAATTATTTTCCAAGAGGGCTCTGCACATTTTGAAAATGCTAGAAACAAAGTAGCCTGTTCCGTGAGCAAGCACAAAACTCTGCTTTCATTCTTCCCAAGGACCTGAAATGGTAAATTTTTACCGAAAGGATCCAGGATCATTGCCAAGCATGAAATTCCAACCCAAATTTTATCCTGGCAGCCATTTTGCGGTTCGGGTACAAAAAAAAAAAATCACCACCCTCACCTCTACACAGAATCAGGATTTTTTTCCCCTGGGCAAACAAAATGGTCCATTTTTAAAAAGAGCATTCAGGACCATTTCTATGCATGAAATCCCACTCCAAATCTTATTCTGATGTCCATTGTTATGTTCAAACTGAAAACAATTGTCATTTCCTGGTGAGGACCTGAAAAACAAAGAAGAAAAGGTTTTGCTTTTATAATGAACAGTACCTGGCTACAATGCAATCCATGACTGAATAATATTGATGAGACTCTGTGGACAGCTCTTCACAGTTCAGCAATTGGCACAGCATCCATGAAGGCCCTAGAAAATATATTCAAATGTCATGGTGTGTCTATATGTTCTGTCCTCACTACATGTTAGTATGTGTGCAGCTCGACATGCAGCTAAACTCACCTATCCTCCAATAAAACAGGCTGTGTGCATGGAGCTGAATGCTTTATTGAAAGAACAGAATATGGTGAAACTGTGGAAAATAGGAATACATATAATGAGAACCAAATACAAGATAGGCAATATTGAGTTACTGCTGAACATAACAATTAATAAATACAAGTAATTTAAATCTCACCAGCGATGCTCTGTATGTGGGATTTGGGTTTGTCCTTGGATGACCATGTGCCACAGATTAAGATGGATTCTTCTTCTTGCTTCTTCCTTCCCCAAATGCTAAAGGAAATGGAGTCTGGCTTCCCAGTGTGCTCTTGTTATGAGAGTGCGGGCTGATGAGTAAAAAGGTTGGCTCAGCTTAAAACAATATGCTTGGTATTTGTCCCTCCGACCACTAGATGGGGATAGAGAGCAACAACAGTATGTAAAGTTATATGCTGGGGCATGACATTATACTTACAAAGATCAGACTCATGTGACTCCCTCTCACTCTTCAGAAGTTAGACTTGAATAAAGCAGGATAGGAATTATATTGATGCTTTTGAATTTTGATGTTGGAGAAAACTGCTGAGAATATTGTGGACAGCCAAGAAACTAAACCAATCATTAAACAAATCAGGTCAGATTAGAATAACTTTATTGTCACTTTAAAAATACATTAATTGGCATATATTGAAATGAAATTTCACTCTTGTTGAGGTAATTCCCCGTTAGGAGTATAAGTGCACACAGGGAGATGTAGTGAGAGTGGTAAGGAATAACACACAACCAGCACACAGATACACTGTATAGTAAAATGTAGATTTTTACTTCCAGTAAACGGTTAAGCAACGTCCAACAAGCAGTCCAAGTCATACACGGTTAGTTTTTCAATCCAGGGATAATCCAAATATCAAAGTCCAGTATCATAAACAGTTCAGTAACAGACTTACAGCAATCCAAGAAGAACAACGATTAACAACAGTAAATAGGAAAAAATTCAGGAACCAAAAACAACGGACATCAGAACATCAAGCAAATAGCAACTATCAACAACAGGACTAAACAACCCAGGTTTCTGGCTCCATCTTATGGCCGTTTGAGGAACCACACCCAATTACAATTTTAGCATTCCTTTAAAGAGACAGTATTAAATGTCTATCCTGGTTTATATATTTCCAACCCAACTGTTAGGTGACTATCAATTCCTAACAGTTCTCACTTCAGGCAAAAAATGACCAGGTTCAAATCATTCTACTTATAGTTTATAGCCTGCCCTTTTCTCCAAGGGTGATTTTTTGTATCTTTAGGTTATAAACAAAACATACAATCATAATTAAATACCAAAATCACAAAACAACAAAGAAAAAAAATCATCAATAAAATCAGTAGCTTCGGAATAAAATGTCCAGTGAACTCACAGCACGCTAACTGTGAACCAGAGCAAATAACTCTTTGAAATACTTCTGTAAGTCAGCAAAAGAGCCATATATGTCTCATGGAAAAATATTCCAAAATTTGAAGCTGATGCAGAAAAGATCTCCTCCTTGATATCCATCAGTATAATGCCCCTGTCGGAGACTGACTCTGAGGGAGAGGAGGAACAGCCAACAGGGAGTAGAAGTGTGGCTCCGGAGGTTATGGAGGAGGCTGGGGAAGGGCAGAGGCTGGCTGGGCAGTCAGAGGAGGACCCAGGCCCATCCCCTCTCCATCCTAGGGCACGCAGGGAGAAGAGGATAAGGGAGAGATGTGAATGGCATGGTCTACAGGGAGGAAAGGGCCTTGATCCTCTTCATGGGCTGCAGTTGTGAGAACTGGTTAAAAGGATGGACATCATATGGGCCAGTGCTGGAAACAAAGATATCTCTTATCTGTCATTCCCCTCTGAGTTTGGCGTCCTTCCCAGTATGTGTTCTGATATCTGTGGACATCTTCAAGCCCTTATCTTGCCTGGTTCCCTTAATTGCTTCAGTGGTTTGTGTTGTTTTTATTCTTTATAATTTATAGGCATTTTTAGTTTAAATGGCATTTCTCCTTTTCGTAACTGCTTGTGGGGGAGTTTTTTGTCTCCAGTCAAGGATATTTGGAGCTTTGAAGCAAAGTGAAGGAATAAAAGAAACTTCACCTGTTTTTGTGACTGTGTTTATTTTGTATCCCACCCTGGATCATCACAATCACAGTTCTTTGTAAGATTGAACATCAAACAAGAACATCAAGCAAGATATGCACCTTTGATTTACTGCCCGATGTATTATCAGCAATCAATCGAGGCAGTTTGGAACCCAAAACCAGATCAGAAACCAGATTGGAATGAATCAAAATAATTCAGTATTGTGTGCATGGGCATGTAAAGGCTTATGGAGCTGGGTGGTCTCATGGCATCTTTCAACCATTACAAGGCCCTAATGCAATACTGCTGTGAGGCACAGGATCACGGTTGGTGGAAGACAACTGAAATATGTTAAACTATATCTGGGTTTGGCTAAATTATATTGTTCAGCTCTCTTGACCCTTTTGCCAGAAGTATAGACTCTTGACATAGTAACTACCAATGTATGCCTTCTGCATCAACTTGTCAATTGCAAGAGGTGAAAGGATGAATATTTCCGAGCAATTTATGCTGCAGAAAAAAGGTCTCTTGGTAAAACACAGTAAGTCGATGTAATAGTAAGCTTATAAATGTGTAATATTTTACAACAAGCACAATGAAAATGATAAATCCTGGATATATGGAATGTAAATAATTGTCTAGTGGAGGAAGTTTCTTCCTTTGGTGAGGCTTCTGATAGAAGATAAAGGCAATATCCTAGCTTTTCTTCCTATGTGGTCAAAGGGCTGCTAATTCTACCATTTTATGAGCTGCTTCTTGGTCTTGGTTCTTGGTCTTGGTTCTTCAAAAGGTGGGTGGTACAATGATAGCAACCTTCTTTGAAAGTTTGCAGCAAAACCTCTCTTTGTACTTCTAACACATTTTCAGTTTGGGAATGAAAGCAATGAAAGGACAATTCATAAAACTCACGCTGAATTCTCCGAAGCTACACAAGGGTATACATGAGATAATAAATGATGGTACAAATATCCATGCTTTCGAGTTTTAGTCATCCTTTTCTGTAGCTGGATATTTGCAGTTACTCAGAAGTACGTTCTACTGAACTTAGTGTGGAATTGTACCTTAAAATGAATTAAATATATCACAATAGAGCTACATTCTCTCTTCCTTTTCTGCAACCATTTTGTCTCCCTTTGTTTGAATAGACTCTTCTGATAATTGATCCTTTATGTTTCAAAGAGCTGTCATAAAACATTCTTATACTTAGTAATCCATCATTCTCTCCTTCTGTTCCTTATCAATGGCATCTAAAAATAGTTAGGGGAGCTATTTATTGAGAAGAAAAGGAAAGGAAAGGAAGGGACATAAATAGTTCATTCTCTATTGGCATTCATGATATTTATAGCACAGCAAATCTTGTTGCTGTACTAATTGCATCCTGGCTAAAACTCCAGGCCTTTCATCTGCGCTTTGGTTGATGGCGCAGCTTCTTCTTGAATTCTTCTGGTGAATTAGGTTGAGATCAGTGGAGGAATCCACATTGCAATTCTTCTCGCCAGCTTCACCCTCCTTTAAATTTACAGTAATATTTGGAAACAGACTGCCAATCTGGCTCTTTATTTAACCTGACTGACAGCATTTCTAGTTTCAATAAAAGAAAATATCTGTAGCTCAATGTTAAACTGTGGAATCTTTGGTCGTTTTTGAGCTTGGTTATTTGCTCCAATATGATCAGTCAGCGTGGGGTTTGTTCTCTTTTTATGTACAGTAGCTTTCCCAGCCAGTGGGGGAGAGGGAGAAGATTCTCTTTGTTAATTACTTGATTATGGTATAATTTCTGCTTTATTGTTTCTCTGGTGTTAGTATTCTTGCTTCTTATTTTCTCCATAACAACAACCCTTTGAGATGGATTTAGCTGAGTGAGAATGACTGGCCTGAAGTCATTCCACCAGTTATCATGCCTAAGGCAGGACTAGAACTCACAATATCCTGGTTTCTAGACCAGCATCTTACCCACTCCCCCAAACCAGGTCTCTGTATGTAAGGTGCTGTCTAGAAACCAGGATACTGTGAGTTCTAGTCCTGTTTTAGGCATAATAACTGGTGGAATGACTTCAGGCCAGTGGATCTACCCATTAAATCCAATTTGATTTGTTCCTTTCATATTTATATCTCTATTTCTATTAAGCATATCCTCCTTTATTATCCCTACTCACCCAGAAGTAGTGCTCCTAATTATAGACCTTCAGATAAACAAAATCTTTAAAACACAGTCATACAGTTACCAGAAATAGCAAGCCCCCTTTTTAACCTTGATCAAATAAACCAATATTATGTTCTTTTTTTATCTCTCTCAACAATGTTTAGACCCCTCAAACAAAGTTCTAATATTTGCTTTCAAAGTCATCTGATCAGTTGTTTCCAAATATAAACACGAACATTTTCCAATGGGAAACAATTCTTTCAATGAACTTTAAAAGTGTTAAATCAAGTCCATCTGAGTCTTTAATCCATTTAAAACTTTATAAAGCCAACACTAACTTTTGTTGTATCTTCAAAAACATTTTTCTACAAATCTTTCAACCTCTAGCCAAAACTTCTTTTTTAAGGGATTGAAGAAAACTCTTCCATAAGGTTCTCAATCTTTCAAAGGCATAAACAAACAAATCCAAAGAGATTAAGAAGTGAAACTCGGTTAATAGAAGCTACATTAGCTACCATCTTGATGAAATCCTGTATCTCCTAGCCAATTGCAAGTCAACCACAAAAATGCAGTTCCTTCTGTCTGCTCACACCTCTCCCCCAATTATATGGAGAATATGTGGGTAATCTTAAGATCTCTTTCCTTGTCAAATTGCTGTGGTATTCATTGAAGGTACCTCCTCCTGCTGTCTCTCTTATGGACCACTACACTTTGTTCCTGGCTTCTGGTGAACTTCAACCTCTGCCAATGGGCTAGCCCTAATAATTACATTGATTTGTAGATCTTTAGAATTAAGCTAAGTTTGAAAATATTTTGGTTTCTTTCTTTCTTTATTTGCTTGTTTGCTTGTTCATTAATTATGATTGTCCCTTCATCAAAGTGACTGTTGCCAGTGGACAACATTTAAGAAGTAAAATCATATGAATAAGTATAAAAACCCTCTACACTTAACCTAAATAGTACCTTTGTTGAATGTATCTTTGTCTACATCATTTTAGAGAAGCAGAAAGACTTGCATTTACCCTAGAATCCTAAGAGGCACATGCATTTTCTTGATTGGTTTCCATAAGAAGAAATGTTCACCCATTATTGATGTGGGATCACCAAGAAATGATGTTCAGGGATGGAGATATGTCATAGGAAAAACCCAGATTTATTTATGATTTATATGCAATCTATGGATTAGACTATAAATCTTGGAAATCATAATGCATAAAAAACTTAGTGGTCCCACATGTATAACTTGGCCATGTCATGGGGGGCTCAAAAAGTAGTGAAAAATTGGAAGATATGGAAGGACCTGGCCTACAGAATTGCCAAGAGTCCGATACAACTGAATGGATATCATCATCATCATCATCATCATCATCATGCACGATTGGTTGCCCTTCATTTATATGAAGATCATTTTTTTCTTTAATTTTGTTTTGGAAGTATTATTGCAGTGAGAATATAACCAATTTTCTATGTTGGATAATGGTCATCCAGAAGTAATGGGCCTAAATATCTTCCTTCATTGAACAGCTTGATAGGAAGAGAGAGTAGAAGGGAGGGAGGGAGGGAGGGAGGGGGAGAGAGAGAGAGAGAGAGGTGCCACTTGTCTTTTAAAAGGACTAGGACAAAATAGCATGAAAATTTCTGTAACAAATGGATTTGCTAATTTGAATTTTACAGCTAATTTGACATCTAGTTCTTAGAGAAAAAATTGTTGCAATCACCCAACCAGAATCAGATGCATTAAACTCTTATTTTTCCTTAAGAACAAATTAATTCACAAGCTTAAGTTAATTAGGTTAACTTCCGAAGAGGAGTTTTTTTTCCTTAAAAAAAAAAGAACTGGAACCATTTCTTTAATTTAAAAAAAAAACCCAGAGAAATTGTTTAAATATTTCAGCAGAAGAAACTCAACAAAATCCACCATCACTCCTTTAAATTGTGGCTGAGGTAAAAAGCAAATGAAATAGCAGCATCAAGTGGACTGTGGTGCTTGAAAGGCCAATATGCCCATGTTTGCCTTCAGCTAGATTTCTTATACCATAAACTGCCGGAAGCTGTCTCCCATCCAATTCTTCCCACCTGCCAACTGGTCAATAGAAAACAAACAGCTTGTTAAAGATTTATTTATTTTTTAAAAACGTCTGTTGCCTTCTCTCTCCTCACAGATGCTCAGGTTAAGATTGCTGGTTTCTTGATCTCTGTGGAGGATAGCTAAGCTGGGTTGCCAAAAGAAGGTGATACGATGGAAAATAACGTAGACCTGGCCTTGGGAATGGGGAATGAATGAATGAACTTGCACAGAATATTACAGAATCCTTAGAAACAGGAAAGCACAACAAAAATACTCAAAACAATCCCATCCTGATTGGTTTTTCTTTTTTTAGTATATAACAGGTCAGGAAGAAACTTGGATAGATTCTAGCTTAGTACAATAAAAAGCATTTTCAGAATTTCTACCCTGCTTGTTTTTTAATTCAGTCTACCTTGAAAGGATGACAAATAAGCTTCCCAACCTTCTCCCGGGAAATACTCTGCCTTCCCTTCCAACAGCTCCTTTTAAGGTTGTGGAAGGATAACAGTTGGATTGCATGTGAGAATCTTGCATGAAAGCCATGCAGCTATGGGTGCTCAAGAGAGGAGACCAAAAAATGGGGAAGAGAGTATGGGAGGAAGAAATAAGAATCTGTGCACAAGAAAAATATGTGATACTCTGGAGTATGGGTGATGGGATCAGGTAAAGATCTACACACAGACTAGACACACCTACAGTTGTTGGACACAAAAAACATTTGATCATGGCAATAGCCTCCATCTTATTTCCTGCCATGTGTCTTGGATAATTCTGGAAGCTTGTGCCTCCCAAGGGGAGGTCCACACAGACTCTATGGCCTTCTAGAATTGGCCTGGCTCTGCCAATTGGTCTGGGCCCAGTGGAGGCATGTCATACTGGAGTTGGTTAATGGACTGAGATAAGATCCCACTTCCTCCCTGTGTACATCTTTTTCCCTTCCTTGTTATTGTTGTGGCCTGTCAGTTGCTGGCCCCTCCAGCAGCTGAATCAGAGGAGGAGGCGGCGGCATGGGAGTCAGGGTCAGCATCAGCTCTGAGGTGGAAGAGAGAATGGAGCTGGCGGGGTGCGGGGGAGGGAGAGAGACACACACATACAGAGACAGAGGCAGAGTCAGCCCTCAGATGGAGAGTCAACAGCGCCAGGTCTGGAGGTGGTTGATGAAGAAGAGGAGGAACAGCTGGGTCAAGTGCCTGACGTGTGGATGCGCATTAGGCAGAGATGAGGAGAGCAGTGGAAAGCCATAGGCTGATCCTTCTTGAAAGTCTCAAGTGATGGTGCTTCCACAACTTCCGAGGACAAGCTGTTCCATTGATTGATTGTTCTATATAGAGTTGCTTTAAATATCATGGGAAGCTTGAAAATGGGAGACTCATATTAATATGAAGAGTGACATTAGAAAGCTCCTGTCCAAATGTTGGCACTGAATATGTAATGGTATGTGAGAAAGCCCTTGAGGAAGGGCAAAGAAGTATTGTTTAGACAGGGAATGGCCAGATAAGAGAGAGGGCGAGAGCAGGGCCTGTCACTGCATAATGGGCAAAGAGACTCAGAAGAAACTCTCTTTAGCTTCTTATAGAGATGGCAGGAGAGTTGTAATTTCAGATTTGCAAGATTAACGTGACTTCTTTAATGTAAATCTACATTAAGATAATCTAGATTTAATCTATCACATCTTCTGATAATACTTTATTGCTGCTTACTTTAAGATAGCTGGATAACCACTGCCTGCATCAGAAAAGTCTGACCTGGAATCTTACAGCCAAACTGACAGTAATGAAAGCATATAGCATTTCATCTAACCATAATAGTCAAAGATATTAGGAGCCTGGAAGCAAACTAAAGGAATAAAAGGGCTTCACCTGTTTTTTGTGACTGTGTTTGTTTTGTATCCCACCCGGGGTCATCACACGTGTGTACCTACATACATAAATGCAACTCCATCATCCCCATCCACTGGTTGTAAAATGACCTCAGATCGAATTGGCTGGAGTTGGGCAGTTTTAACCAGAAACACCTGGAAGGCTTAGTTATGGAAGACTGTCATAGACTATTAAAAGACCACCTTAGTCCTGAGTGTTCATTTCATTTGATTTGGTGAATTGTGCCTTGGGGTTCAGTCTTCTCCTGGAATAATGACAATTCATCTGAACTGTGCAGCAGAAGTAATAGCAAATTGTATGAATTAAACAGCAGTGCTGTCCAAGAGGCTCTAAGCTACATTTGTGGAAATGGCCTGGAAGCTGTCCATCTCTGTAACAAGGAGCAAGATCTATACAAATTGCTGAACAAAGGTGAAAGCCAATTTGCAAATGAGAGATGGCTGATGCCTTCTGATGTCTAGGACACCATGAATTTTATTGAGGGTGCTTGATCCTGACCATACTCGAGTCTAGAATCAATTGAAGCCCATAGACATTTCAACATCGGTAGTAAATCAGTCTGCTGGTTGAAAAGCAATACTTCTCTTCCTGATAACCCTTGATGGCTTTATTCCTATTTTCTTGAGCTAATTGTGATGAAAGAAATTTCCGGGAGGGAAATAGAAAAGCAACTTATTCCAGAGATGCAGGAATGGTTGGGGTTGATAGTGGTCCTGTGAAACCTTTAAAAAAGTCTCTGGCATGGGCGTGGGGACCTTTCTCATCAAGGATGTTTCATCCAACTCAAAAACATATAGTCAGGATCTATCATTTTACAACATGTTTCAAGAGATTTCAGGGTGTCCCTGTAAGCGATGGCTATAAAAGATCATTATCTTTGGTTTTCTGAAATGTCAGGTGTTTCAAATGAGGCTCCTCTGAATATGGGCAAAGTTCTTTTGATAAGGAGAATGGAAGTATAATATTTCTTACATAAGACTAACCAAATTTTCCAGCGCCATATGAATCCCCTAAATCTTTCTCCCCCTCCCTCTTTGTAGCCCTAAGATCCCTTTGAACTGTGCTCCTGAAAATTAGTAATACAGTTTTCTGCCATTTTGAAGAAAAATTGTAGCCACCAATGCCATGCTGTAAAAATGGGCTTAGAATAGAATAGAATAGAATAGAATAGAATAGAATAGAATAGAATAGAATAGAATAGAATTCTTTATTTGCCAAGTGTGATTGGATACACAAAGAATTTGTCTTGGTGCAAATGTTCTCAGTATACATAAAAGAAAAGATACATTCATCAAAAGTCAACAATCATAAGGTAAAACACTTAATAATAGTCATAGGGTACAATAAGCAATCAAATCATATTAGAATATATACTGTGAGGAAAACAAATCTCCCAAAGTGTCCCCCCCACAAAGTCAGAGGAGGAAAATTTCAGGGGTGGGATTCAGCTGGCGTTACTACCATTTCGGTGATTATGTTTTGCTGCGCACACGTGTAAATTAACCTTAGGCTGTGTCTCCCAGACAACTGAAAAGCGCTGCACACAGGTGGACAGCATTCAAAAAGCCTCTTTTTCCCTGCTTTTTCAACCTCAGCTGTGCCAAGCAAAGCAGCTGAGGTTGGAAAAGCAGGAAATAAAGGACAGGTAAGAGCCCGGGCAGGTGGGTGGGCCAAACAGCAGTCTGCTGCTCTTCAGAACTACCGATTCCGTAGAGCCAGACAGAACTGGTAAGATCCCACCTCTGGAAAATTTCCTAAATATATCAAATAATCTTCAGCAGTCATGTAAGAATAGATGTGGACCTAACCATCTAAAAGTTACTGACCATGAGATATTTAATTTATTAATGCTTTCCAATTACTCTGGAAATTTCCTATGTCTTAAAATCTGGAATTATTTGTCCTAGGTACCTCAGTAATGTATGCTTAAAGGTAATCTTTACAACCTTTCTTTTAGTGACCATTCAAAGTTACAATGACATTGAAAGAAAGTGACTTACAGTCTGTCCTCATGCTGACAAGCATTCATAGCATCTCCATGTTCAGAGGGTCAAAATTTGGGTGCTTATGGATGCTTGCTCCAAAATCACGTGCTAGCACATCATTTGTGAGCTTCCTAGCAAGCTTCTGGCAAGCAAATGAATGAGGGAAACCAGATCTGCTTAGCAACTGCAGTGATTCACTCAACCACCATGGTAAAAAAAAAAAAAAGATGACAAAACTGCCACAATTCACTTAACCACTGCCTTGCTTAATAACAGAAATTCTGATCCCAATTGTGGTTGTAAGTTGAGGATTAATTCTATAGTACCAGGTGAAACATGGGACAAAATGGCTGGTTGCTACTTTGACTGAGAGAGAATTTGGAGTTAATGTTCTGCAATGACTGAAGGGACAATAGAAGTGAAGGGAATAGTAGTAATAAATAAAGAAATATAGTAGAATATATCATATAGCATTAAGTAGAGAGTTACTCTATAGGCATTCGTTATCTTGCTGTTGTAAAAAAAGATTTCCTTAACCTTTCACTTGTTGGAAAACAATTATAAACACATGCCTGCAATCAGTTACATCCCTCTCCTATTAAGACACATGATTGTCCCATCTAAATCAAGTTGAATCCATCTGTTTTTCTGGGTTGATACATTCCACACCAGCATCACCCCCTGGGAATGAACCTTACCTCCATTTGGAGGAATCCACACCTTTGCTGTTAATAGCCTCCTTAAGTGGTCAATTGTGATCAATTCGATGGACAATAGGAGAAGAGATAATGAAAGGTAAACATTGCCGAGAGAGATTTCTCTTTTGCAAGAAAGATGTAAATCTAAGTTAGAGAGCTTTACAATGCAGTTACTCGACTTCTAAGAATGTTAAAGGTATAAGAAGGATAGGGCATCTTCCTGTATTTTGTAGAATTTTCCTCCCATGTCTCTTGTGATGTGCTAGGAACTTCTTCCCAGATCTTTAACTTTGATTAAAGAATAAAAGTCTGCTTTATTTAATTTGCAAGCCTCCGTTTAAATCTTTGTTTTGGTTCATTTTTGGCTTAAGCATACTGCCAGACTTTACAGAAGGAAATGCAATCTTTTGGGAGCTTTCCATAAATGGCACTTCCCTTCTTTACTTGTACCTGCCCTTTGTAAAAGGCAGATCGCTAACTCCTACAGGTTTTTTTTTCCTCTCTGGTTTTTAATTCAACAGAAAATTAAATCTTGTTCAAGTATGAAAGACACAGCAATAGCATACGGTTAATCTTGAAAAGCTAAGCAGGTTCAGACTTGGTTGGTATTTAAAGGGGAGCCCACTTGGAAAAATGAAGGCTTTAGATAGGAGTGGGAAATAGAAAAAGTGCTTTCAGGAATCATGTTGGTCCATCAATGCAGTTACTAGGAGCTGAATATCTCCTGAAGGGGCTTTATTTTTTTTATCAGTAGAAGAACACCTACCTTTTAAGTAACTAGATGTAACTTAACTTAATTTTAAGTTAAGCTAAGAAGGAAATCTGCCAGTGCTATTGCTGGGGATAGGATATTTCTGAACCACGGCGGCACAATGGTTAGAAGGCAATATTGCAGACTAACTCTGCCGATTGCTGGCAGTTTGATCCTGACCAT
Source organism: Pseudonaja textilis (assembly GCF_049901715.1). NCBI lineage: Eukaryota > Metazoa > Chordata > Lepidosauria > Squamata > Elapidae > Pseudonaja > Pseudonaja textilis. The sequence continues at coordinate 24,863,848 of NC_141993.1, forward strand.
CCTTCCATCCTTCTGAGGTTGGTAAAATAAAGAGCCAGATCGTTGGGGGGCAATAAGCTGACATTGTAAACCACTCAGAGAGTACACTATGGGGAGTCTAAGTGCTGTTGCTATCTCAAATAACTGGATTGTAGGAAATAAGCATAGTGATCATAGAAGATCATCTTTTACATGATGTTGAGCTGCCATAACCAGCCATCATGGTCAGCATTGAGTAATGTTGACAGTTATTATTTGGCAAGGTGTGGAGGTAGATTTATAGGTTCCTACTTCTGAGCTAACAGACAAAAGGAAATTAAGCTGTTTGCTTCCCCGATTAACCAGGCTACAAACTGAAGAGAGAGAAAAGACTTGTAGAAATCCATTGTATTCTGTTGCTTCTTACAGAGCAAAAGAAAGTAAAGGGGTTGACAGATAACAGATAATCAGAGTTGGAAGGGACCTTGTAGGTCATCTAGTCCAACCCCTTGCCCAAGCAGGAGACCCTACACCATTTCTGACAAATGGCAGTCCAATCTCTTTTTGAAAGTCTCAAGTGATGATGCTCCCACAACTTATGAGGGCAAGCTGTTCCATTGGTTGATTGTTCTCACTGTCAGAAAGTTTCTCCTTATTTCCTGGTTAAATCTCTCCTTGTTCAGTTTCCATCCATTATTCCTTGTCTGGCCTACAGGAACTTTAGAAAATAGCTTGACCCCTTCCTCTCTGTGGCAGCCCCTCAAATATTGGAAGACCGCTATCATGTGACCCCTGGTCCTTCTCTTTACTAGACTAGCCAAACTCAGTTCCTGTAAGCATTCTTCATATGTTTTAGTCTCCAGTCCCCTAATCATCCTGGTTGCTCTTCTCTGTACTTGAACTACTCTGAAAACTCACACAGAAAGATACCCAAACAGGAAATCTCCTGTTAAAATTCAGGTATTTATATACCTGAATGTTAATATTTATTAACATTCACAATTTATGAATTAGAGTTCCTTTTTGAAATGGCTTCTCTTTTCAAAATAGTTAATTGTTAATCTTTCTAAAAGAGGATGCACAAAGGGTACTGTCATTGGCCACATAAGAATTTTTTGCAGGGGGAGGGGGAAAGAAGAAGGAGGAAGAATGGAATGAATAAATTTAGAGGCACAGATAAAATTTAATAAAAATATTACCCTGCAGATTACAACACTTGCACGGAAAGATAGCCAGTACTTTCCCTTAATGCAATTGAAATCTGCAATATTTCAACGCAAGGGTTTTGCTTTAAATCCTCCAGATTTAGGGAGCTGGGGGAATGCCATCTGTTATAGCGCACCTGCAAATTATCCTGAAGCTGGGGTGATTAGGTTGAAGTCATAAATAAATAAAGTCATAAATGGATAGAATAGGATCCCAATGATCAACTAAAGGGCTAAACACTTTGCTCATTGTGCCATCTAATGGAGCCAAGTTATATGTGGCAGTGTTTTGCATACAGTGATATATGATCCCATTTTTCATTTGGACTGATAAATGGGTTTCAAACTTTATTTACTTGACCCCGGACACACACTGAACTGGTGCTGTTAGCCAGAAGAAAAATTAAAGTGGCAGTTCTCAGAGCTGAAATGACTCCCATTTCACATTTTTTGAAATGCCACTTGATTTTGGCACCTGTGTGGTTGTATTGGCAGCGTTGAATGAATACATTGACAATCGCACAAGGCAGAGTAATGGCTGCATGCTGAAAACACTTACTCATGGATGATTTCGCTTGTTTTCCATGTAATTTACATATAGGCACCTTTATTTATTTATTTTTCAAGTCCACATCTGTGCGATGAGCTTATGCTCATGTAACAGGGCTCCTCTCTCATTTTCATAAATGCTGCTCATTCGTAAATGTTGCTCTGTCGACAGATTGTGAATATACAGTTGCTGTAGGCTGAATTATATTCTGGCGGAGTAGAGTCCCCAAGGTGCTTTTTCAGGAGGCAACTGGACTTTCTTGTTTTTCTTTGGAGACGTTTTGTTTCTCATCCAAAAAGCTTCTGTGGAACAGAATATTCCTTTCAGAGGGCTGATCAGTCATTGAGGCCACTTGGGGAGTTTACATCTTCCAAGAGGGCTCCACACCCATTTGCATTACTCAGGGGACCTTGAGGACACAGGCAAACCTCCAAGTGGCCTCAATGACTTTGGGCCAACCCTGTGCAGAGTTGAAGCTAACACTTTGACTTTTTAGCCCACCCCTGTGGAGGCTAGTTCATTGAGTCCAGCATTGAACTCACTTTGGAGACATCCAAGCCAGTGTATCACCCACACAGAACTATGCATTAGTTATGAACAGCGTGGGGATGGATGGACGGACACTCTACGTGTATGCACAGAACAAAGGATTTCTTTGTGGGTTAATTTGATGGATGGCTGTTGAATTAAGAGGGTGTCAGGATAAGAGTGCTAGCTTGATTTTTTATATATATATATCATATGACTGCCCTGGGCTAGCCCTGATCTTAACACATTGAACACAGATGTCTTCAGGTGGGAAATCTCCCACATTTTCATCATAGTGATCTGTTTTTAAAAGAACAAAAACACAATCTATTTATCTGGTTGCCAAGTGTAAATGACTTGATGGCCCATAAACACTCCATCAATCAATTGCAGTAGTTCATTCACTCATATCTCATTTCTTCTCCTCTAAAGAAACAGTGTGCACTGAGCATGGAAAGCATGTATTAAGCGGTGGAGGAAACAAAATACTCTTCTGTAAAAATCAATGCATGTACATTGAATTTTGCAGTTAGCACGGAAAATAGAGAGACCCCTTGAGAAAGCAGGGCCTAGACTGCAGCCTATTAATCCATGCCATTAAACTGGGTTCAAAAGAGTTCTGAATTAAAGTACATTGTTAAATCTGATCATTAGACTAGAGAAAAAAAATGCCAGTGGGGTTTTCCCATCAATTCTGCACGCTTCTTCTTAGATCTCCCTCCTCTCTTTAACTAGCCCAGTTTGGTCCCCTTGCCCTAGTCTGAAAGAAACCCAAAATAATCCTCAGCAGAAATTAGCTTTCAGATAGATTCTGCTTAGGTTACTTGAGGTTTTTTTAAAGTCTCATTGACCCTTATGATGAGTTTTTGTGCAGGCAACCTTTGTTAGAGAAGGAAGGGTAAATGCAGGTTAATAATGATAATGATGATGATGATGATAATATAATATAATATAATATAATATAATATAATATAATATAATATAATATAATATAACAATCTTAATTGCATCATCTAAGCTCCACCTGCTTTTTATGTTCATGTATGATGCACATTAAAACCAGGCAGAGATTCCATTACAGCACTGCCGCCAACATCTTGACTTTTTGACCATACCCTACTGATGCTCTAGAATAAGTTCTTATTCCCCTATACCAGGGGTGTCAAACTCACATCATCACAGCATCATGTGATGTATTGGGACATTTTCCCCCTTTGCTAAACTGGGCATGGGTGTGGCCAGCATGTGACGCATCCGGCCCGTGGGCCAAGAGTTTGACAGCCCTGCCCTATACTCTTTAAAAATAATTATTCTCAGGCTTCTAGGGAAGAAGAAGAAATTGTAGAAAGCTCCATTCATAGCAGAGCCTATGATTATGGTAGAATGAGCTGGCAAATATTACTGTTTTTTTGATCATTTCTTTCCAGGCAAGGAAAGAACTTGAGATCACCCCAAATGCAGCTGCTCCTTATGAAGAGACTGTAAGAGATGTCTTTGGTGGCTTTTGAGCTCTGAGAGATGAAGGAATAGCCATCTTGCTAATGCTGCAGATGGAGCCTTTATGCACACTGGATTTGCACACTTCCTTTTCTAATCACTTTTGGGTAATTGGACTCAGAAGTTAATTTTAAGAGTCTTTGCCTCCGTAGATAGACTGTGCTTAAAATATGTTATGGAAGAGGAACAAGTTTTTACTGGAAAAGACAGAGACTGCTCTGAAAATGGATTTAAGAATGACTGACTACAAGAATGGCACAGAAAAAGCTGTTACACTACACATACAAAACAAACTGGCTGATGTCTTAACAATTAAATGGATATACAAATAATAAACTAAGAGAGGAACCTGAATAATTGTCCTAGATAGATTTGCAAAATTGATAGTTTTATTAAAGCATTGAAGAATGTTGTGAGAAGGGACAAAGAAAAATAATGAAGAAAAAAAATCAAGTTTTAGGAATTTATTTGAAGGGATTTAAAGGGATAAAGACTGTTAAAACTAAACAGAAAGAATATAAAGTTGGTTTATTTGATCAAGGCAAAATAGATATGCTGTTATCTCTGGAAACCCTTAATGGGCTTTTTTGATTGGAACTGAAATGACAAGATTTTAAGGCATTGTTTATACATATGTTGGAAGAATGATCCTTTCTGGGTTCAGTTCCAAGTGGGGAAAAAGACACTGGAAACATGGAGGCTGTTTGGAAAGATGGTTTAATGCTGGACAGGACCACATGGCTTGAAGCTCCAAAGTGAAAAGGATGATCACATGCTTCAAAGTGAAAAGAGAAGGGAGGGCCAAGATATTGAGAGACCCTTATATACCCTCTGTTGGGCCTCACCTTAGTGTTTCCTGTTCCTGTGCAAGAAATGTATCCCATTGGCTGTCAGACTCCCAGGGGCGGAGGTCTTAACTAAATTTGTAGGCTTTGTCTGGACAGCATGGATTCACCTGAGTGTTGGCTGATGCAATCTTCCCAGGCCAGCGGGTGAGATGGGTAGAGGCCTTTATTATGTAGAATACTCTGGCCTAGGCCTTAATGGTCCATTAGCAAAGGGGTGGGGGGCTGAGTTTCTGCCTTTCTGAGGTGAGTTTCTGCTTCTGAGTTACCTACTCTTTTTAGGGGAAATATTTTGCCTTTTTAATATTTCCTAGGATATTTCATTTTTCTAGGAGAGGGGTAAGTGCTAACTTCCTGCACATAAGAAATGTGATATGGGAAGAAGAGATAATTTGTCATATTTTAAGAGAAGGTAATAATTTACTAAAAGAGTTTATACTTGTGATGAAGGGGAAAGTCACTTCTTTATATGTTTTCTTTTTTCTTTACCATATAAGCTTTAAAATAATTTTTGTTATTTTTGTAAAATAATGGCAGGAAAGACAGTCAGAGATTGTGCATCAAATAACATGAAGATTTGGGTTTAGTAGTCCATGGCAACAGTGCCAGAGTGTCATCTTCACTGGTGGTACACAGGTCCAATTTGTTTACCTGGAATGAATTGGACCCTTAAGCTCAATGACATCTCCTCCTTTGTGTTAGCAGAATAAAATGACTCACACAACTATTTGTAGGTACTGTGAAGGAGAACAAATTGTAAACTTCAAAGTGTATTGTTGTCATATTTTTGCTGTCATGGAGTTAGTTCTGGGATGTTTGCCTCAGATGCCAAAATAAGTTGGCTAACCTTGACTATGGTGGATTTCAATCAGGGGAGGAATTCTTTTTCCTGTACTAACTCAGGCAGAAAACTGGCGTGGGCTGGTCCTGGGCTTAAAATGTATTTAGCATTGCATGCACTGCATTGTTCAATTCCAAGACAATATCTTTATAATGGAGGAATATGCAGAACCAGACTATTGATATTCTTTGACTAAATAATGACAATTAAAAAAAACAATTAAAGCATTCCTCTTATAAGCATTCTCTCCGAAATTACATTTTACATATATTAGGGTGTGTGTGTGTGTGTGTGTGTGTTTGTGTAGGCTGGAGCATATATTCTATACAAAGTTGGGACCATGTCTATAATTATGATCTAATTATGATCCCATTTGTGTGATGGCATAATTACAGTGCCTTCTAATATCATTACTTCAGCAGTTCATTGAATGGCATCTCAGCTGGACCAGACAACAATTCTGATTTAATTGAATTGAAGTCTCCCATTATTAATTAGTAATTGTCAGCAGACAAAATATTTCTTTTTAGCCAGGGAAAGGAAGAACAGACTCTTCTCTCACCTCCATTAGAGAACTAACTTCTCTCCCCTTCACAATACTGAGAAATCAAAGGATTATGACCCAAGGAAGAACACACATTTTACACAGAGAAAATTTGCACATTGGTGGAAGGGGCAGATTGTATTGATTTCTTTCTCTCAAACCTCAAGTCCATCATCTTCTGTCCTGATCCTCAGTTCTTACTCTGAGTCCAGCAATGACCTGGCATAGTTGTTAGTACCATATTCATGCTACTTATTCTGAGCACTGCTATAGTTCCACCAAAACTACCATGATGCATACAAAAATGCAACTTGAATGAGAATGGCCTATCCTTGATCACTCAGGCTTGATTGTGAGTGATGATTTTACCATTTAATCTAAAAGGCCATGCCAAAAGGGGCAACTGATGATTTTTCTCCAGTTTGTGGCAGATTTGAAAATCATAGAAGCCAACATAATTCTTTGTGTTACTTTCTCGTCCCACCAAGCATTTTACCACAAGTTTTTAAACATTTCCCTCCATGCTGATGCATTACACTACCCTTTGTAATTCCTGGACTTCAACTTTGAGCTTTCAGAGAAATTCAAATGTGTTCAAATCTCTCCTAGAAGTTCAGCACAGTTCTACATCCTTTGCCTTTTCAGAAGGTAGAACAATGAATCAGTGGGTTGCCTTCAGAGATTGTGTCTGCTCCATCATTGGGGGTTTTTAAGAAGAGATTGGGCAACCATTTGTCTGAAATAGGATAAAAGTTCTCCAAAGTCTCTTCTAATTATGTTATTATTGTATTAAGTAAAACATGTACTCAGAAGTAAATTCTATTGAATACAGTGGAATTTACTGCTATGCAGTCTGGTTGACCCACTAGTCACTGTGTTTTAATCTGTGAGGGTAGTCATAAGTACTTTGGCTTATTTTTTGTTTTTCTTTATTATCTGAATTTTTTTATATCCTGTTTTTTCTATAACTAAACTCAAAGTGACTTCCCGTAAGATATAGATCAGTGATGGCAAACCTTTTTGTCGTGTGCCAAAAGCACATGATAGTGCATGTGCGTGTGTGCCTGCACCCACAATGCAATGCACGCCCCCTGTGCATGCACGCGCAACACCCCTGCCCTACTTCCTTACCTGCACTGCACATGCGCACACCTCCCAGCTGAATTTTGGCCCCTTTGAAGCCATTTTTTCCCTCCCGGAGGCTCAAGGGAAGCCTCCGCAGCCTTGGGCGGTCGAAAAATGGGCCCTCTGGAAATACCAGAAGTGCCTATTTTCAGCCTTCGGAGGGCCTCTGGGGCCCGGGGGAGGCCATTTTCTCAATGATTTTCAATGATTTTTATCTACTGCACTATTGTTTAGAAGTGGTTGGGTTGTGGTTTTATTTCATTTATTTATTTTTATCCTCTTTTTAATCTCGTTCGTGTTTTAATCTTACTTGAATGTTTAAATTATTGTCCTTTTGTATCTTGCATACCACCCAGAATCATGAGATTGGGATGGGAAATGAAATAAAATGAATAAATAGTTTTTTAAAAGGGAGAACATCATTCCTGATAAGAGGTTTAGGAAAATGTTATCAGTAGGTGCAGCAGAAGAAGTGTCCTTTGGTATGCTTGATTTTATTTTGAGAAGCTGATGATATGAGGCATGCTTTCTGTAATTCACCTGATAATAAATGCCTTCTAGAAGATCACAGATCTAAAAGAAAATTATTTATAATAAATCTGTATTAGGGCTTGCAGGATATGAAAGCCTAGTTTTGTTTCAAATAACTTCTAAGAGGCTATTTGCCCCCTTTTTTGTTTTTAATTGTTTTTTTCCCCCCATTAATTTTTCTGTTTTTGGTGCTCATTCTCCTGTTAATGAAGTTGCAGAGTGGGGTGTCTAGATAAGGGAGGAGGGGTGTCTATTCTATTAGGTCGACAATTTCTCTGGAGCGTAATGCCAGAAAACTTTTCAACTAAATGGACCAGCGAATATATTATGAGGATAAAAGTAGCTTTGTCCATTATTCTTATTAAATTGCTGGTGTATTCATCATGTTCCAGCTTAATGGTGATTGCTCTTTAGACTGCATCCTTTTATATATTTCAGAATAAACTTATTCTTAGACTGCATTATTTTTATCGGTGAGAATGGACTGCTTAGACAGAGTTTCTGTAATAGCCTTTGGTAGTTCTTCAAGCTCGATTTCTCTTCTGTGCAGTGTTGAGTGTTGTGATAATAAACTGTTGATCAGCAGTTTTTATTTTGGTTACATACAGAAGACAATGTCTTGTTCCTGATAAGACAGCAAACCAACACCAATAATTATTTGAGTCTAGTTTCTTCCCAGTCAGCTAGCCCCATATTACATATTTTATGTTCTCGTGCATAAACAAACCGGTAAACCAGTTTTCTGTCTCACACTTTCTCTTCTCATAATATTCTGCAGTGATTTCTGTTCTTACAATATTCTCTGACTGTGTGATAGGTCTCAATTATATTTAATGCTTGGTTTCCCAAGTAGCCTTTTAGGTACTTAAATGCCAGAACTGCAAATGATATAATAGAATCTACCTTTGTGCAATTATTTTCCTCCTCTTGTTTAATTGCATATATATGATTAAAAAGAAGCAAACTTTGTGGTCGCAGCACATATGATCTGAGCACTCTATAAAATAAAGACCTTGGCATTTTGGAAAAGGCAGGCATACTGAGTATGTTCAAATACTTTACAAATGAAAAGAAAATCAATGAGGAGGAAATACAAGAGCTCTAGAAACCATTTCATATAATGCAGCATTTAATATACATTATGGATTAATTTTAAACTCTCCATATCTTTTTCTTCCATTTAGCAGGGGAAATTTCCCCCCTCTTAGAATCAGTTAAATTCAGTTGATTAGTCTTGGGTTCTATTGGGAGAGGAAGGGAAAAGGGGGGATGCTGTTTATAGCCCTTATTTGGCAACAAAACATTTTGGAGACAGCTCTTGCAGAAGTCACCAGAATCAAGGCGAATATTTCCTGCTAGCAACACTAACAAAGAGAAAGCAAACTGTCTATCGCATTTTGAAAACATATGTTCAACATGTTTTATCATCATATTTAAATGAAAACAAGGCATCCATTGACATAAACATTCATCACCTTAATCTGAGATACAACCATGGCCTGAAGCTAATCTAATTTTTATGTATCACTTTCTCCTTTGGATTCTGGCATGTGGCATTGAGATTTCTCCTTCTGTGGCATATATTGGCATACATGTAGAAGCCTTCATAGTGGATAGACAGAGGAACTATTATAACCCAAAGCTGCACTTCAGATGCGTTGAAAGATCCCCAGAGTGTACAATATGTACATTCACTGAATTTTTGGAAAGTTTCTTTTGTGCTACATGCCACTTTTGCGATTGACATGAGGCATATTTTCTGCAATTTACCTGATAATAAGTGCCTTATATTGATTTCAGATGCAGCATATAAATTTAATAAATAAATACAAGAGCAATAGGAGCCGTGATGGCACAGTGGTTAGATTTGATCATGTGACCATGGGGATGCTGCAACCATCATAAGTGCAAAAACAGTCATAAGTTACTTTTCTACTGCTGTTATAAGTTCGAAAGGTCACTAAATGGATGGTTGTAAGTCAAGGACTACCAGTATTGTAAGCCATCTCTTTAGCAGGTTTTCGTTTACTGATGGGAAAACGTCAGGCCCCAAACCAAGAAAGACTTATGGCGATTTTTTTCAAGCCGAGTTCTTTATGTTTAACACATACAGATAAAATCTTGCTATTCAGAGGATTCTACTCTCTGCATCTACAACATACTCTGTGAACTATTAGGCAGCGGCCATCTTTTATCTTCTTTCTCTCTCAGAAAATGTCTGGACTGAATTGCCTCTTAATCCTCTGGATTGCACCCTGCCCTCCCTTCTGAGAATCCATCTTCTTATTACATTCCATCACAGAAAATCATTCTTTTTGTTCAACATAATAGCATGTAAATGTTTCTTGGAACAACTTCAAAGCTGAGTTAGCATAGTCATCAGGAACTGATGTCACTATGCATTTTGATACAGGGATAGATTTTCAAATGTAGGTGGTTTGCTCAGCTCAGCATTTTTAACCTTTGTTATTTTTTTTTCTTAGCCAATAACTGTGAGATCGTTTATGGCAATCCTTACGAAGAAACAGTCAGGGTTGCAAGTAACACAACCTCAAATGAAAGAACTCAGAGGCACAAGGTCTCCTCAAAGAACATTTTATTAGGGCATGTCATTTTATTTCCCTGGATGAGAAAAAGAGAAACATGTTTTAAAGACAAAGCAGCTTCCTGCAGCTCCCTGCCCACCCTTCAGTTCCAGGGTGATGGGATTAAGACATGGCCCTCGGGACATGATAAGATAAGATCTCACCACATGGCACTTGGGAAGATTGCATCACCCAGCAGGATTCAACAAAACTTAGCACGCATACAACCTACAGAGCTAGCTATGATCCCTGACAGCAACCAATCGGGATTCTCTTCCTGTGCCCCAGGAGCTTAGAGAGGGCATAAAACCAAGGAACTCTCAGCATCTCTTCCCTTTTCGCTCAGGACCTCCAAGACATGCGATCCTGTTCATCAGTAAACCTTCTTTCCAAGCAACTTCCATGAATCCAGTGTCTTTTCCCCCACGTGGAACTGAACCCAGAAGGATATTTCTTCCAACACCCCCAATTAAAAACAAAAGTTCGCCACTTCCCCGGAGGCATCAGTCACATGGTCCAATCAGTCAGTACACAGTCCAGACGTGGAATGGCCTCAGTCTCCGTCTCCCAACCACCTGCACATATATGACCTTGGTTCACAGGGGAAAGAATGTTGTTTTGGTTATAGCACCTTATCTATCTCTACAACCCACCTCCCTATCCCTCATCTCCAGTCTGTGTCAGCACTGAAGCTGTGAAGAAAGGAAAAACCCCAGTAGAGCAGGAAAATGGCCACCGCCTAGCCAGCTTCAGGGTTGACAGAAACATCCCAAACCAAGGAACTTCTGCTCACGAATCTAAGGAGCTGTGCATTCATGTGCATAAATTTACTTTTTCAGAACCAAATTACCATACTTGTCATAACTGCCAATTCAATTTATGAATACTTTTCAACTGAAGAGATAAAGGGTTTCCATTTGGAAAATAAGATGTGCTACTTCGAAGAGTCAAATTGGGATTATCACTTGAATCTTCTCTTAGCATTCCAGAGATCTTTGGCTACTCATCTCTTTGAGGGGAGGTCCTTGGTGCTCTCTGAGCTTGCTTGGTTTCTTGAAGATATTTCATTACCCAAACTAGGTAATAATAGCACTGATGATGCTATCTAGTTTGGGTAATGGAAAGTCTTGAAGAAAACAATCACACTCAAAGACCACCAAGAACCCCTCATTTCAACCCTGAGCTAAAAATATTGTCCTTTGTTGAAATTAACCCCTTTCCTCAATGTGCTAGTTTTCATTTAAAAAAAAGATTTTCAATGCAAGTTTTGGTGCATTAGCACTCATTAAAACAATCTCAATGCGGTTTTGATTGAATTTGATTGATTCAGCCACCACATCGACTTTGTCCAATATGAGCCGTGGTGGCACAGTGGTTAAAGTGTAGTACTGCAGGCTACTTCTGCTGCCTGCTGCCTGCCTGCAATTTGGCAGTTCAAATCTCACCAGGCTCAAGGTTGACTCAGCCTTCCATCCTTCCGCCATTGGTAAAATGAGGACCAGATTGTTGGGGGCAATATGCTGACTTTGTAAACCTTTTAGAGAGGTCTGTAAAGCACTATAAAGCAGTATATAAGTGTTCTTTCTATATACATCGGTGGACATCCAGGGCTATTGCTGTGCCTACTTCAAACTTGTTGGTCGTCCATTGGATTCTGCTGTTTAATTCTCCACTTTTCTTACAAAAAAATGCTGTTTGTTTTAATGGAAATGCCAGTTGAGATAAACAACACCAGACAACAAATACGTGTGTGTGTGTTTATCAGAGCTTGGTGGCTGAATCTGTAAGTGAAATTGCATTAAGATGTTTTCTGCATTAATTGATGCAAAGTCTTTGCTGGTTGTATTGCGTTTCTGGGAAGGCTATATTCATTCAGCCCAAACCACCTTATTTATATAAATCCTGAGTAGAATTAATGCATAACATAAATCCTGCTTGTTCTCTGTGTAATTCCAGAATAAAAGAAATTTCTACAAAGTGGCTAAGGTCGATATATGCATTTTCTGGAAATAAAAGGAAAATTGTAGCATTATATTACTTATTTTTTAGCTGCATAATTGTACGACATATGTGAAGAGTCCATTCCCACTGATTTTATTGTGCATATTCCTCTGCTCATCCTTTTTTCTCCTGATCAGCTCAGTTCTGATTTATCTAATATTATTATAGCATGCAGTGAAGAATATGTTGTTAAGTCATTTTGCCAAAATTCCTGCCTCAATATCAGAAACCGGAGGCAAAGAAACAATTCCCCAAACTTCTGATTTTTCAGTCAACACTACATCCTTATTAATTGTCCCTAGCAGTGTGTCTAATTCTAATTCATTATATTCTGTCCTTCCCTCATATAATGCAACTAGTTTGCTTGAAATAAGGTTGTTTAAAATAAAGTGATCATCTAATGTTTCATAAATTAGAGATTAACCATGGGTTAATAGGGTATAATAAATGTTACTCATCTGTTGTTTCATTAACTGTGGGCACCGAAATGTGTCTGAATACACTAATTTATGGTGGATTGTATTTTATTATTCAAAAAACTATGCAAGTGATAAATTCTTGAAAACCTGACCTGATGTTATGAGCACGCTCACAAAAAAAACCCTGTCCCAGTACAGTTCCTTGTTCAGAAATTGGCTGCCACCAGAAACAAGGCTGCTAAAAAAATATTTATTTGCCAGTCATTAAATTGACTTTCAGTTTGACTGGTCTGCATATAAAGCTGATAGAATTCCTGAAAAGTTTTATTCTTTTATGTACTGCTTGCTTGCTGCATGTAAAGTTATAAAATGTAAATAGATTATAACGCAAAGTCAAGACGTGTAAGTGAACTTATTTCCATACCGGCATTTTCCCTGTTGGATGGAAGGGGACATTTAGGACTGTTACTAATTTTGCACTTAATCCTCTCAAGGCTTCTGAAATTATATTCTTGGAAATGTCATTTGGATTCCTATTTTTTGGCATGGAAATAAGGGTCTTATTGATGCAGCATTGAGTACAGAGTTAATGTTATGACTTCAGAATCCTTGATGTTTCTTAGCTGGCTGAGAGGAATAAGATTTGGGAGTTCAATATATCTGAAGATAAGATAATATTTAGTGATTTTTTTTTGCCAAAGGAGGGGTAAAATCAATTATAATTTTGACTATTTGGCGACACATGGTATCTCAGGCCAAAATCATAGATGTTCACAATGTTTGGGGTGAGAAGCAAAGTGATCATATGAGATTATGACCAGGGGTGGGATTCAAATTTTTAACAACCGGTTCTGTGGGTGTGGCTTAGGTGGTGGGCGTGGCTTGGTGGTCATGTGACTGGGTGGACATGGCTTGGTGGTCATGTTATTGGCTGGGTGTGGCCAACTCAATATCACTCACATCGAGGCACGCATCTCCTCGCCTGGCCTCTCATGACTGTGGGGATGCTGCAACAGTCGTAAGTGTGAAAAATGGTCATAAGTCACTTTTTTCAGTGCCATTGTAACTTTGAATGGTCACTCCACACAAGCAAAGTACCAGCAAAGCAGGGGAAAAAAACTCCAGAGAAGTTCCTGAGACAATAAGTCTAGTCCTGCCAAGAATGTAATAAGGATTAACGGAGAGGCAGTTTCTGTAAGCAACACCAGAATGTTTCCTTCCTGCCTTCCTTACAGGATTAGGCCAGTAATTTCATCTAGCAAGCAGTTCTCCGAACTACTTAGAATGTTAACAACCAGTTCTAGCGAATAGGTGCGAACTGGTAGAATCCCACCCCTGATTACGGCCCTTAGATACTGGCAGTTTAGATTTTATGGATGGAAGAATTAGAGAGCAGACAAGGAATGTGGGAAGACTGGAATTCTAATCTTCTTGTATTTTATTATTTATGTTGCAGTACTTATATCCTACCTCAATCGTGAAGGGTTCTGGAAGGCACTCAACATCAGAGAAGATAGGAAACCCATAATAATAAATTACTATATAAAAACTGATAGCAGAATCTGAATCAGATTCCACAACAAGACCAGTGGTGGGATTCAATTTTTTTTACTACCGGTTCTGTGGCTTGGTGGGCGTGGCAGGGGAAGGATACTGTAAAATCTCCACCACCTAAAATCAGAGGTGGTATTTGCCAGTTCTCCAAACTGCTCAAAATTTCTGCTACCAGTTCTCTAGAACTGGTCAGAACCTGCTGAATACCACTGATGAACAAGATGTAGGATCGTCAGTTTGCTAGGGCTGAAGGCATGCAGAAATAAAACAGACACAATTTGCTTCTGTAATTTGAGGAAGATGGGGGTTTCTGCAGGAGAATACAGGTAATCCTTGACTTACGACACAATTGAGCCCCAAATTTCTGTTGCTAAGGGAGACATTTGTTAAGTGACATTTACCCCATGATGCAACCTTTCTTGCTACATTTGTTCAATGAATCACTGCGGTTGTTAAGTTAGTATCATAGCTATTAGCAGAATCAGGCCTCCTCATTCACTTTGCTTGTCAGAAGGTCACAAAAGGGCATCACATGACCACAGGACACTGTCATAAATATGAGTCAATTGCTGAATGTCTGTATTTGTTCCTGTGATCATGGGGACACTGGTCATAAGTGTGAAAAATGGTTATCAGTCCATTTTTGTAGTGCCGTTTTAACTTTGAATGGTCAGTAAATGAACTGTTGTAAGTCGAGGACTACCTGTACCAGAAGTGGGTATTCAGCAGGTTCTGACCAGTTCTGGAGAAATTTTGGGAAGTTCAGAGAACCGGCAAATCCCACCTCTGACTGGAGATTTTACAGTATCCTTCCCCTGCCACGCCCACCAAGCCACAGTACTGGTAGTTAAAAAAATTTGAATCCCACCACTGATTTGTACATCAACACTGATATCAGAATGAGAATTAATTTTTTTTAAAAAGTAGATGCTCACAATCAATCAGCTGGGGCTGAAAGCATCCTGAAGTAAAACAGATGTAACTTGGTTACGGAATTTCAGGAAGATGGGAGTTGCCTATATTTCTGTAGAAGCCTATTCCACAAGATAGGAGCTACTATAAGGAAGACCCATGGCCATCTATGTCTTAAAGAGTTGTAGCATACCATTTCCAGATGTACCGGATAGGCAGATAAGGTTGTGACAATTTGCAGGCAATAGCTTGATTTAATCTGGACCAATCAGATGATTTGTTAATTATTGAGGTATCGTTGTGCGTGTGTGCTTGTGCATGTGTGTGTGTGTGTGTGTGTGTGTGTGTGTGTGTGTGTGTGTGTGTAAGAGAGAAAGCGTAAGACGTGTATAGAATCTGTGAGTTTGGAAGCTGGTAAGCAGGAACCACTGGAGTAGTGCATGCTTTAAAAAATGATTTGGAAGAAATAGTTAAGAATTTATTTATATTTCATGTTTCTAAACCTGCCTTTCTTATTTGGGAGAAAAAAAGAGAGAGAAAAGCTCATCTTTTAGCTTTTCCACCAAGAAAAAAAAGGGTTCAGTCTTTTGATAAATTCGGTTGCCCTTTTTTAGAAGTGAAATTTAGGGCATGTTTTGGCATGGCAGTTATCAACAGATTGACATGAGGTGTTTCTACCAGAAATTTGTCTTGTTTAATTATCAATTATGATTAGTAGTAATCATAAATACCTTCATGTTATAAATAGATGTGTGTGTTTTAAAAATAAACCAGAATATATTTTCTCTGGTAATGTTATGAAACACATCCATAAAGTGGAATGTAAACATCCTGGCAGTAACATTTTGCTGTGGTTTTCAGTCATAAAAACGGCTAAATTAGCTAAAGGGTTACATTTTGAAACAGAGTTTTAGAAATTTAGACCAGACTTCGATGAAAAAGCTTTTGGCTGCTACAGGAATCCAGGAGCCCTGCTAATTTAGCACCTACCGGAAATAGATTATTATTACAAGCTATAATTAGGGAGGAGGACTCAGAACAGTAACTTAAAAAATAAAGAGAAGACTTTACAATAAGAACTTCAAATTAGTTTCCTAAGGTTAAATTACCAAACTGCGTGATGGATGGAGCTTCTATCTCAATGACTGGGTGGAAGTCTTTTTAGCTTTAACTGAAAAAAAAAACATTTTAAGATTTACCTAAGAAAAGGAAAAAAGTCCTTTGTATATTCTGAAGGCAAAAGAGTGCTTTAATGATGATGGGCAGTGAAAGCTCCATGTCAAAATATCTTGGTAGATCAGTCCAGTGGTAGATGTCCTGTGCTTTCAAAATGCTTTGGATGTTAGTATCCATAATTCGGCAGTCCTGGTGGCAGGCTGCTCAGAATGCAGTATTGCAGGCTATCTCTGCCCACTGTCAAGAGTTCAATCGCCACTTGGCTCAGGGTTGACTCAGCCTTCCCTCCTTATAAGGTTGATAAAATTAGGATCCAGGCTGTTGACTCTTTAAACTGCTTAGAGAGGGCTGTAAAGCACCATGAAGCAGTATATAAGTCTAATTGCTAGTGCTACTGCTATTATATCCAAAACTGATGTTAGCACAAGTGTGAACCATGTGGAATGGATGATTAATTCAGGCATCATCAAGGCTAATGCAGTCATGTACGTACTGATTTTGAACTTACATTTTGATTTAGTTTATGTCCAGATTTCATCCCACCAACACCTTCAAAAACTGGATTGAATTAGAATGTGCAGGAATCACCAAACCAGGCTTACATATAGCAAGGTTTGTTTGTTTCCAATTTAGCATGTTGCTAGAATCCAGCCACTCTGGTTTGAAAAGGGTGGTTTATGGCTTAAGGTAGAGAAAGGTGGGTATGAAAAGGAGTTGGAGAACCAAAAGAACCACAAAGCCAAGCTGGAGGCCAATGGCATAGGAGAGATGCTGTAGGTCAGGTTATTCATCACTCTTCTTCGACAATTGTGGCAATATCGTAGGAAGGAGGAAGAATGATGAGTAGGGCTGAGATTCTACCAGTTCCCACCGGTTCTACAGAACCGGATGTTAAGATTCTGTTCAGTTCGGAGAACTGGCAAATTGTGCCCCTGGCTGGCCCTGGTCTTTTCTCTCCTGGCCACTCGCCTCTGATGAGGCTGAAGACATGTTGCTGGAGCTGTCGGGCTTTAAGCCTGGAGTAAGAATCCCTCTCTCTCCCCACTCCCTGCGCCTATCCCATTCGGAAGACATTGAGTTTTGCTTTTGCTCACTACGTCCCCCATGCTTCCTAAATGAGGTAGATTGAGTGGGAAGTGGCTGGTGTGTGTGGGTGTGAAATTAAGCCTCCTTCCTATAAAATCCATTCAGAAAACAAAGGAGCAGATATATGGTTTAATTCTGCTTCAGCCCAGATTGCTGGAGAGAAATTATTTCATTGACCAATTCATTGGAAATTGCTCTGTTATGGCTTTTCATGGGATGTGGTGCTTATAGTGGGCTATAAACAGGTAATACTTGGCCTTAAAATTATGTTATATAGGTAGAAAGGCAATTAGATTTGCTGGCCTTCCTAGGTATGATTTTCAGTAGTCAGTCTCTGCTGCTTTACGCTACTAGCATAATTAAACCAAATCTCTAAACTTAAGACAGCACTAACCCTAAACATTTTAATGAACTGGGAACAGCCATCCTGGAAGAGATATGGGGGGGGGGGGACTTTACTCTTTAAAGCTGTGTCCTTGTGATGAAGGGGCAGTTTATATTACATTTCATAGATTAATCCACCAGTAGAAAATAGGTAACATCCATTTGAGGTAAATCCATGTATTTAGTGAGGAGGAGGAGGAGGAGGAGGAGGAGGAGGAGGAGGAGGAGGAGGAGGAGGCAATATTAAACCAGTACCAGGGGCAATCCAGTAGAAGTGCCTTGATGGTTTTGTCCAAGCAAGGACATGAGCATGGTAAGTATGGAATCTTATTAAATAAATTCATACAGATACACATTGCTCAATATCTTTAAAGTTGGTAATTCTTTCATGTTACTGACTTGGGAGTAATCAAATGATCAGGTCTCATGCTGCCTGGGGAATTCTGGGAACTGAAGTCCACATGTCTTAAAGTTGCTAAGCTTGAAAAACACTCAGAAGTAAAACTTCTTGTGAGTCTGGGTTATTTTCCTGCATTTTGGGAATAAGGAAATTATCCTATTGTACCTGGTGCACAAATGCAGCTGAAATCTACTTAGATGCTAATTGGAAGATTAAAGCTGCAGATACAGATAGTCTTTAACTTACAACTATTTGTTTAGCCTCCATTTAAAGTTACAACAGCACTGAAAAAAGTTACTTATATTCCTCCCCCCCATGGGAGGGAGAGACAGAGAGAGGGAGGGAGGGGAAGAGAGAGAGAGACAAGAGACACATACAGAGAGAGAAAGAGGGAGGGAGGGAAAGAGGTAGAGACACAGAGAGAGAGGGAGGGAAAGAGAGAGAGAGAGAGACAAGACACAGAGATGAGAGAGAGAAAGAAAAAAGGAGAAAGAAAAAGATGAGAACGAGAGAGTGAGAAAGAAAGAGAGAGAGAGACCTGTTTAAAAGAAAATAGAAAAATGGTTGTTTGAGTGTTTAAGGTTGCAGACCCCAGGTTAGGCAAACACCATGGTTGTTAAGTGAACCTTGTGGTCATTAAGCAAACACTGTGGTTGTTAAACAAGTCAATTTTCCCCAATGGGCATTTTTAACCAGAAGGAATTGTTGGAAACTGGCAAAATACATAGAAATCCTCAGTCACAAGACTGTGTGGAAAGTTGTAACTAGTCATAAGTGTGTGTGTGTGTGTGCATGGCTGTCAAAACACCAAAAACAGGTCAAGTAGCTCTGGGGAGGTCAATTGTAAATTAGAACACTTGCTAAGCAACTGGCCATTAAGTGAGGACCACTTACATATGGTTTGCCAGTTATATGGCCACCTACCCATGCCCAGCCCAGTCACATGGCCTCCAAGCCATGCCTAGCCAGTCACATGATCACCTAGCCACACCCATCCAGTCACATGACCACCAAACCACACCCAGTCAGCAAGCCATGCCACCCAGTCACATGACCATCAAGCCACACCCACAAATCAAGCCACGCCCACAAAACTGGTTGTTAAGAAATTTGAATCCCACCCCTGATGATGAGGGTGAGAAAGTGGTCACTTCCAGTGTAAGGGGCAGAAAGTGGAGGAAGATTGTTTCTCTGGATTTAAACAGAATAACAACATAATAGAGTTGGAAGGGATCTTGGAAGTCTTCTAGCCCAAACCCCCTGCTTTGAAACAAATGGTTGGCCAATCTCTTCTCTCTCTTCAACCTCAACTCTGTTTTCGCTGGCAGAGGGTTTCAGGAGGCCGTCACAGCTGAAAATGGAGCTTGAGAGCCGTTTTCACTGGGAGAGCGCTTAGGCTGCCGCAGGCGTCCCCAAAACAAGTGATATCAAGCTGGCCACGCCCACCCTGGCCACACACACACACACACACACACACACACACACCCCAAGGTCAAACATAGCCTTCAATGAAATTGAGTTTTATACCCCTGATGTGGTGGGACCAAGATTTTTCCTGACATATTCTGGTGAGAAAATGGTAGCGTAAACTCTAATTTAAAATAAAACCTTAACATAAATTAATCCCACCAAAAGTCCTGATACTGCTGGAAAAAATTCCCCAAAATGAAGCTAATATGACATGGCCCGACCATTTTGCATCATTACCCTGACTCAATCAGATAACAAACGTATGAATCTCAGATTTGTAATAACTACCAAGGGAGCTCAGTCTAAAATGGCAGATGTCACACGCATCACTCACAAGGATTAATCTGCAAAGACCGCATTTCAGAAATGAAGAACTTTTGCTGGTCCAGTGAGTAAAGCAATAAAAAGGTAAATACTCCCTCATGTTCAGCTCAACTCTTAGTCACTTCATAGACATCCCTAGAGTTTTCTTGGCAATAACATAGAAATGGTTTAGTATTATTTTATTCTGAGTAAAGCATCTTTTATTCTTTTTTGTTTTAAAAACTCCGGTCTAGTTGATAACCACTAGATTTCTTCATAATTTCCCATCCAAGTGTCAGACAGATCAAACTTTGCTTAGCTTTTAGGAATCAGCCAACATTGGCTAGACACTATCATCTAGCTGGGCTAAACACAGATAGTCTTTGACTTGCATCCTGGACATAAATTGTTTCAACTCCTTCCTTCAAAATGATGCTATAGAGCAGTGCACACCGGAACAGCTGGACACAAGAGTTTTTTGCCAAACACCATCGCTCTGCTAAACAAATAATTCCCTCAATACCAGTGGTGGGATTCTACCAGTTTGCACCTATTCACTAGAACCAGTTGTTAACATTCTAAGCAGTTCGGAGAACCAGTTGTTAGAAGAAATTATTGGACTAATCCTGTAAGGAAGGCATGAAGGAAACATTCTGGTGTTGCTTACAGAAACTGTTTCTTATTACATTGTTGGCAGGACTAGACTTCCTGTCTCAGGAACTTTTCTGGAGTATTTTTTTCCCCTCCTTTGCTGGTACTTTGCTTGTGTGGAGTGACCATTCAAAGTTACAATGGCACTGAAAAAAGTGACTTATGACCATTTTCACACTTATGACTGTTGCAGCATCCCCACAGTCATGAGAGGCCAGGTGAAGAGGTGCATGCCTCGATGTGAGTGATATTGAGTTGGCCACACCCAGCCAATAACATGACCACCAAGCCATGTCCACCCAGTCACATGACCACCAAGCCACACCCACAGAACCAGTTGTTAAAAATTTTGAATCCCACCCCTGCTCAATACTGTCCAACAATTTATAAAGTCTGCACTACTATTATTGTTAATCTTCTCATCACTCGTTATCACCTATCCCCTACCACTTGTGACTGTATGACTGTAATACTGTCACTTGTATTCTTACAATTTATATTGACTGTTTCCTAGTATGATTTGATTGCTTATTGTACCCTATGACTATTATTAAGTCTTGAACCTTATGATTCTTGACTCTCAACAAATGTATCTTTTCTTTTATGTACACTGAGAGCATTTGCACCAAGACAAATTCCTTGTGTGTCCAATCACACTTGGCCAATAAAGAATTCTATTCTATTCTATTCTATTCTATTCTATTCTATTCTATTCTATTCTATTCCATTCCATTCCATTCCATTCCACTCCACTCCACTCTACTCTACTCTACTCTACTCTATTACAACAGTTCATTTAGTAACCGTTCAAAGTTACAACGGCACAGAAAAAAGTGGCTTATGACTATTTTTCACTGTTATGACCTTTGCAGCATCCCCATGGTCATGGGATCAAAATTCAGGTGCTTGACAATCGGTCCATATTTATGACTGTTGCAGTGTCCCAGGGTCATGGGGTCACCTTTTGCAATCTTCTGATGAGCAAAGTCAATAGGGAAGCCAGATTCGCTTAACAACCAGTTACTATCTTTAACAAATGCAGTGATTCACTTAATAACTGCGGCAAGAAATGCCGTAAAACAGAGCAAAACTCACTGAACAAATGTCTCACCTAACAACATAAATTTTGGGCTCAATTGTAGTTGTAGGTGAAGGGCTCCCTGTAAACGATTCGGTTAATGGATTAGAAGATACAGGATGATTATGGGCGGGGGCGGGATTCAAATTTTTTAACAGCTGGTTCTGTGGGCGTGACTAGGTGGGCGTGACTAGGTGGGTGTGACTAGGTGGGTGTGACTAGGTGGGCATGGCCATGTGGCTAGGTGGGCGTGGCTTCTTTTTTTTGCAGCCCCCCCCCCATTTTTTTTTTTGCCTCCTGGGCCTTAGGCAAGCCTCCTGGGGTATGTTTTTGTTCCCAGGAAGCTTCCCTGGGGCCCAGGAAGGCAAAAAATGGAGCACGGGGTGTGTGTGTGCACAGCACCACCCATCCACATGTCCCTTTTTGCCTCCTGGGCCTCAAGGAAGCCTCCTGGGTGAAGCAGTGAGACAGCGAGGGGGATCTCAGCACAGCTGATCATCAGAACAGCTGATCGTCGGGAGGGGAAAAAATGCCTTAAGGAGTGACTGGGTGGGGGAGAATGCAGTCAACCATGTCAGGCATGCGCACAATGTCATGCATGTGTGATAATTACTGACTGAGAGAGGAGGGGCAGGGTCAGTGAGGGGCACGATTTGCCAGTTGTTCGAACCATGCAGAATCATAACAACCAGTTCTATAGAACCGGTCCGAACTGGTAGAATCCCACCCCTGGTTATGGGATATGGTAAAAACCATCAAGATGGAGTAACAGTGCAATCTAAGCTCTGCCCATTTTTTATGTATGTTTCACCATCATGGCTGCCTTACTGATTTTATTGACTACATTGTCTTCTGCAGACCTTCCTGTGTAGACATCTTTCTGGATTCAGTTCCATGATCATAATCAATTGATTATCAGATCCCAGTTAGTACTGGGAATACTTATCATGATTTAAGATTGAAAGACAATATTTGAGTTTTAGAAGCCATACTGGAATTATCGCTAAACAGAAGCTCCAGATATATTACAAGTGATTCCAAAGTCAAGCTAAGCTACATTTCACATATTTACATTCACATTTATCTAGGGAAAATGTTTCCAAACCACTAAATACAATTTTCACTACTCTGTATTACACAAGCAACTGCTTCTGCTATGTCATCCTTAATGTCTGAAGTGGGCACCTTTCCTACACGCAAGGTTTTTTATTTTTATTTAAAGCATTTACAAACAGTTGTTCAGCCTGTCAGATCTCTCAAAATAATGTAATCCTTGCCTCTGCTGTGATAAAATGCAAATGATAAATCCATTTTAATCCCCTTCTATTGTTTCTAGTTTCTGCCAGTTCCAAACATTATTCCATCTGTCATATGGACCCTAAGAATAGTAAATGTTCAGCAGCTAGGAATTAATTTCAACATGTACAGATTGCAGTTTCCCTTTTAATATTTTTCCAGGAGACCCCGTGACATACATGTCATTTGGCCACGTCCAATCGTGTTTCAGTCCCTCAAATCAATGCTGTAATATTTTCCTACCAGTACTTTTCCTTTCTCTTTTTTTCTCTCCAGCTTCCCTAACACAAGGCCAAGCACTTCAGTATAGATTGCCTTCTTGTTTTAACAAGGCTATTGATTACTTCATTTGTTTGATCAAAGCTATCAAAGAACCCAAATCACATCCAGTTGTCTCTGTTTTAAGAGTCTAACAAACTAGTGTGTGTTTGCGCATGTGCAGGTTTGCATTCAGCCTTCTAATTAGAAAGCCCCAAAACATGTTATATGTGGTTTATTAGAAAGGCACGTTTTAATACGTGACTCTCTTAGAGATGGAAAGAACTGCATAGTGTCCTTACTTTAAAACCCTCCTTTGAAGCAGCAGTCTTTAAAACCTATGAAGAATGGTTGCAGGAATCTGGTGTGGCCAGTCTAGAGAAAGGAAGGACGAGGGTTGACCGAGATGATAGCAGCCACAAAGGGCTGCCACAAAGAAGAGGGGAACAACTTATTTTCCAAAGCACCAGAGGCGAAGACAAGAAACAATGGATGGATACTAATCAAGGAGAGAAGCAACCTGGAATTAAGCAGAAACTTCCTGACAGGGAGGACAATTAATCAGTGAAAGAGCTTGTCTTCAGAAGTTGTGGGTGCTTCATCACTGAAAGTTTTTAAGAAGAGATTGAACATCTTTCTGAAATGGTACAGGGTCTTCAGCTTCAGCAAGGTATTGGACTAGATCATTGGTCAGCAACGTGGGCCGAGGACCACTGGTGGTCCGTGAGAAAATGTTGGTGGTCCTCAGAGAAACGTCCCACCCAAAGCAATTAATCCAGGCTGTGTGGGAACACAAGGCTGTGCTGCCCACATGGCCCGCCCACCCGCTGGCCCCCACCCTTCAGCCGAGTGCAAACCTTACCTTGAGTAGAGCCCCACGAGCTGGAACTGGAAGGTAAGACCAATGGCAGGGGAGGGATTGCTAATTATCTTGCAAAATCTGACAGTTCCAGAACACATGCTGAGGATTACGATTGCCCATTCTCACAACTGTGGACAATTTCTTAATAAATCTGCAGTCCTTGATATGCATTGCCTAATAAAATATATTTCTTCTCTTCCCCCTCCACCCCCAATTCCCAGCATCTTTTACAAACAGCAAAGCTGCGAAGAGTTATTTTCAGAATAGCAATTACACCCATCAGATTAACAGACCTTTCCATGAATTAATGAGGATGCCCATGAAGAGCACGGAGGGAAAAAAAATCCCATTAACCTGGACACTATCATATTTTCTGTAGAATTTAATTGCTCAAATGATTTACATGTCTACAACAATATCTCAGAATAATACAGACGTGCATCCATTATCCCTTCTCAGCACAGGCTCTGTTGAATAGGCCTGTCAGGTCGCAGTAGTCTTTCTACGTGCTCCTCAGAATTTCGGGTTTCTCGTTCCACAAACTACACTGCAAGGCGAAGTAACTCTTAATTTCTCCAAGATTCAATACCTAGACAATCCCATAATCCCTTGCTAGTGTACCCTATAATTAGGGTGATGAGGTTGATTGACATACAAAGAGTGGTAAGGACAGCTGAGAAGATTATAGGAAGCTCACTACCTGTCACTCAGGATATTGCTTATAAGCGCTATGTGGTTTGAACTCAAAGCATTGTTAGAGACCCCACACACCCACTTTATTGTCTGTTTCTGTTACTCCCCCCTTCTTGGAGGAGGTTTCTAGCAGGACTACCAGATTCTGTAACAGGGAATATTGGGAACATTGTTCCCTATGCCATCCGTCTGGTAAACTCGTAAGATTCGTTTTTCTTGCCATATATATCCAAACTAGACTGTATTGTTTCTCTGTGTCATATATGTAGGTATGTGGATATATGTGTAATTTTGTCATATTTATGCAGTGTATATTGAAGGTGGTGACCCTCCGAGAGCTGTATGCAACAAAATTTCATTGTAATGTGTGCTGTTTAATGTATATTTAAAGCAAGGACCTTCAAACTTGGCAAGTTTAAGGCTTGTGGACTTCAACTCCCAGAATTCCTGAGCTAAGAAGGAGGAATTCTGGGAGTTGAAGTCCACAAGTCTTAAAGCTGTCAAGTTTGAAGACCTCTGATTTAAAGTGACAATAAAGTTATTTTGAATCTAAGTCCAAAATTAGTAGTCTAAACAATGACTGAAAATCTAACACTCAGAAAGTTAGAACTGAAGAACCTTTACTTGGATGAGGAGTGAAACATCTTCAAGAAAAAACCCAGAAAAGTTGCCTTCCGAAGAAGCACTTTTGAGACAACCGTGGCATGGATGGTGGAGAAACTCGGTAGACAATGCTCAGAAAGGTTGAGCTACCTTCACATGGGTTTTTTGTATTTATCGTTTTTTATCCACTGGTAGCCAAAGATAAAGATAAAGCTTGTGGCTTTCCATCTCAATGCTCTATAATGGGATGGGATTTAATTCCCTGAATCCCCAGTCTGTCTGGCTGATGCCAAACTAAACATTTGGTGAATTTCAAAGAAAATGTTCATACAGATAGGCAACTGCCTGACATAATTAAGTCTGGCTAATACATGTGGGTATGCTTTAACCCAGGGGTGTCAAACTTGATTTCATTGAGGGCCACATCAGGGTTGTGTTTGACCTCAGGAGGTTGGGGTGGCCGTGGCCAGAGTGGCCGTGGCCAGCTTGATGTCACTTGTGTTGGGGGCACCTGTGGTGGCCTGCAAAAATGGGCTCCCAAGCTCCATTTTTGGCCATCATGGTCTCCTGCATCCCTCTTCCAGTGAAAACAGAGCTTGGGAGAGGCAGCAGGACATTTCTGTTTCCAGGGTGGCCCCGTGGGCCAGATCTAAACATCCCGTGGCCGGATGCTTGGAATTTATTTATTTATTTTATTTATTTATTTTTCTGTAAGAACTTTCAGCAATCATGTTTCAATTTACATCCTCCTTTGACATGAACCAGACTTCTTACCCATCCAAGGGGACTCTGAATTTTCCTCATTAGCATGGTTATAATTAGACTGTGAAGGGATCAGTGAGATAATTAACCCTTTAGAGGTTGTCAATAAAACTTAACTGAAAATGCATTCCCAGGCTTACGGCTTCAATATTTAGTCCAATATTTACAGAGACCTTTACAGGGAAAAGGTTTGTCCATGCCTCAATGCAACTTGGAAAGAACACTAAATTTCTGCAAGGTTCCAGAGGGAGTGTGGTTTTTTTCTGGGATAGATATTCTATTTGTTCCTATTGGAAAAGCAAAAAGGTGACCACAGCTCTTTTCAAGCACCATATATAAGTTGGAAAGGTCAACAGCTAGTGATGAAGTCAGTCATGATATCCCATCTATGGCACTGGATATTACTTATGGAATCTCCACTTCCTCCACCTTATTTCTCTCCACCTTGCACTTATCCTAAGTGATAGATGAAACTACTTAACCTGGGAGAATCCAGAAAATATGATCTGTATGCAAATTATTCTGATTTTTTCCCCCTAGGACAGTTGTGAATTACTATTTATTCATTGCTTTTTGGAATTTCCAAAATATTGCATATCTTTGCCCCAGTTGTTACCAGGATTCTGTGTGGAGATCTGATAACAATTTATTATAATAATTTGTTATAATTATATATATAATTTATATATATATTTGTTTTCTGAGGTTCTTGCGGGTATTTGTATGTGGATCTTTGGTTGTTCGGGCTTTCTCCTGCGTAAGATTCGAAGTATCTAGGCAACATTTCGATGAAGTCTCATTCATCATCTTCAGGCTTCTGTCTTCGGCTCTGTGCTTCTCAGAGTGAAGCACAGAGAAGCCACAGAGCCGAAGACAGAAGCCTGAAGATGATGAATGAGACTTCATCGAAACGTTGCCTAGATACTTCGAATCTTATGCGGGAGAAAACCTGAACAACCAAAGATCGATTGATCTCTCTATCTATCTATCTATCTATCTATCTATCTATCTATCTATCTATCTCTATATATATTTGTTTTCTTAAGTTTTCGCAGGTACTTACATGTATGGCATTCAGCTTTGTTCGGGTATTTTCCCACGTCATTGTAGTTGTGCTTTTAAAGTTGTAGCAACGTTTCGGCAGAATCTCATCAGGCTTCTGTATTGTGTTCGTCTGTGAGTCAGACTTTCACAGCCGTTTCAGTTTTAAATTTGGGGCTAGCCTACTGCTGTGCCAGAATGTTTTTTTCTTAAAGGTCCCTTCCAGCTCTGTTATTCTCTTATTCTGAAATTCTTAGCTAAAAGATGACATAACTGTCTACTGAATCAAAGGTAGGGATGGCTTTCTCACATTCATTGCATGTTGGGTGATTTGTTTATAAAATGCAATAAAACAAGGACTAAAAAGTGGTATAATTGTTTGCTCAAAGTCCCTTCTATCTCAGTTGGATCAAGCAAATAATGGTGCCAATAAACAACATTAGTGATGTCTCCATCACTGCCCCCCCCAAAAAAAATCACTCCTGTATTTTTATTTGATCCCTTTTTTTGAAATTTGACACTGTTTGACACTTTGGTTAGCCACCTAGTTTGCCTCTGTGGATTGGCCACTCCTGGTGGAGCCCACATAAACCTCTGATCATTTTTAGCAGCAAAGATATGCAAACAATCAGTCAAAGAGGGTTGTGGTTCTAAGTCATGTAGGCTAAGAGCCTTGTTAGAAATTCTCCAGATTGGTTACTACTGCCAACACAGAGTAGTGTAGATCAGTGATTCTTAATCTCGCTACCTTTAAGAAGTGTGCACTTCACCTCCAAGAATTTCCTAGCATGCATTCTGGGAGTTAAAGTCCACACTTCCTAAGGTTGCTGAGACTGAGTAACACTTGCATAGATCACAATGACTACCATAAAAGATTTTGATACATAGGATTCCACCTTGAAGCCCTTTGAGATATGATGGTTCTTTCTAATGTGCGTGTGTCAGGAAACCATGGAACTTCAAAGAATGGGCATAACCCTACTACCGGTTATCTCAATGCTTGGGGTGATGGAAATTAGAGTCCCTCTCTTCCTTAGAGAAGCAGGGTACAGAGAGGTCCTAATAGGAAGGAATAGACTGTTCAAAATTCGTAGTTATTATTAGCTGTTCATCTTTAAAGCTCTTGAGAAAATCTTCAGGGATAGTAAAGAATAATAATAATAAAAATATCTCAATATGCTCAGCTACGTGCCAACAGCAGGGAAAGAAGACTGATTGAAAGCCAAATTGTAAACTGGAGAAGCACTAAAGACGTGGAGCAAAAATAACTGCTTTCTGAAAGAAAGTTAAGAAGACAGTAGGTAACTCAGTGGTGGTACAAATTTTAAGACAACGACTTGTTCCTAACCTAACTCCACTTCCCCTCCCCAACCCTTTTCTAGTTTGAAAAATTACCCAATAATACTGTTCATTAGCTTCCTTTATATTCCTTTCTTCAACTTATTCATGTTTCTGACAGTTTGGCATTCATGCCTATTAATTGCTCTCCAGGATTGTAATAATGAACAACTGGACATAAAAAACTAAGAAAACTAAGATTATGGCCTTTGCTAAAAGGCCAAAACTCTGCTCATGGTATCTCAATGACATAGAGCAAATGGCCACCTCTAACTATCCAGGTGTGGCCATACATGCCACCCACTCAAGAAAAGCACATTGTGAATATGCAGCTTCCTGTGGCCATCCGGGTCTATGACCATTCACCGCAGCCAACTCGCCATGACCAACACACCACAGCTAACTCACCATGGCTACCTCACCACAGCCAACTTGCTGCAGAACAGCTCGCCAGGGCCATCTCAGCACAGGACAAGCCTCTGTAGGACAAGAGTTACACT
Source organism: Pseudonaja textilis (assembly GCF_049901715.1). NCBI lineage: Eukaryota > Metazoa > Chordata > Lepidosauria > Squamata > Elapidae > Pseudonaja > Pseudonaja textilis. The sequence continues at coordinate 24,892,844 of NC_141993.1, forward strand.
AATATCAAAGAAATGGTGGAATAGAATCATTAAAGAAAGGATGCCAAAGGAGGAACAGAATAAAAAGTGAATGGCAAAAATTAAAATATTTTTATTTATTTTAAATAATTAAATAGAATTGCTCCCACAGCGAGTTGTCCCCTGGTGAATTGGCCGTGATGAATTGGCCATGGTGAGTTGAGATGGTGAGTTGGCCATGGTGAGTTGGCCGTAATGAATTGGCCATGGTGAGTTGACATGGTGAGTTGGCCATGGCGAGTTGGCCAGGTAAGTTGTCCCATTCCTCAAGCTCAACTAATGTTAACTCTCAGTTTTTTCCACTCAGGACAGGATGTTTCTGTCACAATTAAGCTTTTTCAGTCAAGTCTCCTTTACAGGACCCTGCTTGGACCCTCAGCTTCTTGTTTTACACCTCTAGAAAGAGCTCAGTCCAAATTTATTTATTATTTAAAGGAAAGAATATTTGATAGAACTGCAGGAAAATTTTGGGAAGGACTAAATATATTCTCTTAATCTGCATTCATTATTTTATTGGCACTTACCAAGCAATTAAAAACACCAAAAAAAAAACAAAAAAAAACTAATAATAATTCACATACATTGGAATGAGCAATATCATCGTCATAAAGATTTGGGGGAATAACGCCTTATGCTAAAATTGAGTGAAATGTAGATTTCTGTGATATTAAATAACAATTAAATAATAGTTGCTATTATCATTCTGGCTGAAATGGAAAACAAACCAACAACAAACCAGGGAAGGAGTCTAACAGCATTTCAGACTGCTGAAGGAAGAACCCAGTTTCCCATCTCCTCCTGCTTCAACCTGATGGAAAGCAAAGGCTTTTGAATGAAACCATGATGACATGATGATGACACTTGCCATGGTGAAAGTGATCCATATGATATCATCCTGCACACGCATATCCGAACCATTTTCTCCATGTGATGATAAAGTTGCTCCTTAGTGTTAATAACACTTATTTCACTCAGTTAAGGATATGAGTGGTATTGATTTGCTTCTGTCTTACTGATTGCTGTATTCAGAGATATTCCATTTTTTTTCTGAATGGAAATAATAATAGTTATTATTATTTGACACAAAAAACGAGAGTGTACACAGCAAATGAGATAACTATGCTGGGTTTCATATCACAAATCACTAGTCGAACACTTCCCAAGTGTTTAGGACAGCGTGATGTATCTGCGGATTATGCAAGCAGATCCCAGTAAGGTGGCCTTCTGCAGCTGACCAATGGTGATCTCATCAGCACCAATTGTTTTTAAGTGCTTGCCTAGGTCTTTAGGCACAGCACTCAGTGTGCTGAGTACCACCGGAACCACCTGCACTGGTTTATGCCAGAGTCTCTGCAGTTAGATTCTCAAGTCCTGATATCTGGTGATTTTTTTCAAGTTTGTTTCTCGTCGATTCTGCTGTCACCAGGTATGGCAATGTCGACGATCCTCACTTTTTTCTTCTCCACAGTCGTGATATCCAGGGTACTGTGTTCTAAAACTTTGTCAGTCTGTATTCAGAAGTCCCACAGTAGTTTTGCATGCTCATTTTCGACCACTTTTTCAGGCTTATGATCCCACCAGTTCTTTGCTACAGGCAGATGGTAGTTGTGACACAAATTCCAGTGGACCATCTGAGCGACTGTGTTGTGATGTTGTTTGTAGTCAGTCTGAGCAATTGTCTTACAACAGCTCAGTATGTGATTGACGGTTTCGTCCGCTTTGCAGAATCTGCATTTGGAGTCATCAGCAGATTTTATTATTCTGGC